>NW_027223050.1:600000-956000 GCF_043380555.1 Nothobranchius furzeri | reverse complement strand
ATAGAAGCCCCAGCAAGACGCGCCCCGAGGAGCGTCTTGCCACATGTCAACAATGGGTCTGACTGAGGGCCTCCAGGAGAGAAGCCCAAACAAGACACGCCCCGAGGAGCGTCTTGACACATGTCAACACTGGGTCTGACTGAGGGCCTCCATGAGAGAAGCTCAAGCAAGACGCGCCCCGAGGAGAGTCTTGCCACATGTCAACACTCGGTCTGACAGAGGGCATCCAGGAGAGAGGCCCAAGCAATACGCGCCCCGAGGAGCGTCTTGCCACATGTCACCACTGGGTCTGACTGAGCGCCTCCAGGAGAGAGACCCAACCAAGACGCGCCCTGAGGAGCGTCTTGCCACATGCCAACACTGGGTCTGACAGAGGGCCTCCAGGAGAGTGGCCCAAGCAAGACGCGCCCCGAGGAGTGTCTTGCCACATGTCACCACTGGGTCTGACTGAGCGCCTCCAGGAGAGAGGCCCAAGCAAGACGCGCCCCGAGGAGCGTCTTGTAACATGTCAACACTGGGTCTTTCTGAGCGCCTCCAGGAGAGAAGCCCAAGCAAGACGCGCCCCGAGGAGAGTCTTGCCACATGTCAGCACTCGGTCTGACTGAGCGCCTCCAGGAGAGAGGCCAAAGGAAGATGCGCCCCGAGGAGCGTCTTGCCACATGTCAACAATGGGTATGACTGAGGTCCTCCCGGAGAGAAGCCCAAGCAAGACGCGCCCCGAGGAGCGTCTTGACACATGTCAACACTGGGTCTGACAGAGGGCCTCCATGAGAGAAGCCCAAGCAACACGCGCCCCGAGGAGTGTCTTGCCACATGTCACCACTTGGTCTGACTGAGCACCTCCAGGAGAGAGGCCCAAGCAACACGCGCCCCGAGGAGCGTCAGGCCACATGTCACTACTCAGTCTGACTGAGCGCCTCCAGGAGAGAGGCCCAAGTAAGACGCGCCCCGAGGAGCGTCTTGCCACGTGTCAACACTGGGTCTGATTGAGGGCCTTCTGGAGAGAGGCCCAAGCAAGACGCGCCCAAAGGAGCGTCTTGCAACATGTCAACAATGGGTCTGACTGAGGGCCTCCAGGAGAGAAGCCCAAGCAACACGCGGCCCGAGGAGCGTCTTGCCACATGTCAGCACTCGGTCTGACTGAGCGCCTCCAGGAGAGAGGCCAAAGGAAGATGCGCCCCGAGGAGCGTCTTGCCACATGTCAACAATGGGTATGACTGAGGTCCTCCTGGAGAGAAGCCCAAGCAAGACGCGCCCCGAGGAGCGTCTTGACACATGTCAACAATGGGTCTGACAGAGGGCCTCCAGGAGAGAGGCCCAAGCAAGACGCGCCCCGAGGAGTGTCTTGCCACATGTCACCACTTGGTCTGACTGAGCGCCTCCAGGAGAGAGGCCCAAGCAACATGCGCCCCGAGGAGCGTCAGGCCACATGTCACTACTCAGTCTGACTGAGCGCCTCCAGGAGAGAGGCCCAAGTAAGACGCGCCCCGAGGAGCGTCTAGCCACGTGTCAACACTGGGTCTGATTGAGGGCCTTCTGGAGAGAGGCCCAAGCAAGACGCGCCCCGAGGAGCGTCTTGCCACATGTCAACAATGGGTCTTACTGAGGTTCTCCAGGAGAGAAGCCCAAGCAACACGCGCCCCGAGGAGCTTCTTGCCACATTTCAGCACTCGGTCTGACTGAGCGCCTCCAGGAGAGAGGCCAAAGCAAGACGCGCCCCGAGGAGCGTCTTGACACATGTCAACACTGGGTCTGACAGAGGGCCTCCATGAGAGAGGCCCAAGCAAGACGCTCCCGAGGAGTGTCTTTCCACATGTCAACACTGGGTCTGACTGAGCGCCTCCAGGAGAGAGGCCCAAGCAAGACGCGCCCCGAGGAGCGTCTTGCCACGTGTCAACACTGGGTCTGACTGAGCGCCTCCAGGAGAGAGGCCCAAGCAAGATGCCCCCCGAGGAGCGTCTTGCCACGTGTCACCACTGGGTCTGACTGAGCGCCTCCAGGAGAGAGGCCCAAGAAAGACGCGCCCCGAGGAGCGTCTTGCCACGTGTCACCACTGGGTCTGATTGAGCGCCTCCAGGAGAGAGGCCCCAGCAAGACGCGCCCCGAGGATCGTCTTGCCTTATGTCACTACTCGGTCTGACTGAGCGCCTCCAGGAGAGAGGTCCAAGCAAGACGTGCCCCGAGGAGCGTCTTGCCACATGTCAACAATGTGTCTGACTGAGGCCTCCAGGAGAGAAGCCCAAGCAAGACGCGCCCCGAGGAGCGTCTTGCCACATGTCAACACTGGGTCTGACTGAGCGCCTCCAGGAGAGAGGCCCAAGCAAGACGCGCCCCGAGGAGCGTCAGGCCACATGTCACTACTCAGTCTGACTGAGCGCCTCCAGGAGAGAGGCCCAAGCGAGACGCGCCCCGAGGAGAGTCTTGCCACATGTCAACACTGGGTCTGATTGAGGGCCTTCTGGAGAGAGGACCAAGCAAGACGCGCCCCGAGGAGCTTCTTGCCACATGTCAACAATGGGTCTTACTGAGGGCCTCCAGGAGAGAGGCCCAAGCAAGATGCGCCCGGAGGAGCGTCTTGCCACATGTCAACACTGGGTCTGACAGAGGGCCTCCAGGAGAGAGGCCCAAGCAAGACGCGCCCCGAGGAGCGTCTTGCCACATGTCACCTCTGGTTCTGACTGAGCGCCTCCAGGAGAGAGGCCCAAGCAAGACGCGCCCCGAAGAGCGTCTTGCCACATGTCAACAATGGGTCTGACTGAGGGCCTCCAGGAAAGAAGGCCAACCAACACTCGGCCCGAGGAGCGTCTTGCCACATGTCAGCACTCGGTCCGACAGAGGGCCTCCAGGAGAGAGGCCCAAGCAAGACGTGCCCCGAGGAGTGTCTTGCCACATGTCACCACTTGGTCTGACTGAGCGCCTCCAGGAGAGAGGCCCAAGCAACACGCGCCCCGAGGAGCGTCAGGCCACATGTCACTACTCAGTCTGACTGAGCGCCTCCAGGAGAGAGGCCCAAGCAAGACGCGCCCCCAGGAGCGTCTTGCCACATGTCAACAATGGGTCTTACTGAGGGCCTCCAGGAGAGAAGCCCAAGCAAGACTCGCCCCGAGGAGCTTCTTGCCAAATGTCAGCACTCGGTCTGACTGAGCGCCTCCAGGAGAGAGGCCAAAGCAAGACGCGCCCCGAGGAGTGTCTTGCCACATGTCAACACTGGGTCTGACAGAGGGCCTCCAGGAGAGAGGCCCAAGCAAGACGCGCCCCGAGGAGTGTCTTGCCACATGTCACCACTTGGTCTGACTGAGCGCCTCCAGGAGAGAGGCCCAAGCAACACGCGCCCCGAGGAGCGTCAGGCCACATGTCACTACTCAGTCTGACTGAGCGCCTCCAGGAGAGAGGCCCAAGCAAGACGCGCCCCGAGGAGCGTCTTGCCACGTGTCAACACTGGGTCTGATTGAGGGCCTTCTGGAGAGAGGCCCAAGCAAGACGCGCCCCGAGGAGCGTCTTGCCACATGTCACCACTTGGTCTGACTGAGCGCCTCCAGGAGAGAGGCCCAAGCAACACGCGCCCCGAGGAGCGTCAGGCCACATGTCACTACTCAGTCTGACTGAGCGCCTCCAGGAGAGAGGCCCAAGCAAGACGAGCCCCGAGGAGCGTCTTGCCACATGTCAACAATGGGTCTTACTGAGGGCCTCCAGGAGAGAAGCCCAAGCAAGACGCGCCCCGAGGAGCTTCTTGCCACAGTACTCAGCACTCGGTCTGACTGAGCGCCTACAGGAGAGAGGCCAAAACAAGACGCGCCCCGAGGAGCGTATTGACACATGTCAACACTAGGTCTGACAGAGGGCCTCCATGAGAGAGGCCCAAGCAAGACTCGCCCCGAGGAGTGTCTTGCCACATGTCAACACTGGGTCTGACTGAGCGCCTCCAGGAGAGAGGCCCAAGCAAGACGCGCCCCGAGGAGCGTCTTGTCACATGTCACTACTCGGTCTGACTGAGCGCCTCCAGGAGAGAGGCCCAAGCAAGAAGCGCCCCGAGGAGCGTCTTGCCACGTGTCAACACTGGGTCCGATTGAGGGCCTTCTGGAGAGAGGCCAAAGCAAGACGCGCCCCGAGGAGCGTCTTGCCACATGTCAACAATGGGTCTGACTGAGGGCCTCCAGGAGAGAAGCCCCAGCAAGACGCGCCCCGAGGATCGTCTTGCCACATGTCAGCACTCGGTCTGACTGAGTGCCTCCAGGAGAGAGGCCCAAGCAAGACGTGCCCCGAGGAGCGTCTTGCCACATGTCAACACTGGGTCTGACTGAGCGCCTCCAGGAGAGAGGCCCAAGCAAGACGCGCCCCGAGGAGCTTCTTGCCACAGTACTCAGCACTCGGTCTGACTGAGCGCCTACAGGAGAGAGGCCAAAACAAGACGCGCCCCGAGGAGCGTATTTACACATGTCAACACTAGGTCTGACAGAGGGCCTCCATGAGAGAGGCCCAAGCAAGACTCGCCCCGAGGAGTGTCTTGCCACATGTCAACACTGGGTCTGACTGAGCGCCTCCAGGAGAGAGGCCCAAGCAAGACGCGCCCCGAGGAGCGTCTTGTCACATGTCACTACTCGGTCTGACTGAGCGCCTCCAGGAGAGAGGCCCAAGCAATACGCGCCCCGAGGAGCGTCTTGCCACATGTCACCACTGGGTCTGACTGAGCGCCTCCAGGAGAGAGGCCCAAGCAAGAAGCGCCCCGAGGAGCGTCTTGCCACGTGTCAACACTGGGTCCGATTGAGGGCCTTCTGGAGAGAGGCCAAAGCAAGACGCGCCCCGAGGAGCGTCTTGCCACATGTCAACAATGGGTCTGACTGAGGGCCTCCAGGAGAGAAGCCCCAGCAAGACGCGCCCCGAGGATCGTCTTGCCACATGTCAGCACTCGGTCTGACTGAGTGCCTCCAGGAGAGAGGCCCAAGCAAGACGTGCCCCGAGGAGCGTCTTGCCACATGTCAACACTGGGTCTGACTGAGCGCCTCCAGGAGAGAGGCCCAAGCAAGACGCGCCCCGAGGAGCGTCAGGACACATGTCACTACTCAGTCTGACTGAGCGCCTCCAGGAGAGAGGCCCAAGCAAGATGCGACCCGAGGAGCGTCTTGCCACATGTCAGCACTGGGTCTGACTGAGCGCCTCCAGGAGAGAGGCCCAAGCAAGACGCGCCCCGATGAGCGTCTTGCCACGTGTCACCACTGGGTCTGACTGAGCGCCTCCAGGAGAGAGGCCCAAGCAAGACGCGCCCCGAGGAGCGTCTTGACACGTGTCAACACTGGGTCTGACTGAGGGCCTCCAGGAGAAAGGTCCAAGCAAGATGCGCCCGGAGGAGCGTCTTGCCACATGTCAACACTGGGTCTGAAAGAGGGCCTCCAGGAGAGAGGCCCAAGCAAGACGCGCCCCGAGGAGCATCTTGCCACATGCCACCTCTGGTTCTGACTGAGCGCCTCCAGGAGAGAGGCCCAAGCAAGACGCGCCCCGAGGAGCGTCTTGTCACATGTCAACACTGGGTCTTTCTGAGCGCCTCCAGGAGAGAAGCCCAAGCAACACGCGGCTCGAGGAGCGTCTTGCCACATGTCAGCACTCGGTCTGACTGAGAGCCTCCAGGAGAGAGGCCCAAGCAAGACGCGCCCCGAGGAGCGTCTTGCCCCATGTCAACAATGGGTCTGACTGAGGGCCTCCAGGAGAGAAGCCCAAGCAAGACGCGCCCCGAGGAGCGTCTTGACACATGTCAACACTGGGTCTGACAGAGGGCCTCCAGGAGAGATGCCCAAGCAAGACGCGCCCCGAGGAGTGTCTTGCCACATGTCACCACTTGGTCTGACTGAGCGCCTCCAGGAGAGAGGCCCAAGCAACACGCGCCCCGAGGAGCGTCAGGCCACATGTCACTACTCAGTCTGACTGAGCGCCTCCAGGAGAGAGGCCCAAGCAAGACGCGCCCCGAGGAGCGTCTGGCCACGTGTCAACACTGGGTCTGATTGAGGGCCTTCTGGAGAGAGGCCCAAGCAAGACGCGCCCTGAGGAGCGTCTTGCCACATGTCACCACTTGGTCTGACTGAGCGCCTCCAGGAGAGAGGCCCAAGCAACACGCGCCCCGAGGAGCGTCAGGCCACATGTCACTACTCAGTCTGACTGAGCGCCTCCAGGAGAGAGGCCCAAGCAAGACGCGCCCCGAGGAGCGTCTTGCCACATGTCAACAATGGGTCTTACTGAGGGCCTCCAGGAGAGAAGCCCAAGCAAGACGCGCCCCGAGGAGCTTCTTGACACATGTCAACACTGGGTCTGACAGAGGAACTCCATGAGAGAGGCCCAAACAAGACGCGCCCCGAGGAGTGTCTTGCCACATGTCAACACTGGGTCTGACTGAGCGCCTCCAGGAGAGAGGCCCAAGCAAGACGCGCCCCGAGGAGCGTCTTGCCACGTGTCAACACTGGGTCTGATTGAGGGCCTTCTGGAGAGAGGCCCAAGCAAGACGCGCCCCGAGGAGCGTCTTGCCACATGTCAACAATGGTTCTTACTGAGCGCCTCCAGGAGAGAAGCCCAAGCAAGACGCGCCCCGAGGAGCTTCTTGCCACATGTCAGCACTCGGTCTGACTGAGCGCCTCCAGGAGAGAGGCCAAAGCAAGACGCCCCCCGAGGAGCGTCTTGACACATGTCAACACTGGGTCTGACAGAGGGCCTCCATGAGAGAGGCCCAAGCAAGACGCGCCCCGAGGAGTGTCTTGCCAAATGTCAACACTGGGTCTGACTGACCGCCTCAGGGAGAGAGGTCCATGCAAGACGCGCCCCGAGGAGCGTCTTGCCACATGTCACTACTCGGTCTGACTGAGCGCCTCAGGGAGAGAGGTCCAAGCAAGACGCGCCCCGAGGAGCGTCTTACCACATGTCAACACTGGGTCTGACTGAGTGCCTCCACGATAGAAGCCCCAGCAAGACGCGCCCCGAGGAGCGTCTTGCCACATGTCAACAATGGGTCTGACTGAGGGCCTCCAGGAGAGAAGCCCAAGCAAGACACGCCCCGAGGAGCGTCTTGACACATGTCAACACTGGGTCTGACTGAGGGCCTCCATGAGAGAAGCTCAAGCAAGACGCGCCCCGAGGAGAGTCTTGCCACATGTCAACACTCGGTCTGACAGAGGGCATCCAGGAGAGAGGCCCAAGCAATACGCGCCCCGAGGAGCGTCTTGCCACATGTCACCACTGGGTCTGACTGAGCGCCTCCAGGAGAGAGACCCAACCAAGACGCGCCCTGAGGAGCGTCTTGCCACATGCCAACACTGGGTCTGACAGAGGGCCTCCAGGAGAGTGGCCCAAGCAAGACACGCCCCGAGGAGTGTCTTGCCACATGTCACCACTGGGTCTGACTGAGCGCCTCCAGGAGAGAGGCCCAAGCAAGACGCGCCCCGAGGAGCGTCTTGTCACATGTCAACACTGGGTCTTTCTGAGCGCCTCCAGGAGAGAAGCCCAAGCAAGACGCGCCCCGAGGAGAGTCTTGCCACATGTCAGCACTCGGTCTGACTGAGCGCCTCCAGGAGAGAGGCCAAAGGAAGATGCGCCCCGAGGAGCGTCTTGCCACATGTCAACAATGGGTATGACTGAGGTCCTCCCGGAGAGAAGCCCAAGCAAGACGCGCCCCGAGGAGCGTCTTGACACATGTCAACACTGGGTCTGACAGAGGGCCTCCATGAGAGAAGCCCAAGCAACACGCGCCCCGAGGAGTGTCTTGCCACATGTCACCACTTGGTCTGACTGAGCACCTCCAGGAGAGAGGCCCAAGCAACACGCGCCCCGAGGAGCGTCAGGCCACATGTCACTACTCAGTCTGACTGGCCGCCTCCAGGAGAGAGGCCCAAGTAAGACGCGCCCCGAGGAGCGTCTTGCCACGTGTCAACACTGGGTCTGATTGAGGGCCTTCTGGAGAGAGGCCCAAGCAAGACGCGCCCAAAGGAGCGTCTTGCAACATGTCAACAATGGGTCTGACTGAGGGCCTCCAGGAGAGAAGCCCAAGCAACACGCGGCCCGAGGAGCGTCTTGCCACATGTCAGCACTCGGTCTGACTGAGCGCCTCCAGGAGAGAGGCCAAAGGAAGATGCGCCCCGAGGAGCGTCTTGCCACATGTCAACAATGGGTATGACTGAGGTCCTCCTGGAGAGAAGCCCAAGCAAGACGCGCCCCGAGGAGCGTCTTGACACATGTCAACAATGGGTCTGACAGAGGGCCTCCAGGAGAGAGGCCCAAGCAAGACGCGCCCCGAGGAGTGTCTTGCCACATGTCACCACTTGGTCTGACTGAGCGCCTCCAGGAGAGAGGCCCAAGCAACATGCGCCCCGAGGAGCGTCAGGCCACATGTCACTACTCAGTCTGACTGAGCGCCTCCAGGAGAGAGGCCCAAGTAAGACGCGCCCCGAGGAGCGTCTAGCCACGTGTCAACACTGGGTCTGATTGAGGGCCTTCTGGAGAGAGGCCCAAGCAAGACGCGCCCCGAGGAGCGTCTTGCCACATGTCAACAATGGGTCTTACTGAGGGCCTCCAGGAGAGAAGCCCAAGCAACACGCGCCCCGAGGAGCTTCTTGCCACATTTCAGCACTCGGTCTGACTGAGCGCCTCCAGGAGAGAGGCCAAAGCAAGACGCGCCCCGAGGAGCGTCTTGACACATGTCAACACTGGGTCTGACAGAGGGCCTCCATGAGAGAGGCCCAAGCAAGACGCTCCCGAGGAGTGTCTTGCCACATGTCAACACTGGGTCTGACTGAGCGCCTCCAGGAGAGAGGCCCAAGCAAGACGCGCCCCGAGGAGCGTCTTGCCACGTGTCAACACTGGGTCTGACTGAGCGCCTCCAGGAGAGAGGCCCAAGCAAGATGCCCCCCGAGGAGCGTCTTGCCACGTGTCACCACTGGGTCTGACTGAGCGCCTCCAGGAGAGAGGCCCAAGAAAGACGCGCCCCGAGGAGCGTCTTGCCACGTGTCACCACTGGGTCTGATTGAGCGCCTCCAGGAGAGAGGCCCCAGCAAGACGCGCCCCGAGGAGCGTCTTGCCTTATGTCACTACTCGGTCTGACTGAGCGCCTCCAGGAGAGAGGTCCAAGCAAGACGTGCCCCGAGGAGCGTCTTGCCACATGTCAACAATGTGTCTGACTGAGGCCTCCAGGAGAGAAGCCCAAGCAAGACGCGCCCCGAGGAGCGTCTTGCCACATGTCAACACTGGGTCTGACTGAGCGCCTCCAGGAGAGAGGCCCAAGCAAGACGCGCCCCGAGGAGCGTCAGGCCACATGTCACTACTCAGTCTGACTGAGCGCCTCCAGGAGAGAGGCCCAAGCGAGACGCGCCCCGAGGAGAGTCTTGCCACATGTCAACACTGGGTCTGATTGAGGGCCTTCTGGAGAGAGGCCCAAGCAAGACGCGCCCCGAGGAGCTTCTTGCCACATGTCAACAATGGGTCTTACTGAGGGCCTCCAGGAGAGAGGCCCAAGCAAGATGCGCCCGGAGGAGCGTCTTGCCACATGTCAACACTGGGTCTGACAGAGGGCCTCCAGGAGAGAGGCCCAAGCAAGACGCGCCCCGAGGAGCGTCTTGCCACATGTCACCTCTGGTTCTGACTGAGCGCCTCCAGGAGAGAGGCCCAAGCAAGACGCGCCCCGAAGAGCGTCTTTCCACATGTCAACAATGGGTCTGACTGAGGGCCTCCAGGAAAGAAGGCCAAGCAACACTCGGCCCGAGGAGCGTCTTGCCACATGTCAGCACTCGGTCTGACAGAGGGCCTCCAGGAGAGAGGCCCAAGCAAGACGTGCCCCGAGGAGTGTCTTGCCACATGTCACCACTTGGTCTGACTGAGCGCCTCCAGGAGAGAGGCCCAAGCAACACGCGCCCCGAGGAGCGTCAGGCCACATGTCACAACTCAGTCTGACTGAGCGCCTCCAGGAGAGAGGCCCAAGCAAGACGCGCCCCCAGGAGCGTCTTGCCACATGTCAACAATGGGTCTTACTGAGGGCCTCCAGGAGAGAAGCCCAAGCAAGACTCGCCCCGAGGAGCTTCTTGCCAAATGTCAGCACTCGGTCTGACTGAGCGCCTCCAGGAGAGAGGCCAAAGCAAGACGCGCCCCGAGGAGTGTCTTGCCACATGTCAACACTGGGTCTGACAGAGGGCCTCCAGGAGAGAGGCCCAAGCAAGACGCGCCCCGAGGAGTGTCTTGCCACATGTAACCACTTGGTCTGACTGAGCGCCTCCAGGCTAGAGGCCCAAGCAACACGCGCCCCGAGGAGCGTCAGGCCACATGTCACTAGTCAGTCTGACTGAGCGCCTCCAGGAGAGAGGCCCAAGCAAGACGCGCCCCGAGGAGCGTCTTGCCACGTGTCAACACTGGGTCTGATTGAGGGCCTTCTGGAGAGAGGTCCAAGCAAGACGCGCCCCGAGGAGCGTCTTGCCACATGTCACCACTTGGTCTGACTGAGCGCCTCCAGGAGAGAGGCCCAAGCAACACGCGCCCCGAGGAGCGTCAGGCCACATGTCACTACTCAGTCTGACTGAGCGCCTCCAGGAGAGAGGCCCAAGCAAGACGAGCCCCGAGGAGCGTCTTGCCACATGTCAACAATGGGTCTTACTGAGGGCCTCCAGGAGAGAAGCCCAAGCAAGACGCGCCCCGAGGAGCTTCTTGCCACAGTACTCAGCACTCGGTCTGACTGAGCGCCTACAGGAGAGAGGCCAAAACAAGACGCGCCCCGAGGAGCGTATTGACACATGTCAACACTAGGTCTGACAGAGGGCCTCCATGAGAGAGGCCCAAGCAAGACTCGCCCCGAGGAGTGTCTTGCCACATGTCAACACTGGGTCTGACTGAGCGCCTCCAGGAGAGAGGCCCAAGCAAGACGCGCCCCGAGGAGCGTCTTGTCACATGTCACTACTCGGTCTGACTGAGCGCCTCCAGGAGAGAGGCCCAAGCAATACGCGCCCCGAGGAGCGTCTTGCCACGTGTCAACACTGGGTCCGATTGAGGGCCTTCTGGAGAGAGGCCAAAGCAAGACGCGCCCCGAGGAGCGTCTTGCCACATGTCAACAATGGGTCTGACTGAGGGCCTCCAGGAGAGAAGCCCCAGCAAGACGCGCCCCGAGGATCGTCTTGCCACATGTCAGCACTCGGTCTGACTGAGTGCCTCCAGGAGAGAGGCCCAAGCAAGACGTGCCCCGAGGAGCGTCTTGCCACATGTCAACACTGGGTCTGACTGAGCGCCTCCAGGAGAGAGGCCCAAGCAAGACGCGCCCCGAGGAGCATCTTGACACATGTCTCCTCTGGGTCTCACTGAGCGCCTCCAGGAGAGAGGCCCAAGCAAGACGTGCCCCGAGGAGCGTCTTGCCACATGTCAACACTGGGTCTGACTGAGTGCCTCCATGAGAGAAGCCCCAGCAAGACGCGCCCCGAGGAGCATCTTGCCAGATGTCAACACTGGGTCTGACTGAGAACCTCCAGGAGAGAGGCCCAAGCAAGACGCGCCCCGAGGAGCGTCTTGCCACATGTCAACACTGGGTCTGACTGAGCGCCTCCAGAAGAGAGGCCCAAGCAGGACGCGCCCCGAGGAGCGTCTTGTCACATGTCACTACTCGTTCTGACTGAGTGCCTCCAGGAGAGAGGCCAAAGCAAGACGTGCCCCGAGGAGCGTCTTGCCACATGTCAACACTGGGTCTGACTGAGGGCCTCCATGAGAGAAGCCCAAGCAAGACGCGCCCCGAGGAGAGTCTTGCCACATGTCAACAATGGGTCTGACTGAGGGCCTCCAGGAGAGAAGCCCAAGCAAGACGTGCCCCGAGGAGCGTCTTGCCACATGTCAGCACTCGGTCTGACTGAGCGAGTCCAGGAGAGAGGCCCAAGCAAGATGTGCCCCGAGGAGCGTCTTGCCACATGTCAACACTGGGTCTGACTGAGCGCCTCCAGGAGAGAGGCCCAAGCAAGACGCGCCCCGAGGAGCGTCTTGCCACATGTGAACACTGGGTCTGACTGAGCGCCTCCAGGAGAGAGGCCCAAGCAAGACGCGCCCGGAGGAGCGTCTTGCCACATGTCAGCACTCGGTCTGACTGAGCGCCTCCAGGAGAGAGGCCCAAGCAAGACGCGCCCCGAGGAGCATCTTGACACATGTCTCCTCTGGGTCTGACTGAGCGCCTCCAGGAGAGAGGCCCAAGCAAGACGTGCCCCGAGGAGCGTCTTGCCACATGTCAACACTGGGTCTGACTGAGGGCCTCCATGAGAGAAGCCCCAGCAAGACGTGCCCCGAGGAACATCTTGCCACTTGTCAACACTGGGTCTGACTGAGAACCTCCAGGAGAGAGGCCCAAGCAAGACGCGCCCCGAGGAGCGTCTTGCCACATGTCAACACTGGGTCTGACTGAGCGCCTCCAGGAGAGAGGCCCAAGCAAGACGCGCCCCGAGGAGCGTCTTGTCACATGTCAACAATGGGTCTGACTGAGGGCCTCCAGGAGAGAAGCCCAAGCAAGAAGCGCCCCGAGGAGCTTCTTGCCACATGTCAACACTGGGTCTGACTGAGCGCCTCCAGGAGAGAGGCCCAAGCAAGACACGCCCCGAGGAGCGTCTTGACACATGTCAACACTGGGTCTGACTGAGGGCCTCCATGAGAGAAGCCCAAGCAAGACGCGCCACGAGGAGAGTCTTGCCACATGTCAACACAGGGTCTGACAGAGGGCATCCAGGAGAGAGGCCCAAGCAATACGCGCCCCGAGGAGCGTCTTGCCACATGTCAGCACTCGGTCTGACTGAGCGCCTCCAGGAGAGAGGCCCAAGCAAGACGCGCCCCGAGGAGCGTCTTGCCACGTGTCAACACTGGGTCTGACTGAGCGCCTCCAGGAGAGAGGCCCAAGCAAGATGCCCCCCGAGGAGCGTCTTGCCACGTGTCACCACTGGGTCTGACTGAGCGCCTCCAGGAGAGAGGCCCAAGAAAGACGCGCCCCGAGGAGCGTCTTGCCACGTGTCACCACTGGGTCTGATTGAGCGCCTCCAGGAGAGAGGCCCCAGCAAGACGCGCCCCGAGGAGCGTCTTGCCTTATGTCACTACTCGGTCTGACTGAGCCCCTCCAGGAGAGAGGTCCAAGCAAGACGTGCCCCGAGGAGCGTCTTGCCACATGTCAACAATGTGTCTGACTGAGGCCTCCAGGAGAGAAGCCCAAGCAAGACGCGCCCCGAGGAGCGTCTTGCCACATGTCAACACTGGGTCTGACTGAGCGCCTCCAGGAGAGAGGCCCAAGCAAGACGCGCCCCGAGGAGCGTCAGGCCACATGTCACTACTCAGTCTGACTGAGCGCCTCCAGGAGAGAGGCCCAAGCGAGACGCGCCCCGAGGAGAGTCTTGCCACATGTCAACACTGGGTCTGATTGAGGGCCTTCTGGAGAGAGGCCCAAGCAAGACGCGCCCCGAGGAGCTTCTTGCCACATGTCAACAATGGGTCTTACTGAGGGCCTCCAGGAGAGAGGCCCAAGCAAGATGCGCCCGGAGGAGCGTCTTGCCACATGTCAACACTGGGTCTGACAGAGGGCCTCCAGGAGAGAGGCCCAAGCAAGACGCGCCCCGAGGAGCGTCTTGCCACATGTCACCTCTGGTTCTGACTGAGCGCCTCCAGGAGAGAGGCCCAAGCAAGACGCGCCCCGAAGAGCGTCTTGCCACATGTCAACAATGGGTCTGACTGAGGGCCTCCAGGAAAGAAGGCCAAGCAACACTCGGCCCGAGGAGCGTCTTGCCACATGTCAGCACTCGGTCTGACTGAGCGCCTCCAGGAGAGAGGCCCAAGCAAGACGCGCCCCGAGGAGCGTCTTGCCACATGTCAACAATGGGTCTGACTGAGGGCCTCCAGGAGAGAAGCCCAAGCAAGACGCGCCCCGAGGAGCGTCTTGACACATGTCAACATTGGGTCTGACAGAGGGCCTCCAGGAGAGAGGCCCAAGCAAGACGTGCCCCGAGGAGTGTCTTGCCACATGTCACCACTTGGTCTGACTGAGCGCCTCCAGAAGAGAGGCCCAAGCAACACGCGCCCCGAGGAGCGTCAGGCCACATGTCACTACTCAGTCTGACTGAGCGCCTCCAGGAGAGAGGCCCAAGCAAGACGCGCCCCGAGGAGCGTCTTGCCACATGTCAACAATGGGTCTTACTGAGGGCCTCCAGGAGAGAAGCCCAAGCAAGACTCGCCCCGAGGAGCTTCTTGCCAAATGTCAGCACTCGGTCTGACTGAGCGCCTCCAGGAGAGAGGCCAAAGCAAGACGCGCCCCGAGGAGTGTCTTGCCACATGTCAACACTGGGTCTGACAGAGGGCCTCCAGGAGAGAGGCCCAAGCAAGACGCGCCCCGAGGAGTGTCTTGCCACATGTAACCACTTGGTCTGACTGAGCGCCTCCAGGCGAGAGGCCCAAGCAACACGCGCCCCGAGGAGCGTCAGGCCACATGTCACTACTCAGTCCAACTGAGCGCCTCCAGGAGAGAGGCCCAAGCAAGACGCGCCCCGAGGAGCGTCTTGCCACGTGTCAACACTGGGTCTGATTGAGGGCCTTCTGGAGAGAGGCCCAAGCAAGACGCGCCCCGAGGAGCGTCTTGCCACATGTCACCACTTGGTTTGACTGAGCGCCTCCAGGAGAGAGGCCCAAGCAACACGCGCCCCAAGGAGCGTCAGGCCACATGTCACTACTCAGTCTGACTGAGCGCCTCCAGGAGAGAGGCCCAAGCAAGACGAGCCCCGAGGAGCGTCTTGCCACATATCAACAATGGGTCTTACTGAGGGCCTCCAGGAGAGAAGCCCAAGCAAGACGCGCCCCGAGGAGCTTCTTGCCACAGTACTCAGCACTCGGTCTGACTGAGCGCCTACAGGAGAGAGGCCAAAACAAGACGCGCCCCGAGGAGCGTCTTGACACATGTCAACACTAGGTCTGACAGAGGGCCTCCATGAGAGAGGCCCAAGCAAGACTCGCCCCTAGGAGTGTCTTGCCACATGTCAACACTGGGTCTGACTGAGCGCCTCCAGGAGAGAGGCCCAAGCAAGACGCGCCCCGAGGAGCGTCTTGTCACATGTCACTACTCGGTCTGACTGAGCGCCTCCAGGAGAGAGGCCCAAGCAAGACGTGCCCCGAGGAGCGTCTTGCCACATGTCAACACTGGGTCTGACTGAGGGCCTCCATGAGAGAAGCCCAAGCAAGACGCGCCCCGAGGAGAGTCTTGCCACATGTCAACACTGGGTCTGACAGAGGGCATCCAGGAGAGAGGCCCAAGCAATACGCGCCCCGAGGAGCGTCTTGCCACATGTCACCACTGGGTCTGACTGAGCGCCTCCAGGAGAGAGGCCCAAGCAAGAAGCGCCCCGAGGAGCGTCTTGCCACGTGTCAACACTGGGTCCGATTGAGGGCCTTCTGGAGAGAGGCCAAAGCAAGACGCGCCCCGAGGAGCGTCTTGCCACATGTCAACAATGGGTCTGACTGAGGGCCTCCAGGAGAGAAGCCCCAGCAAGACGCGCCCCGAGGATCGTCTTGCCACATGTCAGCACTCGGTCTGACTGAGTGCCTCCAGGAGAGAGGCCCAAGCAAGACGTGCCCCGAGGAGCGTCTTGCCACATGTCAACACTGGGTCTGACTGAGCGCCTCCAGGAGAGAGGCCCAAGCAAGACGCGCCCCGAGGAGCATCTTGACACATGTCTCCTCTGGGTCTCACTGAGCGCCTCCAGGAGAGAGGCCCAAGCAAGACGTGGCCCGAGGAGCGTCTTGCCACATGTCAACACTGGGTCTGACTGAGTGCCTCCATGAGAGAAGCCCCAGCAAGACGCGCCCCGAGGAGCATCTTGCCACATGTCAACACTGGGTCTGACTGAGAACCTCCAGGAGAGAGGCCCAAGCAAGACGCGCCCCGAGGAGCGTCTTGCCACATGTCAACACTGGGTCTGACTGAGCGCCTCCAGAAGAGAGGCCCAAGCAGGACGCGCCCCGAGGAGTGTCTTGCCACATGTCACCACTTGGTCTGACTGAGCGCCTCCAGGAGAGAGGCCCAAGCAACACGCGCCCCGAGGAGCGTCAGGCCACATGTCACTACTCAGTCTGACTGAGCGCCTCCAGGAGAGAGGCCCAAGCAAGACGCGCCCCGAGGAGCGTCTTGACACATGTCAACAATGGGTCTTACTGAGGGCCTCCAGGAGAGAAGCCCAAGCAAGACTCGCCCCGAGGAGCTTCTTGCCAAATGTCAGCACTCGGTCTGACTGAGCGCCTCCAGGAGAGAGGCCAAAGCAAGACGCGCCCTGAGGAGTGTCTTGCCACATGTCAACACTGGGTCTGACAGAGGGCCTCCAGGAGAGAGGCCCAAGCAAGACGCGCCCCGAGGAGTGTCTTGCCACATGTAACCACTTGGTCTGACTGAGCGCCTCCAGGCGAGAGGCCCAAGCAACACGCGCCCCGAGGAGCGTCAGGCCACATGTCACTACTCAGTCTGACTGAGCGCCTCCAAGAGAGAGGCCCAAGCAAGACGCGCCCCGAGGAGCGTCTTGCCACGTGTCAACACTGGGTCTGATTGAGGGCCTTCTGGAGAGAGGCCCAAGCAAGACGCGCCCCGAGGAGCGTCTTGCCACATGTCACCACTTGGTCTGACTGAGCGCCTCCAGGAGAGAGGCCCAAGCAACACGCGCCCCAAGGAGCGTCAGGCCACATGTCACTACTCAGTCTGACTGAGCGCCTCCAGGAGAGAGGCCCAAGCAAGACGAGCCCCGAGGAGCGTCTTGCCACATGTCAACAATGGGTCTTCCTGAGGGCCTCCAGGAGAGAAGCCCAAGCAAGACGCGCCCCGAGGAGCTTCTTGCCACAGTACTCAGCACTCGGTCAGACTGAGCGCCTACAGGAGAGAGGCCAAAACAAGACGCGCCCCGAGGAGCGTCTTGACACATGTCAACACTAGGTCTGACAGAGGGCCTCCATGAGAGAGGCCCAAGCAAGACTCGCCCCGAGGAGTGTCTTGCCACATGTCAACACTGGGTCTGACTGAGCGCCTCCAGGAGAGAGGCCCAAGCAAGACGCGCCCCGAGGAGCGTCTTGTCACATGTCACTACTCGGTCTGACTGAGCGCCTCCAGGAGAGAGGCCCAAGCAAGACGTGCCCCGGGGAGCGTCTTGCCACATGTCAACACTGGGTCTGACTGAGGGCCTCCATGAGAGAAGCCCAAGCAAGACGCGCCCCGAGGAGAGTCTTGCCACATGTCAACACTGGGTCTGACAGAGGGCATCCAGGAGAGAGGCCCAAGCAATACGCGCCCCGAGGAGCGTCTTGCCACATGTCACCACTTGGTCTGACTGAGCGCCTCCAGGAGAGAGGCCCAAGCAACACGCGCCCCGAGGAGCGTCAGGCCACATGTCACAACTCAGTCTGACTGAGCGCCTCCAGGAGAGAGGCCCAAGCAAGACGCGCCCCCAGGAGCGTCTTGCCACATGTCAACAATGGGTCTTACTGAGGGCCTCCAGGAGAGAAGCCCAAGCAAGACTCGCCCCGAGGAGCTTCTTGCCAAATGTCAGCACTCGGTCTGACTGAGCGCCTCCAGGAGAGAGGCCAAAGCAAGACGCGCCCCGAGGAGTGTCTTGCCACATGTCAACACTGGGTCTGACAGAGGGCCTCCAGGAGAGAGGCCCAAGCAAGACGCGCCCCGAGGAGTGTCTTGCCACATGTAACCACTTGGTCTGACTGAGCGCCTCCAGGCTAGAGGCCCAAGCAACACGCGCCCCGAGGAGCGTCAGGCCACATGTCACTAGTCAGTCTGACTGAGCGCCTCCAGGAGAGAGGCCCAAGCAAGACGCGCCCCGAGGAGCGTCTTGCCACGTGTCAACACTGGGTCTGATTGAGGGCCTTCTGGAGAGAGGCCCAAGCAAGACGCGCCCCGAGGAGCGTCTTGCCACATGTCACCACTTGGTCTGACTGAGCGCCTCCAGGAGAGAGGCCCAAGCAACACGCGCCCCGAGGAGCGTCAGGCCACATGTCACTACTCAGTCTGACTGAGCGCCTCCAGGAGAGAGGCCCAAGCAAGACGAGCCCCGAGGAGCGTCTTGCCACATGTCAACAATGGGTCTTACTGAGGGCCTCCAGGAGAGAAGCCCAAGCAAGACGCGCCCCGAGGAGCTTCTTGCCACAGTACTCAGCACTCGGTCTGACTGAGCGCCTACAGGAGAGAGGCCAAAACAAGACGCGCCCCGAGGAGCGTATTGACACATGTCAACACTAGGTCTGACAGAGGGCCTCCATGAGAGAGGCCCAAGCAAGACTCGCCCCGAGGAGTGTCTTGCCACATGTCAACACTGGGTCTGACTGAGCGCCTCCAGGAGAGAGGCCCAAGCAAGACGCGCCCCGAGGAGCGTCTTGTCACATGTCACTACTCGGTCTGACTGAGCGCCTCCAGGAGAGAGGCCCAAGCAATACGCGCCCCGAGGAGCGTCTTGCCACGTGTCAACACTGGGTCCGATTGAGGGCCTTCTGGAGAGAGGCCAAAGCAAGACGCGCCCCGAGGAGCGTCTTGCCACATGTCAACAATGGGTCTGACTGAGGGCCTCCAGGAGAGAAGCCCCAGCAATACGCGCCCCGAGGATCGTCTTGCCACATGTCAGCACTCGGTCTGACTGAGTGCCTCCAGGAGAGAGGCCCAAGCAAGACGTGCCCCGAGGAGCGTCTTGCCACATGTCAACACTGGGTCTGACTGAGCGCCTCCAGGAGAGAGGCCCAAGCAAGACGCGCCCCGAGGAGCATCTTGACACATGTCTCCTCTGGGTCTCACTGAGCGCCTCCAGGAGAGAGGCCCAAGCAAGACGTGCCCCGAGGAGCGTCTTGCCACATGTCAACACTGGGTCTGACTGAGTGCCTCCATGAGAGAAGCCCCAGCAAGACGCGCCCCGAGGAGCATCTTGCCAGATGTCAACACTGGGTCTGACTGAGAACCTCCAGGAGAGAGGCCCAAGCAAGACGCGCCCCGAGGAGCGTCTTGCCACATGTCAACACTGGGTCTGACTGAGCGCCTCCAGAAGAGAGGCCCAAGCAGGACGCGCCCCGAGGAGCGTCTTGTCACATGTCACTACTCGTTCTGACTGAGTGCCTCCAGGAGAGAGGCCAAAGCAAGACGTGCCCCGAGGAGCGTCTTGCCACATGTCAACACTGGGTCTGACTGAGGGCCTCCATGAGAGAAGCCCAAGCAAGACGCGCCCCGAGGAGAGTCTTGCCACATGTCAACAATGGGTCTGACTGAGGGCCTCCAGGAGAGAAGCCCAAGCAAGACGTGCCCCGAGGAGCGTCTTGCCACATGTCAGCACTCGGTCTGACTGAGCGAGTCCAGGAGAGAGGCCCAAGCAAGATGTGCCCCGAGGAGCGTCTTGCCACATGTCAACACTGGGTCTGACTGAGCGCCTCCAGGAGAGAGGCCCAAGCAAGACGCGCCCCGAGGAGCGTCTTGCCACATGTGAACACTGGGTCTGACTGAGCGCCTCCAGGAGAGAGGCCCAAGCAAGACGCGCCCGGAGGAGCGTCTTGCCACATGTCAGCACTCGGTCTGACTGAGCGCCTCCAGGAGAGAGGCCCAAGCAAGACGCGCCCCGAGGAGCATCTTGACACATGTCTCCTCTGGGTCTGACTGAGCGCCTCCAGGAGAGAGGCCCAAGCAAGACGTGCCCCGAGGAGCGTCTTGCCACATGTCAACACTGGGTCTGACTGAGGGCCTCCATGAGAGAAGCCCCAGCAAGACGTGCCCCGAGGAACATCTTGCCACTTGTCAACACTGGGTCTGACTGAGAACCTCCAGGAGAGAGGCCCAAGCAAGACGCGCCCCGAGGAGCGTCTTGCCACATGTCAACACTGGGTCTGACTGAGCGCCTCCAGGAGAGAGGCCCAAGCAAGACGCGCCCCGAGGAGCGTCTTGTCACATGTCAACAATGGGTCTGACTGAGGGCCTCCAGGAGAGAAGCCCAAGCAAGAAGCGCCCCGAGGAGCTTCTTGCCACATGTCAACACTGGGTCTGACTGAGCGCCTCCAGGAGAGAGGCCCAAGCAAGACACGCCCCGAGGAGCGTCTTGACACATGTCAACACTGGGTCTGACTGAGGGCCTCCATGAGAGAAGCCCAAGCAAGACGCGCCCCGAGGAGAGTCTTGCCACATGTCAACACAGGGTCTGACAGAGGGCATCCAGGAGAGAGGCCCAAGCAATACGCGCCCCGAGGAGCGTCTTGCCACATGTCAGCACTCGGTCTGACTGAGCGCCTCCAGGAGAGAGGCCCAAGCAAGACGCGCCCCGAGGAGCGTCTTGCCACGTGTCAACACTGGGTCTGACTGAGCGCCTCCAGGAGAGAGGCCCAAGCAAGATGCCCCCCGAGGAGCGTCTTGCCACGTGTCACCACTGGGTCTGACTGAGCGCCTCCAGGAGAGAGGCCCAAGAAAGACGCGCCCCGAGGAGCGTCTTGCCACGTGTCACCACTGGGTCTGATTGAGCGCCTCCAGGAGAGAGGCCCCAGCAAGACGCGCCCCGAGGAGCGTCTTGCCTTATGTCACTACTCGGTCTGACTGAGCGCCTCCAGGAGAGAGGTCCAAGCAAGACGTGCCCCGAGGAGCGTCTTGCCACATGTCAACAATGTGTCTGACTGAGGCCTCCAGGAGAGAAGCCCAAGCAAGACGCACCCCGAGGAGCGTCTTGCCACATGTCAACACTGGTTCTGACTGAGCGCCTCCAGGAGAGAGGCCCAAGCAAGACGCGCCCCGAGGAGCGTCAGGCCACATGTCACTACTCAGTCTGACTGAGCGCCTCCAGGAGAGAGGCCCAAGCGAGACGCGCCCCGAGGAGAGTCTTGCCACATGTCAACACTGGGTCTGATTGAGGGCCTTCTGGAGAGAGGCCCAAGCAAGACGCGCCCCGAGGAGCTTCTTGCCACATGTCAACAATGGGTCTTACTGAGGGCCTCCAGGAGAGAGGCCCAAGCAAGATGCGCCCGGAGGAGCGTCTTGCCACATGTCAACACTGGGTCTGACAGAGGGCCTCCAGGAGAGAGGCCCAAGCAAGACGCGCCCCGAGGAGCGTCTTGCCACATGTCACCTCTGGTTCTGACTGAGCGCCTCCAGGAGAGAGGCCCAAGCAAGACGCGCCCCGAAGAGCGTCTTGCCACATGTCAACAATGGGTCTGACTGAGGGCCTCCAGGAAAGAAGGCCAAGCAACACTCGGCCCGAGGAGCGTCTTGCCACATGTCAGCACTCGGTCTGACTGAGCGCCTCCAGGAGAGAGGCCCAAGCAAGACGCGCCCCGAGGAGCGTCTTGCCACATGTCAACAATGGGTCTGACTGAGGGCCTCCAGGAGAGAAGCCCAAGCAAGACGCGCCCCGAGGAGCGTCTTGACACATGTCAACACTGGGTCTGACAGAGGGCCTCCAGGAGAGAGGCCCAAGCAAGACGTGCCCCGAGGAGTGTCTTGCCACATGTCACCACTTGGTCTGACTGAGCGCCTCCAGAAGAGAGGCCCAAGCAACACGCGCCCCGAGGAGCGTCAGGCCACATGTCACTACTCAGTCTGACTGAGCGCCTCCAGGAGAGAGGCCCAAGCAAGACGCGCCCCGAGGAGCGTCTTGCCACATGTCAACAATGGGTCTTACTGAGGGCCTCCAGGAGAGAAGCCCAAGCAAGACTCGCCCCGAGGAGCTTCTTGCCAAATGTCAGCACTCGGTCTGACTGAGCGCCTCCAGGAGAGAGGCCAAAGCAAGACGCGCCCCGAGGAGTGTCTTGCCACATGTCAACACTGGGTCTGACAGAGGGCCTCCAGGAGAGAGGCCCAAGCAAGACGCGCCCCGAGGAGTGTCTTGCCACATGTAACCACTTGGTCTGACTGAGCGCCTCCAGGCGAGAGGCCCAAGCAACACGCGCCCCGAGGAGCGTCAGGCCACATGTCACTACTCAGTCCAACTGAGCGCCTCCAGGAGAGAGGCCCAAGCAAGACGCGCCCCGAGGAGCGTCTTGCCACGTGTCAACACTGGGTCTGATTGAGGGCCTTCTGGAGAGAGGCCCAAGCAAGACGCGCCCCGAGGAGCGTCTTGCCACATGTCACCACTTGGTTTGACTGAGCGCCTCCAGGAGAGAGGCCCAAGCAACACGCGCCCCAAGGAGCGTCAGGCCACATGTCACTACTCAGTCTGACTGAGCGCCTCCAGGAGAGAGGCCCAAGCAAGACGAGCCCCGAGGAGCGTCTTGCCACATGTCAACAATGGGTCTTACTGAGGGCCTCCAGGAGAGAAGCCCAAGCAAGACGCGCCCCGAGGAGCTTCTTGCCACAGTACTCAGCACTCGGTCTGACTGAGCGCCTACAGGAGAGAGGCCAAAACAAGACGCGCCCCGAGGAGCGTCTTGACACATGTCAACACTAGGTCTGACAGAGGGCCTCCATGAGAGAGGCCCAAGCAAGACTCGCCCCGAGGAGTGTCTTGCCACATGTCAACACTGGGTCTGACTGAGCGCCTCCAGGAGAGAGGCCCAAGCAAGACGCGCCCCGAGGAGCGTCTTGTCACATGTCACTACTCGGTCTGACTGAGCGCCTCCAGGAGAGAGGCCCAAGCAAGACGTGCCCCGAGGAGCGTCTTGCCACATGTCAACACTGGGTCTGACTGAGGGCCTCCATGAGAGAAGCCCAAGCAAGACGTGCCCCGAGGAGAGTCTTGCCACATGTCAACACTGGGTCTGACAGAGGGCATCCAGGAGAGAGGCCCAAGCAATACGCGCCCCGAGGAGCGTCTTGCCACATGTCACCACTGGGTCTGACTGAGCGCCTCCAGGAGAGAGGCCCAAGCAAGAAGCGCCCCGAGGAGCGTCTTGCCACGTGTCAACACTGGGTCCGATTGAGGGCCTTCTGGAGAGAGGCCAAAGCAAGACGCGCCCCGAGGAGCGTCTTGCCACATGTCAACAATGGGTCTGACTGAGGGCCTCCAGGAGAGAAGCCCCAGCAAGACGCGCCCCGAGGATCGTCTTGCCACATGTCAGCACTCGGTCTGACTGAGTGCCTCCAGGAGAGAGGCCCAAGCAAGACGTGCCCCGAGGAGCGTCTTGCCACATGTCAACACTGGGTCTGACTGAGCGCCTCCAGGAGAGAGGCCCAAGCAAGACGCGCCCCGAGGAGCATCTTGACACATGTCTCCTCTGGGTCTCACTGAGCGCCTCCAGGAGAGAGGCCCAAGCAAGACGTGGCCCGAGGAGCGTCTTGCCACATGTCAACACTGGGTCTGACTGAGTGCCTCCATGAGAGAAGCCCCAGCAAGACGCGCCCCGAGGAGCATCTTGCCACATGTCAACACTGGGTCTGACTGAGAACCTCCAGGAGAGAGGCCCAAGCAAGACGCGCCCCGAGGAGCGTCTTGCCACATGTCAACACTGGGTCTGACTGAGCGCCTCCAGAAGAGAGGCCCAAGCAGGACGCGCCCCGAGGAGTGTCTTGCCACATGTCACCACTTGGTCTGACTGAGCGCCTCCAGGAGAGAGGCCCAAGCAACACGCGCCCCGAGGAGCGTCAGGCCACATTTCACTACTCAGTCTGACTGAGCGCCTCCAGGAGAGAGGCCCAAGCAAGACGCGCCCCGAGGAGCGTCTTGACACATGTCAACAATGGGTCTTACTGAGGGCCTCCAGGAGAGAAGCCCAAGCAAGACTCGCCCCGAGGAGCTTCTTGCCAAATGTCAGCACTCGGTCTGACTGAGCGCCTCCAGGAGAGAGGCCAAAGCAAGACGCGCCCTGAGGAGTGTCTTGCCACATGTCAACACTGGGTCTGACAGAGGGCCTCCAGGAGAGAGGCCCAAGCAAGACGCGCCCCGAGGAGTGTCTTGCCACATGTAACCACTTGGTCTGACTGAGCGCCTCCAGGCGAGAGGCCCAAGCAACACGCGCCCCGAGGAGCGTCAGGCCACATGTCACTACTCAGTCTGACTGAGCGCCTCCAAGAGAGAGGCCCAAGCAAGACGCGCCCCGAGGAGCGTCTTGCCACGTGTCAACACTGGGTCTGATTGAGGGCCTTCTGGAGAGAGGCCCAAGCAAGACGCGCCCCGAGGAGCGTCTTGCCACATGTCACCACTTGGTCTGACTGAGCGCCTCCAGGAGAGAGGCCCAAGCAACACGCGCCCCAAGGAGCGTCAGGCCACATGTCACTACTCAGTCTGACTGAGCGCCTCCAGGAGAGAGGCCCAAGCAAGACGAGCCCCGAGGAGCGTCTTGCCACATGTCAACAATGGGTCTTCCTGAGGGCCTCCAGGAGAGAAGCCCAAGCAAGACGCGCCCCGAGGAGCTTCTTGCCACAGTACTCAGCACTCGGTCAGACTGAGCGCCTACAGGAGAGAGGCCAAAACAAGACGCGCCCCGAGGAGCGTCTTGACACATGTCAACACTAGGTCTGACAGAGGGCCTCCATGAGAGAGGCCCAAGCAAGACTCGCCCCGAGGAGTGTCTTGCCACATGTCAACACTGGGTCTGACTGAGCGCCTCCAGGAGAGAGGCCCAAGCAAGACGCACCCCGAGGAGCGTCTTGTCACATGTCACTACTCGGTCTGACTGAGCGCCTCCAGGAGAGAGGCCCAAGCAAGACGTGCCCCGGGGAGCGTCTTGCCACATGTCAACACTGGGTCTGACTGAGGGCCTCCATGAGAGAAGCCCAAGCAAGACGCGCCCCGAGGAGAGTCTTGCCATATGTCAACACTGGGTCTGACAGAGGGCATCCAGGAGAGAGGCCCAAGCAATACGCGCCCCGAGGAGCGTCTTGCCACATGTCACCACTGGGTCTGACTGAGCGCCTCCAGGAGAGAGGCCCAAGCAAGAAGCGCCCCGAGGAGCGTCTTGCCACGTGTCAACACTGGGTCCGATTGAGGGCCTTCTGGAGAGAGGCCCAAGCAAGACGTGCCCCGAGGAGCGTCTTGCCACATGTCAACACTGGGTCTGACTGAGTGCCTCCATGAGAGAAGCCCCAGCAAGACGCGCCCCGAGGAGCATCTTGCCACATGTCAACACTGGGTCTGACTGAGAACCTCCAGGAGAGAGGCCCAAGCAAGACGCGCCCCGAGGAGCGTCTTGCCACATGTCAACACTGGGTCTGACTGAGCGCCTCCAGAAGAGAGGCCCAAGCAGGACGCGCCCCGAGGAGCGTCTTGTCACATGTCACTACTCGTTCTGACTGAGTGCCTCCAGGAGAGAGGCCCAAGCAAGACGTGCCCCGAGGAGCGTCTTGCCACATGTCAACACTGGGTCTGACTGAGGGCCTCCATGAGAGAAGCCCAAGCAAGACGCGCCCCGAGGAGAGTCTTGCCACATGTCAACAATGGGTCTGACTGAGGGCCTCCAGGAGAGAAGCCCAAGCAAGACGCGCCCCGAGGAGCGTCTTGCCACATGTCAGCACTCGGTCTGACTGAGCGAGTCCAGGAGAGAGGCCCAAGCAAGATATGCCCCGAGGAGCGTCTTGCCACATGTCAACACTGGGTCTGACTGAGCGCCTCCCGGAGAGAGGCCCAAGCAAGACGCGCCCCGAGGAGCGTCTTGCCACATGTGAACACTGGGTCTGACTGAGCGCCTCCAGGAGAGAGGCCCAAGCAAGACGCGCCCGGAGGAGCGTCTTGCCACATGTCAGCACTCGGTCTGACTGAGCGCCTCCAGGAGAGAGGCCCAAGCAAGACGCGCCCCGAGGAGCATCTTGACACATGTCTCCTCTGAGTCTGACTGAGCGCCTCCAGGAGAGAGGCCCAAGCAAGACGTGCCCCGAGGAGCGTCTTGCCACATGTCAACACTGGGTCTGACTGAGGGCCTCCATGAGAGAAGCCCCAGCAAGACGTGCCCCGAGGAACATCTTGCCACTTGTCAACACTGGGTCTGACTGAGAACCTCCAGGAGAGAGGCCCAAGCAAGACGCGCCCCGAGGAGCGTCTTGCCACATGTCAACACTGGGTCTGACTGAGCGCCTCCAGGAGAGAGGCCCAAGCAAGACGCGCCCCGAGGAGCGTCTTGTCACATGTCAACAATGGGTCTGACTGAGGGCCTCCAGGAGAGAAGCCCAAGCAAGAAGCGCCCCGAGGAGCTTCTTGCCACATGTCAACACTGGGTCTGACTGAGCGCCTCCAGGAGAGAGGCCCAAGCAAGACACGCCCCGAGGAGCGTCTTGACACATGTCAACACTGGGTCTGACTGAGGGCCTCCATGAGAGAAGCCCAAGCAAGACGCGCCCCGAGGAGAGTCTTGCCACATGTCAACACAGGGTCTGACAGAGGGCATCCAGGAGAGAGGCCCAAGCAATACGCGCCCCGAGGAGCGTCTTGCCACATGTCAGCACTCGGTCTGACTGAGCGCCTCCAGGAGAGAGGCCCAAGCAAGAAGCGCCCCGAGGAGCGTCTTGCCACGTGTCAACACTGGGTCTGATTGAGGGCCTTCTGGAGAGAGGCCCAAGCAAGACGCGCCCCGAGGAGCGCCTTGCCACATGTCAACAATGGGTCTGACTGAGGGCCTCCAGGAGAGAAGCCCAAGCAAGACGCGCCCCGAGGAGCTTCTTGCCACATGTCAGCACTCGGTCTGACTGAGCGCCTCCAGGAGAGAGGCCCAAGCAAGACGCGCCCCGAGGAGCGTCTTGACACATGTCAACACTGGGTCTGACAGAGGGCCTCCAGGAGAGAGGCCCAAATAAGACGTGCCCCGAGGAGCGTCTTGCCACATGTCAACAATGGGTCTGACTGAGGGCCTCCAGGAGAGAAGCCCAAGCAAGACGCGCCCCGAGGAGCGTCTTGCAACATGTCAGCACTCGGTCTGACTGAGCGCCTCCAGGAGAGAGGCCCAAGCAAGACGCGCCCCGAGGAGAGTCTTGACACATGTGAACACTGTGTCTGACTGAGCGCCTCCAGGAGAGAGGCCCAAGCAAGACGCGCCCCGAGGAGCGTCTTGTCCCATGTCAACAATGGGTCTGACTGAGGGCCTCCAGGAGAGAAGCCCAAGCAAGAAGCGCCCCGAGGAGCTTCTTGCCACATGTCAACACTGGGTCTGACTGAGCGCCTCCAGGAGAGAGGCCCAAGCAAGACACGCCCCGAGGAGCGTCTTGACACATATCAACACTGGGTCTGACTGAGGGCCTCCATGAGAGAAGCCCAAGCAAGACGCGCCCCGAGGAGAGTCTTGCCACATGTCAACACTGGGTCTGACAGAGGGCATCCAGGAGAGAGGCCCAAGCAATACGCTCCCCGAGGAGCGTCTTGCCACATGTCAGCACTCGGTCTGACTGAGTGCCTCCATGATAGAAGCCCCAGCAAGACGCACCCCGAGGAGCGTCTTGCCACATGTCAACAATGGGTCTGACTGAGGACCTCCAGGAGAGAAGCCCAAGCAAGACACGCCCCGAGGAGCGTCTTGACACATGTCAACACTGGGTCTGACTGAGGGCCTCCATGAGAGAAGCTCAAGCAAGACGCGCCCCGAGGAGAGTCTTGCCACATGTCAACACTCGGTCTGACAGAGGGCATCCAGGAGAGAGGCCCAAGCAATACGCGCCCCGAGGAGCGTCTTGCCACATGTCACCACTGGGTCTGACTGAGCGCCTCCAGGAGAGAGACCCAACCAAGACGCGCCCTGAGGAGCGTCTTGCCACATGCCAACACTGGGTCTGACAGAGGGCCTCCAGGAGAGAGGCCCAAGCAAGACGCGCCCCGAGGAGTGTCTTGCCACATGTCACCACTGGGTCTGACTGAGCGCCTCCAGGAGAGAGGCCCAAGCAAGACGCGCCCCGAGGAGCGTCTTGTCACATGTCAACACTGGGTCTTTCTGAGCGCCTCCAGGAGAGAAGCCCAAGCAAGACGCGCCCCGAGGAGAGTCTTGCCACATGTCAGCACTCGGTCTGACTGAGCGCCTCCAGGAGAGAGGCCAAAGGAAGATGCGCCCCGAGGAGCGTCTTGCCACATGACAACAATGGGTATGACTGAGGTCCTCCCGGAGAGAAGCCCAAGCAAGACGCGCCCCGAGGAGCGTCTTGACACATGTCAACACTGGGTCTGACAGAGGGCCTCCAGGAGAGAGGCCCAAGCAACACGCGCCCCGAGGAGTGTCTTGCCACATGTCACCACTTGGTCTGACTGAGCGCCTCCAGGAGAGAGGCCCAAGCAACACGCGCCCCGAGGAGCGTCAGGCCACATGTCACTACTCAGTCTGACTGAGCGCCTCCAGGAGAGAGGCCCAAGTAAGACGCGCCCCGAGGAGCGTCTTGCCACGTGTCAACACTGGGTCTGATTGAGGGCCTTCTGGAGAGAGGCCCAAGCAAGACGCGCCCAAAGGAGCGTCTTGCAACATGTCAACAATGGGTCTGACTGAGGGCCTCCAGGAGAGAAGCCCAAGCAACACGCGGCCCGAGGAGCGTCTTGCCACATGTCAGCACTCGGTCTGACTGAGCGCCTCCAGGAGAGAGGCCAAAGGAAGATGCGCCCCGAGGAGCGTCTTGCCACATGTCAACAATGGGTATGACTGAGGTCCTCCCGGAGAGAAGCCCAAGCAAGACGCGCCCCGAGGAGCGTCTTGACACATGTCAACAATGGGTCTGACAGAGGGCCTCCAGGAGAGAGGCCCAAGCAAGACGCGCCCCGAGGAGTGTCTTGCCACATGTCACCACTTGGTCTGACTGAGCGCCTCCAGGAGAGAGGCCTAAGCAACACGCGCCCCGAGGAGCGTCAGGCCACATGTCACTACTCAGTCTGACTGAGCGCCTCCAGGAGAGAGGCCCAAGTAAGACGCGCCCCGAGGAGCGTCTTGCCACGTGTCAACACTGGGTCTGATTGAGGGCCTTCTGGAGAGAGGCCCAAGCAAGACGCGCCCCGAGGAGCTTCTTGCCACATGTCAACAATGGGTCTTACTGAGGGCCTCCAGGAGAGAAGCCCAAGCAACACGCACCCCGAGGAGCTTCTTGCCACATTTCAGCACTCGGTCTGACTGAGCGCCTCCAGGAGAGAGGCCCAAGCGAGACGCGCCCCGCGGAGCGTCTTGACACATGTCAACACTGGGTCTGACAGAGGGCCTCCATGAGAGAGGCCCAAGCAAGACGCGCCCCGAGGAGTGTCTTGCCACATGTCAACACTGGGTCTGACTGAGCGCCTCCAGGAGAGAGGCCCAAGCAAGATGCGCCCCGAGGAGCGTCTTGCCACGTGTCAACACTGGGTCTGACTGAGCGCCTCCAGGAGAGAGGCCCAAGCAAGATGCGCCCCGAGGAGCGTCTTGCCACGTGTCACCACTGGATCTGACTGAGCGCCTCCAGGAGAGAGGCCCAAGAAAGACGCGCCCCGAGGAGCGTCTTGCCACGTGTCACCACTGGGTCTGATTGAGCGCCTCCAGGAGAGAGGCCCCAGCAAGACGCGCCCGGAGGAGCGTCTTGCCTTATGTCACTACTCGGTCTGACTGAGCGCCTCCAGGAGAGAGGTCCAAGCAAGACGTGCCCCGAGGAGCGTCTTGCCACATGTCAACAATGTGTCTGACTGAGGCCTCCAGGAGAGAAGCCCAAGCAAGACGCACCCCGAGGAGCGTCTTGCCACATGTCAACACTGGGTCTGACTGAGCGCCTCCAGGAGAGAGGCCCAAGCAAGACGCGCCCCGAGGAGCATCAGGCCACATGTCACTACTCAGTCTGACTGAGCGCCTCCAGGAGAGAGGCCCAAGCGAGACGCGCCCCGAGGAGAGTCTTGCCACATGTCAACACTGGGTCTGATTGAGGGCCTTCTGGAGAGAGGCCCAAGCAAGACGCGCCCCGAGGAGCTTCTTGCCACATGTCAACAATGGGTCTTACTGAGGGACTCCAGGAGAGAGGCCCAAGCAAGATGCGCCCGGAGGAGCGTCTTGCCACATGTCAACACTGGGTCTGACAGAGGGCCTCCAGGAGAGAGGCCCAAGCAAGACGCGCCCCGAGGAGCGTCTTGCCACATGTCACCTCTGGTTCTGACTGAGCGCCTCCAGGAGAGAGGCCCAAGCAAGACGCGCCCCGAAGAGCGTCTTGCCACATGTCAACAATGGGTCTGACTGAGGGCCTCCAGGAAAGAAGGCCAAGCAACACTCGGCCCGATGAGCGTCTTGCCACATGTCAGCACTCGGTCTGACTGAGCGCCTCCAGGAGAGAGGCCCAAGCAAGACGCGCCCCGAGGAGCGTCTTGCCACATGTCAACAATGGGTCTGACTGAGGGCCTCCAGGAGAGAAGCCCAAGCAAGACGCGCCCCGAGGAGCGTCTTGACAAATGTCAACACTGGGTCTGACAGAGGGCCTCCAGGAGAGAGGCCCAAGCAAGACGTGCCCCGAGGAGTGTCTTGCCCTATGTCACCTCTTGGTCTGACTGAGCGCCTCCAGGAGAGAGGCCCAAGCAACACGCGCCCAGAGGAGCGTCAGGCCACATGTCACTACACAGTCTGACTGAGCGCCTCCAGGAGAGAGGCCCAAGCAAGACGCGCCCCGAGGAGCGTCTTGCCACATGTCAACAATGGGTCTTACTGAGGGCCTCCAGGAGAGAAGCCCAAGCAAGACTCGCCCCGAGGAGCTTCTTGCCAAATGTCAGCACTCGGTCTGACTGAGCGCCTCCAGGAGAGAGGCCAAAGCAAGACGCGCCCCGAGGAGTGTCTTGCCACATGTCAACACTGGGTCTGACAGAGGGCCTCCAGGAGAGAGGCCCAAGCAAGACGCGCCCCGAGGAGTGTCTTGCCACATGTCACCACTTGGTCTGACTGAGCGCCTCCAGGCGAGAGGCCCAAGCAACACGCGCCCCGAGGAGCGTCAGGCCACATGTCACTACTCAGTCTGACTGAGCGCCTCCAGGAGAGGGGCCCAAGCAAGACGCGCCCCGAGGAGCGTCTTGCCACGTGTCAACACTGGGTCTGATTGAGGGCCTTCTGGAGAGAGGCCCAAGCAAGACGCGCCCCGAGGAGCGTCTTGCCACATGTCACCACTTGGTCTGACTGAGCGCCTCCAGGAGAGAGGCCCAAGCAACACGCGCCCCGAGGAGCGTCAGGCCACATGTCACTACTCAGTCTGACTGAGCGCCTCCAGGAGAGAGGCCCAAGCAAGACGCGCCCCGAGGAGCGTCTTGCCACATGTCAACAATGGGTCTTACTGAGGGCCTCCAGGAGAGAAGCCCAAGCAAGACGCGCCCCGAGGTGCTTCTTGCCACAGTACTCAGCACTCGGTCTGACTGAGCGCCTACAGGAGAGAGGCCAAAACAAGACGCGCCCCGAGGAGCGTCTTGACACATGTCAACACTAAGTCTGACAGAGGGCCTCCATGAGAGAGGCCCAAGCAAGACTCGCCCCGAGGAGTGTCTTGCCACATGTCAACACTGGGTCTGACTGAGCGCCTCCAGGAGAGAGGCCCAAGCAAGACGCGCCCCGAGGAGCGTCTTGTCACATGTCACTACTCGGTCTGACTGAGCGCCTCCAGGAGAGAGGCCCAAGCAAGACGTGCCCCGAGGAGCGTCTTGCCACATGTCAACACTGGGTCTGACTGAGGGCCTCCATGAGAGAAGCCCAAGCAAGACGCGCCCCGAGGAGAGTCTTGCCACATGTCAACACTGGGTCTGACAGAGGGCATCCAGGAGAGAGGCCCAAGCAATACGCGCCCCGAGGAGCGTCTTGCCACATGTCACCACTGGGTCTGACTGAGCGCCTCCAGGAGAGAGGCCCAAGCAAGAAGCGCCCCGAGGAGCGTCTTGCCACGTGTCAACACTGGGTCCGATTGAGGGCCTTCTGGAGAGAGGCCAAAGCAAGACGCGCCCCGAGGAGCGTCTTGCCACATGTCAACAATGGGTCTGACTGAGGGCCTCCAGGAGAGAAGCCCCAGCAAGACGCGCCCCGAGGATCGTCTTGCCACATGTCAGCACTCGGTCTGACTGAGTGCCTCCAGGAGAGAGGCCCAAGCAAGACGTGCCCCGAGGAGCGTCTTGCCACATGTCAACACTGGGTCTGACTGAGCGCCTCCAGGAGAGAGGCCCAAGCAAGACGCGCCCCGAGGAGCATCTTGACACATGTCTCCTCTGGGTCTCACTGAGCGCCTCCAGGAGAGAGGCCCAAGCAAGACGTGCCCCGAGGAGCGTCTTGCCACATGTCAACACTGGGTCTGACTGAGTGCCTCCATGAGAGAAGCCCCAGCAAGACGCGCCCCGAGGAGCATCTTGCCACATGTCAACACTGGGTCTGACTGAGAACCTCCAGGAGAGAGGCCCAAGCAAGACGCGCCCCGATGAGCGTCTTGCCACATGTCAACACTGGGTCTGACTGAGCGCCTCCAGAAGAGAGGCCCAAGCAGGACGCGCCCCGAGGAGCGTCTTGTCACATGTCACTACTCGGTCTGACTGAGTGCCTCCAGGAGAGAGGCCCAAGCAAGACGTGCCCCGAGGAGCGTCTTGCCACATGCAAACACTGGGTCTGACTGAGGGCCTCCATGAGAGAAGCCCAAGCAAGACGCGCCCCGAGGAGAGTCTTGCCACATGTCAACAATGGGTCTGACTGAGGGCCTCCAGGAGAGAAGCCCAAGTAAGACGCGCCCCGAGGAGCGTCTTGCCACATGTCAGCACTCGGTCTGACTGAGCGAGTCCAGGAGAGAGGCCCAAGCAAGATGTGCCCCGAGGAGCGTCTTGCCACATGTCAACACTGGGTCTGACTGAGCGCCTCCAGGAGAGAGGCCCAAGCAAGACGCGCCCCGAGGAGCGTCTTGCCACATGTGAACACTGGGTCTGACTGAGCGCCTCCAGGAGAGAGGCCCAAGCAAGACGCGCCCGGAGGAGCGTCTTGCCACATGTCAGCACTCGGTCTGACTGAGCGCCTCCAGGAGAGAGGCCCAAGCAAGACGCGCCCCGAGGAGCATCTTGACACATGTCTCCTCTGGGTCTGACTGAGCGCCTCCAGGAGAGAGGCCCAAGCAAGACGTGCCCCGAGGAGCGTCTTGCCACATGTCAACACTGGGTCTGACTGAGGGCCTCCATGAGAGAAGCCCCAGCAAGACGTGCCCCGAGGAGCATCTTGCCACTTGTCAACACTGGGTCTGACTGAGAACCTCCAGGAGAGAGGCCCAAGCAAGACGCGCCCCGAGGAGCGTCTTGCCACATGTCAACACTGGGTCTGACTGAGCGCCTCCAGGAGAGAGGCCCAAGCAAGACGCGCCCCGAGGAGCGTCTTGTCACATGTCAACAATGGGTCTGACTGAGGGCCTCCAGGAGAGAAGCCCAAGCAAGAAGCGCCCCGAGGAGCTTCTTGCCACATGTCAACACTGGGTCTGACTGAGCGCCTCCAGGAGAGAGGCCCAAGCAAGACACGCCCCGAGGAGCGTCTTGACACATGTCAACACTGGGTCTGACTGAGGGCCTCCATGAGAGAAGCCCAAGCAAGACGCGCCCCGAGGAGAGTCTTGCCACATGTCAACACAGGGTCTGACAGAGGGCCTCCATGAGAGAGGCCCAAGCAAGACGCGCCCCGAGGAGCGTCTTGCCACATGTCAACAATGGGTCTGACTGAGGGCCTCCAGGAGAGAAGCCCAAGCAAGACGCGCCCCGAGGAGCTTCTTGCCACATGTCAGCACTCGGTCTGACTGAGCGCCTCCAGGAGAGAGGCCCAAGCAAGATGCGCCCTGAGGAGCGTCTTGACACATGTCAACACTGGGTCTGACAGAGGGCCTCCAGGAGAGAGGCCCAAATAAGACGTGCCCCGAGGAGCGTCTTGCCACATGTCAACAATGGGTCTGACTGAGGGCCTCCAGGAGAGAAGCCCAAGCAAGACGCGCCCCGAGGAGCGTCTTGCAACATGTCAGCACTCGGTCTGACTGAGCGCCTCCAGGAGAGAGGCCCAAGCAAGATGCGCCCCGAGGAGAGTCTTGCCACATGTGAACACTGGGTCTGACTGAGCGCCTCCAGGAGAGAGGCCCAAGCAAGACGCGCCCCGAGGAGCGTCTTGTCACATGTCAACAATGGGTCTGACTGAGGGCCTCCAGGAGAGAAGCCCAAGCAAGAAGCGCCCCGAGGAGCTTCTTGCCACGTGTCAACACTGGGTCTGACTGAGCGCCTCCAGGAGAGAGGCCCAAGCAAGACACGCCCCGAGGAGCGTCTTGACACATGTCAACACTGGGTCTGACTGAGGGCCTCCATGAGAGAAGCCCAAGCAAGACGCGCCCCGAGGAGAGTCTTGCCACATGTCAACACTGGGTCTGACAGAGGGCATCCAGGAGAGAGGCCCAAGCAATACGCGCCCCGAGGAGCGTCTTGCCACATGTCAGCACTCGGTCTGACTGAGTGCCTCCATGATAGAAGCCCCAGCAAGACGCGCCCCGAGGAGCGTCTTGCCACATGTCAACAATGGGTCTGACTGAGGGCCTCCAGGAGAGAAGCCCAAGCAAGACACGCCCCGAGGAGCGTCTTGACACATGTCAACACTGGGTCTGACTGAGGGCCTCCATGAGAGAAGCTCAAGCAAGACGCGCCCCGAGGAGAGTCTTGCCACATGTCAACACTCGGTCTGACAGAGGGCATCCGGGAGAGAGGCCCAAGCAATACGCGCCCCGAGGAGCGTCTTGCCACATGTCACCACTGGGTCTGACTGAGCGCCTCCAGGAGAGAGACCAAACCAAGACGCGCCCTGAGGAGCGTCTTGCCACATGCCAACACTGGGTCTGACAGAGGGCCTCCAGGAGAGAGGCCCAAGCAAGACGCGCCCCGAGGAGTGTCTTGCCACATGTCACCACTGGGTCTGACTGAGCGCCTCCAGGAGAGAGGCCAGAGCAAGACGCGCCACGAGGAGCGTCTTGTCTCATGTCAACACTGGGTCTTTCTGAGCGCCTCCAGGAGAGAAGCCCAAGCAAGACGCGCCCCGAGGAGAGTCTTGCCACATGTCAGCACTCGGTCTGACTTAGCGCCTCCAGGAGAGAGGCCAAAGGAAGATGCGCCCCGAGGAGCGTCTTGCCACATGTCAACAATGGGTATGACTGAGGTCCTCCCGGAGAGAAGCCCAAGCAAGACGCGCCCCGAGGAGCGTCTTGACACATGTCAACACTGGGTCTGACAGAGGGCCTCCAGGAGAGAGGCCCAAGCAACACGCGCCCCGAGGAGTGTCTTGCCACATGTCACCACTTGGTCTGACTGAGCGCCTCCAGGAGAGAGGCCCAAGCAACACGCGCCCCGAGGAGTGTCAGGGCACATGTCACTACTCAGTCTGACTGAGCGCCTCCAGGAGAGAGGCCCAAGTAAGACGCGCCCCGAGGAGCGTCTTGCCACGTGTCAACACTGGGTCTGATTGAGGGCCTTCTGGAGAGAGGCCCAAGCAAGACGCGCCCAAAGGAGCGTCTTGCAACATGTCAACAATGGGTCTGACTGAGGGCCTCCAGGAGAGAAGCCCAAGCAACACGTGGCCCGAGGAGCGTCTTGCCACATGTCAGCACTCGGTCTGACTGAGCGCCTCCAGGAGAGAGGCCAAAGGAAGATGCGCCCCGAGGAGCGTCTTGCCACATGTCAACAATGGGTATGACTGAGGTCCTCCCGGAGAGAAGCCCAAGCAAGACGCGCCCCGAGGAGCGTCTTGACACATGTCAACAATGGGTCTGACAGAGGGCCTCCAGGAGAGAGGCCCAAGCAAGACGCGCCCCGAGGAGTGTCTTGCCACATGTCACCACTTGGTCTGAATGAGCGCCTCCAGGAGAGAGGCCCAAGCAACACGCGCCCCGAGGAGCGTCAGGCCACATGTCACTACTCAGTCTGACTGAGCGCCTCCAGGAGAGAGGCCCAAGTAAGACGCGCCCCGAGGAGCGTCTTGCCACGTGTCAACACTGGGTCTGATTGAGGGCCTTCTGGAGAGAGGCCCAAGCAAGACGCGCCCCGAGGAGCGTCTTGCCACATGTCAACAATGGGTCTTACTGAGGGCCTCCAGGAGAGAAGCCCAAGCAACACGCGCCCCGAGGAGCTTCTTGCCACATTTCAGCACTCGGTCTGACTGAGCGCCTCCAGGAGAGAGGCCCAAGCGAGACGCGCCCCGAGGAGAGTCTTGCCACATGTCAACACTGGGTCTGATTGAGGGCCTTCTGGAGAGAGGCCCAAGCAAGACGCGCCCCGAGGAGCTTCTTGCCACATGTCAACAATGGGTCTTACTGAGGGCCTCCAGGAGAGAGGCCCAAGCAAGATGCGCCCGGAGGAGCGTCTTGCCACATGTCAACACTGGGTCTGACAGAGGGCCTCCAGGAGAGAGGCCCAAGAAAGACGCGCCCCGAGGAGCGTCTTGCCACATGTCAACTCTGGTTCTGACTGAGCGCCTCCAGGAGAGAGGCCCAAGCAAGACGCGCCCCGAGGAGCGTCTTGCCACATGTCAACAATGGGTCTGACTGAGGGCTTCCAGGAGAGAAGCCCAAGCAAGACGCGCCCCGAGGAGCGTCTTGACACATGTCAACACTGGGTCTGACAGAGGGCCTCCAGGAGAGAGGCCCAAGCAAGACGTGCCCCGAGGAGTGTCTTGCCACATGTCACCACTTGGTCTGACTGAGCGCCTCCAGGAGAGAGGCCCAAGCAACACGCGCCCCGAGGAGCGTCAGGCCACATGTCACTACTCAGTCTGACTGAGCGCCTCCAGGAGAGAGGCCCAAGCAAGACGCGCCCCGAGGAGCGTCTTGCCACATGTCAACAATGGGTCTTACTGAGGGCCTCCAGGAGAGAAGCCCAAGCAAGACTCGCCCCGAGGAGCTTCTTGCCAAATGTCAGCACTCGGTCTGACTGAGCGCCTCCAGGAGAGAGGCCAAAGCAAGACGCGCCCCGAGGAGTGTCTTGCCACATGTCAACACTGGGTCTGACAGAGGGCCTCCAGGAGAGAGGCCCAAGCAAGACGCGCCCCGAGGAGTGTCTTGCCACATGTCACCACTTAGTCTGACTGAGCGCCTCCAGGCGAGAGGCCCAAGCAACACGCGCCCCGAGGAGCGTCAGGCCACATGTCACTACTCAGTCTGACTGAGCTCCTCCAGGAGAGAGGCCCAAGCAAGACGCGCCCCGAGGAGCGTCTTGCCACGTGTCAACACTGGGTCTGATTGAGGGCCTTCTGGAGAGAGGCCCAAGCAAGACGCGCCCCGAGGAGCGTCTTGCCACATGTCACCACTTGGTCTGACTGAGCGCCTCCAGGAGAGAGGCCCAAGCAACACGCGCCCCGAGGAGCGTCAGGCCACATGTCACTACTCAGTCTGACTGAGCGCCTCCAGGAGAGAGGCCCAAGTAAGACGCGCCCCGAGGAGCGTCTTGCCACGTGTCAACACTGGGTCTGATTGAGGGCCTTCTGGAGAGAGGCCCAAGCAAGACGCGCCCAAAGGAGCGTCTTGCAACATGTCAACAATGGGTCTGACTGAGGGCCTCCAGGAGAGAAGCCCAAGCAACACGTGGCCCGAGGAGCGTCTTGCCACATGTCAGCACTCGGTCTGACTGAGCGCCTCCAGGAGAGAGGCCAAAGGAAGATGCGCCCCGAGGAGCGTCTTGCCACATGTCAACAATGGGTATGACTGAGGTCCTCCCGGAGAGAAGCCCAAGCAAGACGCGCCCCGAGGAGCGTCTTGACACATGTCAACAATGGGTCTGACAGAGGGCCTCCAGGAGAGAGGCCCAAGCAAGACGCGCCCCGAGGAGTGTCTTGCCACATGTCACCACTTGGTCTGACTGAGCGCCTCCAGGAGAGAGGCCCAAGCAACACGCGCCCCGAGGAGCGTCAGGCCACATGTCACTACTCAGTCTGACTGAGCGCCTCCAGGAGAGAGGCCCAAGTAAGACGCGCCCCGAGGAGCGTCTTGCCACGTGTCAACACTGGGTCTGATTGAGGGCCTTCTGGAGAGAGGCCCAAGCAAGACGCGCCCCGAGGAGCGTCTTGCCACATGTCAACAATGGGTCTTACTGAGGGCCTCCAGGAGAGAAGCCCAAGCAACACGCGCCCCGAGGAGCTTCTTGCCACATTTCAGCACTCGGTCTGACTGAGCGCCTCCAGGAGAGAGGCCCAAGCGAGACGCGCCCCGAGGAGAGTCTTGCCACATGTCAACACTGGGTCTGATTGAGGGCCTTCTGGAGAGAGGCCCAAGCAAGACGCGCCCCGAGGAGCTTCTTGCCACATGTCAACAATGGGTCTTACTGAGGGCCTCCAGGAGAGAGGCCCAAGCAAGATGCGCCCGGAGGAGCGTCTTGCCACATGTCAACACTGGGTCTGACAGAGGGCCTCCAGGAGAGAGGCCCAAGAAAGACGCGCCCCGAGGAGCGTCTTGCCACATGTCAACTCTGGTTCTGACTGAGCGCCTCCAGGAGAGAGGCCCAAGCAAGACGCGCCCCGAAGAGCGTCTTGCCACATGTCAACAATGGGTCTGACTGAGGGCCTCCAGGAAAGAAGGCCAAGCAACACTCGGCCCGAGGAGCGTCTTGCCACATGTCAGCACTCGGTCTGACTGAGCGCCTCCAGGAGAGAGGCCCAAGCAAGACGCGCCCCGAGGAGCGTCTTGCCAAATGTCAACAATGGGTCTGACTGAGGGCTTCCAGGAGAGAAGCCCAAGCAAGACGCGCCCCGAGGAGCGTCTTGACACATGTCAACACTGGGTCTGACAGAGGGCCTCCAGGAGAGAGGCCCAAGCAAGACGTGCCCCGAGGAGTGTCTTGCCACATGTCACCACTTGGTCTGACTGAGCGCCTCCAGGAGAGAGGCCCAAGCAACACGCGCCCCGAGGAGCGTCAGGCCACATGTCACTACTCAGTCTGACTGAGCGCCTCCAGGAGAGAGGCCCAAGCAAGACGCGCCCCGAGGAGCGTCTTGCCACATGTCAACAATGGGTCTTACTGAGGGCCTCCAGGAGAGAAGCCCAAGCAAGACTCGCCCCGAGGAGCTTCTTGCCAAATGTCAGCACTCGGTCTGACTGAGCGCCTCCAGGAGAGAGGCCAAAGCAAGACGCGCCCCGAGGAGTGTCTTGCCACATGTCAACACTGGGTCTGACAGAGTGCCTCCAGGAGAGAGGCCCAAGCAAGACGCGCCCCGAGGAGTGTCTTGCCACATGTCACCACTTAGTCTGACTGAGCGCCTCCAGGCGAGAGGCCCAAGCAACACGCGCCCCGCGGAGCGTCAGGCCACATGTCACTACTCAGTCTGACTGAGCGCCTCCAGGAGAGAGGCCCAAGCAAGACGCGCCCCGAGGAGCGTCTTGCCACGTGTCAACACTGGGTCTGATTGAGGGCCTTCTGGAGAGAGGCCCAAGCAAGACGCGCCCCGAGGAGCGTCTTGCCACATGTCACCACTTGGTCTGACTGAGCGCCTCCAGGAGAGAGGCCCAAGCAACACGCGCCCCGAGGAGCGTCAGGCCACATGTCACTACTCAGTCTGACTGAGCGCCTCCAGGAGAGAGGCCCAAGTAAGACGCGCCCCGAGGAGCGTCTTGCCACGTGTCAACACTGGGTCTGATTGAGGGCCTTCTGGAGAGAGGCCCAAGCAAGACGCGCCCAAAGGAGCGTCTTGCAACATGTCAACAATGGGTCTGACTGAGGGCCTCCAGGAGAGAAGCCCAAGCAACACGTGGCCCGAGGAGCGTCTTGCCACATGTCAGCACTCGGTCTGACTGAGCGCCTCCAGGAGAGAGGCCAAAGGAAGATGCGCCCCGAGGAGCGTCTTGCCACATGTCAACAATGGGTATGACTGAGGTCCTCCCGGAGAGAAGCCCAAGCAAGACGCGCCCCGAGGAGCGTCTTGACACATGTCAACAATGGGTCTGACAGAGGGCCTCCAGGAGAGAGGCCCAAGCAAGACGCGCCCCGAGGAGTGTCTTGCCACATGTCACCACTTGGTCTGACTGAGCGCCTCCAGGAGAGAGGCCCAAGCAACACGCGCCCCGAGGAGCGTCAGGCCACATGTCACTACTCAGTCTGACTGAGCGCCTCCAGGAGAGAGGCCCAAGTAAGACGCGCCCCGAGGAGCGTCTTGCCACGTGTCAACACTGGGTCTGATTGAGGGCCTTCTGGAGAGAGGCCCAAGCAAGACGCGCCCCGAGGAGCGTCTTGCCACATGTCAACAATGGGTCTTACTGAGGGCCTCCAGGAGAGAAGCCCAAGCAACACGCGCCCCGAGGAGCTTCTTGCCACATTTCAGCACTCGGTCTGACTGAGCGCCTCCAGGAGAGAGGCCCAAGCGAGACGCGCCCCGAGGAGAGTCTTGCCACATGTCAACACTGGGTCTGATTGAGGGCCTTCTGGAGAGAGGCCCAAGCAAGACGCGCCCCGAGGAGCTTCTTGCCACATGTCAACAATGGGTCTTACTGAGGGCCTCCAGGAGAGAGGCCCAAGCAAGATGCGCCCGGAGGAGCGTCTTGCCACATGTCAACACTGGGTCTGACAGAGAGCCTCCAGGAGAGAGGCCCAAGAAAGACGCGCCCCGAGGAGCGTCTTACCACATGTCAACTCTGGTTCTGACTGAGCGCCTCCAGGAGAGAGGCCCAAGCAAGACGCGCCCCGAAGAGCGTCTTGCCACATGTCAACAATGGGTCTGACTGAGGGCCTCCAGGAAAGAAGGCCAAGCAACACTCGGCCCGAGGAGCGTCTTGCCACATGTCAGCACTCGGTCTGACTGAGCGCCTCCAGGAGAGAGGCCCAAGCAAGACGCGCCCCGAGGAGCGTCTTGCCACATGTCAACAATGGGTCTGACTGAGGGCTTCCAGGAGAGAAGACCAAGCAAGACGCGCCCCGAGGAGCGTCTTGACACATGTCAACACTGGGTCTGACAGAGGGCCTCCAGGAGAGAGGCCCAAGCAAGACGTGCCCCGAGGAGTGTCTTGCCACATGTCACCACTTGGTCTGACTGAGCGCCTCCAGGAGAGAGGCCCAAGCAACACGCGCCCCGAGGAGCGTCAGGCCACATGTCACTACTCAGTCTGACTGAGCGCCTCCAGGAGAGAGGCCCAAGCAAGACGCGCCCCGAGGAGCGTCTTGCCACATGTCAACAATGGGTCTTACTGAGGGCCTCCAGGAGAGAAGCCCAAGCAAGACTCGCCCCGAGGAGCTTCTTGCCAAATGTCAGCACTCGGTCTGACTGAGCGCCTCCAGGAGAGAGGCCAAAGCAAGACGCGCCCCGAGGAGTGTCTTGCCACATGTCAACACTGGGTCTGACAGAGGGCCTCCAGGAGAGAGGCCCAAGCAAGACGCGCCCCGAGGAGTGTCTTGCCACATGTCACCACTTGGTCTGACTGAGCGCCTCCAGGCGAGAGGCCCAAGCAACACGCGCCCCGAGGAGCGTCAGGCCACATGTCACTACTCAGTCTGACTGAGCGCCTCCAGGAGAGAGGCCCAAGCAAGACGCGCCCCGAGGAGCGTCTTGCCACGTGTCAACACTGGGTCTGATTGAGGGCCTTCTGGAGAGAGGCCCAAGCAAGACGCGCCCCGAGGAGCGTCTTGCCACATGTCACCACTTGGTCTGACTGAGCGCCTCCAGGAGAGAGGCCCAAGCAACACGCGCCCCGAGGAGCGTCAGGCCACATGTCACTACTCAGTCTGACTGAGCGCCTCCAGGAGAGAGGCCCAAGTAAGACGCGCCCCGAGGAGCGTCTTGCCACGTGTCAACACTGGGTCTGATTGAGGGCCTTCTGGAGAGAGGCCCAAGCAAGACGCGCCCAAAGGAGCGTCTTGCAACATGTCAACAATGGGTCTGACTGAGGGCCTCCAGGAGAGAAGCCCAAGCAACACGTGGCCCGAGGAGCGTCTTGCCACATGTCAGCACTCGGTCTGACTGAGCGCCTCCAGGAGAGAGGCCAAAGGAAGATGCGCCCCGAGGAGCGTCTTGCCACATGTCAACAATGGGTATGACTGAGGTCCTCCCGGAGAGAAGCCCAAGCAAGACGCGCCCCGAGGAGCGTCTTGACACATGTCAACAATGGGTCTGACAGAGGGCCTCCAGGAGAGAGGCCCAAGCAAGACGCGCCCCGAGGAGTGTCTTGCCACATGTCACCACTTGGTCTGACTGAGCGCCTCCAGGAGAGAGGCCCAAGCAACACGCGCCCCGAGGAGCGTCAGGCCACATGTCACTACTCAGTCTGACTGAGCGCCTCCAGGAGAGAGGCCCAAGTAAGACGCGCCCCGAGGAGCGTCTTGCCACGTGTCAACACTGGGTCTGATTGAGGGCCTTCTGGAGAGAGGCCCAAGCAAGACGCGCCCCGAGGAGCGTCTTGCCACATGTCAACAATGGGTCTTACTGAGGGCCTCCAGGAGAGAAGCCCAAGCAACACGCGCCCCGAGGAGCTTCTTGCCACATTTCAGCACTCGGTCTGACTGAGCGCCTCCAGGAGAGAGGCCCAAGCGAGACGCGCCCCGAGGAGAGTCTTGCCACATGTCAACACTGGGTCTGATTGAGGGCCTTCTGGAGAGAGGCCCAAGCAAGACGCGCCCCGAGGAGCTTCTTGCCACATGTCAACAATGGGTCTTACTGAGGGCCTCCAGGAGAGAGGCCCAAGCAAGATGCGCCCGGAGGAGCGTCTTGCCACATGTCAACACTGGGTCTGACAGAGGGCCTCCAGGAGAGAGGCCCAAGAAAGACGCGCCCCGAGGAGCGTCTTGCCACATGTCAACTCTGGTTCTGACTGAGCGCCTCCAGGAGAGAGGCCCAAGCAAGACGCGCCCCGAAGAGCGTCTTGCCACATGTCAACAATGGGTCTGACTGAGGGCCTCCAGGAAAGAAGGCCAAGCAACACTCGGCCCGAGGAGCGTCTTGCCACATGTCAGCACTCGGTCTGACTGAGCGCCTCCAGGAGAGAGGCCCAAGCAAGACGCGCCCCGAGGAGCGTCTTGCCAAATGTCAACAATGGGTCTGACTGAGGGCTTCCAGGAGAGAAGCCCAAGCAAGACGCGCCCCGAGGAGCGTCTTGACACATGTCAACACTGGGTCTGACAGAGGGCCTCCAGGAGAGAGGCCCAAGCAAGACGTGCCCCGAGGAGTGTCTTGCCACATGTCACCACTTGGTCTGACTGAGCGCCTCCAGGAGAGAGGCCCAAGCAACACGCGCCCCGAGGAGCGTCAGGCCACATGTCACTACTCAGTCTGACTGAGCGCCTCCAGGAGAGAGGCCCAAGCAAGACGCGCCCCGAGGAGTGTCTTGCCACATGTCAACAATGGGTCTTACTGAGGGCCTCCAGGAGAGAAGCCCAAGCAAGACTCGCCCCGAGGAGCTTCTTGCCAAATGTCAGCACTCGGTCTGACTGAGCGCCTCCAGGAGAGAGGCCAAAGCAAGACGCGCCCCGAGGAGTGTCTTGCCACATGTCAACACTGGGTCTGACAGAGTGCCTCCAGGAGAGAGGCCCAAGCAAGACGCGCCCCGAGGAGTGTCTTGCCACATGTCACCACTTAGTCTGACTGAGCGCCTCCAGGCGAGAGGCCCAAGCAACACGCGCCCCGAGGAGCGTCAGGCCACATGTCACTACTCAGTCTGACTGAGCGCCTCCAGGAGAGAGGCCCAAGCAAGACGCGCCCCGAGGAGCGTCTTGCCACGTGTCAACACTGGGTCTGATTGAGGGCCTTCTGGAGAGAGGCCCAAGCAAGACGCGCCCCGAGGAGCGTCTTGCCACATGTCACCACTTGGTCTGACTGAGCGCCTCCAGGAGAGAGGCCCAAGCAACACGCGCCCCGAGGAGCGTCAGGCCACATGTCACTACTCAGTCTGACTGAGCGCCTCCAGGAGAGAGGCCCAAGTAAGACGCGCCCCGAGGAGCGTCTTGCCACGTGTCAACACTGGGTCTGATTGAGGGCCTTCTGGAGAGAGGCCCAAGCAAGACGCGCCCAAAGGAGCGTCTTGCAACATGTCAACAATGGGTCTGACTGAGGGCCTCCAGGAGAGAAGCCCAAGCAACACGTGGCCCGAGGAGCGTCTTGCCACATGTCAGCACTCGGTCTGACTGAGCGCCTCCAGGAGAGAGGCCAAAGGAAGATGCGCCCCGAGGAGCGTCTTGCCACATGTCAACAATGGGTATGACTGAGGTCCTCCCGGAGAGAAGCCCAAGCAAGACGCGCCCCGAGGAGCGTCTTGACACATGTCAACAATGGGTCTGACAGAGGGCCTCCAGGAGAGAGGCCCAAGCAAGACGCGCCCCGAGGAGTGTCTTGCCACATGTCACCACTTGGTCTGACTGAGCGCCTCCAGGAGAGAGGCCCAAGCAACACGCGCCCCGAGGAGCGTCAGGCCACATGTCACTACTCAGTCTGACTGAGCGCCTCCAGGAGAGAGGCCCAAGTAAGACGCGCCCCGAGGAGCGTCTTGCCACGTGTCAACACTGGGTCTGATTGAGGGCCTTCTGGAGAGAGGCCCAAGCAAGACGCGCCCCGAGGAGCGTCTTGCCACATGTCAACAATGGGTCTTACTGAGGGCCTCCAGGAGAGAAGCCCAAGCAACACGCGCCCCGAGGAGCTTCTTGCCACATTTCAGCACTCGGTCTGACTGAGCGCCTCCAGGAGAGAGGCCCAAGCGAGACGCGCCCCGAGGAGAGTCTTGCCACATGTCAACACTGGGTCTGATTGAGGGCCTTCTGGAGAGAGGCCCAAGCAAGACGCGCCCCGAGGAGCTTCTTGCCACATGTCAACAATGGGTCTTACTGAGGGCCTCCAGGAGAGAGGCCCAAGCAAGATGCGCCCGGAGGAGCGTCTTGCCACATGTCAACACTGGGTCTGACAGAGGGCCTCCAGGAGAGAGGCCCAAGAAAGACGCGCCCCGAGGAGCGTCTTACCACATGTCAACTCTGGTTCTGACTGAGCGCCTCCAGGAGAGAGGCCCAAGCAAGACGCGCCCCGAAGAGCGTCTTGCCACATGTCAACAATGGGTCTGACTGAGGGCCTCCAGGAAAGAAGGCCAAGCAACACTCGGCCCGAGGAGCGTCTTGCCACATGTCAGCACTCGGTCTGACTGAGCGCCTCCAGGAGAGAGGCCCAAGCAAGACGCGCCCCGAGGAGCGTCTTGCCACATGTCAACAATGGGTCTGACTGAGGGCTTCCAGGAGAGAAGACCAAGCAAGACGCGCCCCGAGGAGCGTCTTGACACATGTCAACACTGGGTCTGACAGAGGGCCTCCAGGAGAGAGGCCCAAGCAAGACGTGCCCCGAGGAGTGTCTTGCCACATGTCACCACTTGGTCTGACTGAGCGCCTCCAGGAGAGAGGCCCAAGCAACACGCGCCCCGAGGAGCGTCAGGCCACATGTCACTACTCAGTCTGACTGAGCGCCTCCAGGAGAGAGGCCCAAGCAAGACGCGCCCCGAGGAGCGTCTTGCCACATGTCAACAATGGGTCTTACTGAGGGCCTCCAGGAGAGAAGCCCAAGCAAGACTCGCCCCGAGGAGCTTCTTGCCAAATGTCAGCACTCGGTCTGACTGAGCGCCTCCAGGAGAGAGGCCAAAGCAAGACGCGCCCCGAGGAGTGTCTTGCCACATGTCAACACTGGGTCTGACAGAGGGCCTCCAGGAGAGAGGCCCAAGCAAGACGCGCCCCGAGGAGTGTCTTGCCACATGTCACCACTTGGTCTGACTGAGCGCCTCCAGGCGAGAGGCCCAAGCAACACGCGCCCCGAGGAGCGTCAGGCCACATGTCACTACTCAGTCTGACTGAGCGCCTCCAGGAGAGAGGCCCAAGCAAGACGCGCCCCGAGGAGCGTCTTGCCACGTGTCAACACTGGGTCTGATTGAGGGCCTTCTGGAGAGAGGCCCAAGCAAGACGCGCCCCGAGGAGCGTCTTGCCACATGTCACCACTTGGTCTGACTGAGCGCCTCCAGGAGAGAGGCCCAAGCAACACGCGCCCCGAGGAGCGTCAGGCCACATGTCACTACTCAGTCTGACTGAGCGCCTCCAGGAGAGAGGCCCAAGCAAGACGCGCCCCGAGGAGCGTCTTGCCACATGTCAACAATGGGTCTTACTGAGGGCCTCCAGGAGAGAAGCCCAAGCAAGACGCGCCCCGAGGAGCTTCTTGCCACAGTACTCAGCACTCGGTCTGACTGAGCGCCTACAGGAGAGAGGCCAAAACAAGACGCGCCCCGAGGAGCGTCTTGACACATGTCACTACTCAGTCTGACTGAGCGCCTCCAGGAGAGAGGCCCAAGCAAGACGCGCCCCGAGGAGCGTCTTGCCACATGTCAACACTGGGTCTGACTGAGCGCCTCCAGGAGAGAGGCCCAAGCAAGACGTGCCCCGAGGAGCGTCTTGTCACATGTCACTACTCGGTCTGACTGAGCGCCTCCAGGAGAGAGGCCCAAGCAAGACGTGCCCCGAGGAGCGTCTTGCCACATGTCAACACTGGGTCTGACTGAGGGCCTCCATGAGAGAAGCCCAAGCAAGACGCGCCCCGAGGAGAGTCTTGCCACATGTCAACACTGGGTCTGACAGAGGGCATCCAGGAGAGAGGCCCAAGCAATACGCGCCCCGAGGAGCGTCTTGCCACATGTCACCACTGGCTCTGACTGAGCGCCTCCAGGAGAGAGGCCCAAGCAAGAAGCGCCCCGAGGAGCGTCTTGCCACGTGTCAACACTGGGTCCGATTGAGGGCCTTCTGGAGAGAGGCCAAAGCAAGACGCGCCCCGAGGAGCGTCTTGCCACATGTCAACAATGGGTCTGACTGAGGGCCTCCAGGAGAGAAGCCCCAGCAAGACGCGCCCCGAGGATCGTCTTGCCACATGTCAGCACTCGGTCTGACTGAGTGCCTCCAGGAGAGAGGCCCAAGCAAGACGTGCCCCGAGGAGCGTCTTGCCACATGTCAACACTGGGTCTGACTGAGCGCCTCCAGGAGAGAGGCCCAAGCAAGACGCGCCCCGAGGAGCATCTTGACACATGTCTCCTCTGGGTCTCACTGAGCGCCTCCAGGAGAGAGGCCCAAGCAAGACGTGCCCCGAGGAGCGTCTTGCCACATGTCAACACTGGGTCTGACTGAGTGCCTCCATGAGAGAAGCCCCAGCAAGACGCGCCCCGAGGAGCATCTTGCCACATGTCAACACTGGGTCTGACTGAGAACCTCCAGGAGAGAGGCCCAAGCAAGACGCGCCCCGAGGAGCGTCTTGCCACATGTCAACACTGGGTCTGACTGAGCGCCTCCAGAAGAGAGGCCCAAGCAGGACGCGCCCCGAGGAGCGTCTTGTCACATGTCACTACTCGGTCTGACTGAGTGCCTCCAGGAGAGAGGCCCAAGCAAGACGTGCCCCGAGGAGCGTCTTGCCACATGTCAACACTGGGTCTGACTGAGGGCCTCCATGAGAGAAGCCCAAGCAAGACGCGCCCCGAGGAGAGTCTTGCCACATGTCAACAATGGGTCTGACTGAGGGCCTCCAGGAGAGAAGCCCAAGCAAGACGCGCCCCGAGGAGTGTCTTGCCACATGTCAGCACTCGGTCTGACTGAGCGAGTCCAGGAGAGAGGCCCAAGCAAGATGTGCCCCGAGGAGCGTCTTGCCACATGTCAACACTGGGTCTGACTGAGCGCCTCCAGGAGAGAGGCCCAAGCAAGACGCGCCCCGAGGAGCGTCTTGCCACATGTGAACACTGGGTCTGACTGAGCGCCTCCAGGAGAGAGGCCCAAGCAAGACGCGCCCGGAGGAGCGTCTTGCCACATGTCAGCACTCGGTCTGACTGAGCGCCTCCAGGAGAGAGGCCCAAGCAAGACGCGCCCCGAGGAGCATCTTGACACATGTCTCCTCTGGGTCTGACTGAGCGCCTCCAGGAGAGAGGCCCAAGCAAGACGCGCCCCGAGGAGCGTCTTGCCACATGTCAACACTGGGTCTGACTGAGGGCCTCCATGAGAGAAGCCCCAGCAAGACGTGCCCCGAGGAGCATCTTGCCACTTGTCAACACTGGGTCTGACTGAGAACCTCCAGGAGAGAGGCCCAAGCAAGACGCGCCCCGAGGAGCGTCTTGCCACATGTCAACACTGGGTCTGACTGAGCGCCTCCAGGAGAGAGGCCCAAGCAAGACGCGCCCCGAGGAGCGTCTTGTCACATGTCAACAATGGGTCTGACTGAGGGCCTCCAGGAGAGAAGCCCAAGCAAGAAGCGCCCCGAGGAGCTTCTTGCCACATGTCAACACTGGGTCTGACTGAGCGCCTCCAGGAGAGAGGCCCAAGCAAGACACGCCCCGAGGAGCGTCTTGACACATGTCAACACTGGGTCTGACTGAGGGCCTCCATGAGAGAAGCCCAAGCAAGACGCGCCCCGAGGAGAGTCTTGCCACATGTCAACACAGGGTCTGACAGAGGGCATCCAGGAGAGAGGCCCAAGCAATACGCGCCCCGAGGAGCGTCTTGCCACATGTCAGCACTCGGTCTGACTGAGCGCCTCCAGGAGAGAGGCCCAAGCAAGAAGCGCCCCGAGGAGCGTCTTGCCACGTGTCAACACTGGGTCAGATTGAGGGCCTTCTGGAGAGAGGCCCAAGCAAGACGCGCCCCGAGGAGCGTCTTGCCACATGTCAACAATGGGTCTGACTGAGGGCCTCCAGGAGAGAAGCCCAAGCAAGACGCGCCCCGAGGAGCTTCTTGCCACATGTCAGCACTCGGTCTGACTGAGCGCCTCCAGGAGAGAGGCCCAAGCAAGACGCGCCCCGAGGAGCGTCTTGACACATGTCAACACTGGGTCTGACAGAGGGCCTCCAGGAGAGAGGCCCAAATAAGACGTGCCCCGACGAGCGTCTTGCCACATGTCAACAATGGGTCTGACTGAGGGCCTCCAGGAGAGAAGCCCAAGCAAGACGCGCCCCGAGGAGCGTCTTGCAACATGTCAGCACTCGGTCTGACTGAGCGCCTCCAGGAGAGAGGCCCAAGCAAGACGCGCCCCGAGGAGAGTCTTGCCACATGTGAACACTGGGTCTGACTGAGCGCCTCCAGGAGAGAGGCCCAAGCAAGACGCGCCCCGAGGAGCGTCTTGTCACATGTCAACAATGGGTCTGACTGAGGGCCTCCAGGAGAGAAGCCCAAGCAAGAAGCGCCCCGAGGAGCTTCTTGCCACATGTCAACACTGGGTCTGACTGAGCGCCTCCAGGAGAGAGGCCCAAGCAAGACACCCCCCGAGGAGCGTCTTGACACATGTCAACACTGGGTCTGACTGAGGGCCTCCATGAGAGAAGCCCAAGCAAGACGCGCCCCGAGGAGAGTCTTGCCACATGTCAACACTGGGTCTGACAGAGGGCATCCAGGAGAGAGGCCCAAGCAATACGCGCCCCGAGGAGCGTCTTGCCACATGTCAGCACTCGGTCTGACTGAGCGCCTCCAGGAGAGAGGCCCAAGCAAGAAGCGCCCCGAGGAGCGTCTTGCCACGTGTCAACACTGGGTCTGATTGAGGGCCTTCTGGAGAGAGGCCCAAGCAAGACGCGCCCCGAGGAGCGTCTTGCCACATGTCAACAATGGGTATGACTGAGGTCCTCCCGGAGAGAAGCCCAAGCAAGACGCGCCCCGAGGAGCGTCTTGACACATGTCAACAATGGGTCTGACAGAGGGCCTCCAGGAGAGAGGCCCAAGCAAGACGCGCCCCGAGGAGTGTCTTGCCACATGTCACCACTTGTCTGACTGAGCGCCTCCAGGAGAGAGGCCCAAGCAACACGCGCCCCGAGGAGCGTCAGGCCACATGTCACTACTCAGTCTGACTGAGCACCTCCAGGAGAGAGGCCCAAGTAAGACGCGCCCCGAGGAGCGTCTTGCCACGTGTCAACACTGGGTCTGATTGAGGGCCTTCTGGAGAGAGGCCCAAGCAAGACGCGCCCCGAGGAGCGTCTTGCCACATGTCAACAATGGGTCTTACTGAGGGCCTCCAGGAGAGAAGCCCAAGCAACACGCGCCCCGAGGAGCTTCTTGCCACATTTCAGCACTCGGTCTGACTGAGCGCCTCCAGGAGAGAGGCCAAAGCAAGACGCGCCCCGAGGAGCGTCTTGACACATGTCAACACTGGGTCTGACAGAGGGCCTCCATGAGAGAGGCCCAAGCAAGACGCGCCCCGAGGAGTGTCTTGCCACATGTCAACACTGGGTCTGACTGAGCGCCTCCAGGAGAGAGGCCCAAGCAAGACGCGCCCCGAGGAGTGTCTTGCCACATGTCAACACTGGGTCTGACTGAGCGCCTCCAGGAGAGAGGCCCAAGCAAGACGCGCCCCGAGGAGCGTCTTGCCACGTGTCAACACTGGGTCTGACTGAGCGCCTCCAGGAGAGAGGCCCAAGCAAGATGCGCCCCGAGGAGCGTCTTGCCACGTGTCACCACTGGGTCTGACTGAGCGCCTCCAGGAGAGAGGCCCAAGAAAGACGCGCCCCGAGGAGCGTCTTGCCACGTGTCACCACTGGGTCTGATTGAGCGCCTCCAGGAGAGAGGCCCCAGCAAGACGCGCCCCGAGGAGCGTCTTGCCTTATGTCACTACTCGGTCTGACTGAGCGCCTCCAGGAGAGAGGTCCAAGCAAGACGTGCCCCGAGGAGCGTCTTGCCACATGTCAACAATGTGTCTGACTGAGGCCTCCAGGAGAGAAGCCCAAGCAAGACGCGCCCCGAGGAGCGTCTTGCCACATGTCAACACTGGGTCTGACTGAGCGCCTCCAGGAGAGAGGCCCAAGCAAGACGCGCCCCGAGGAGCGTCAGGCAACATGTCACTACTCAGTCTGACTGAGCGCCTCCAGGAGAGAGGCCCAAGCGAGACGCGCCCCGAGGAGAGTCTTGCCACATGTCAACACTCGGTCTGATTGAGGGCCTTCTGGAGAGAGGCCCAAGCAAGACGCGCCCCGAGGAGCTTCTTGCCACATGTCAACAATGGGTCTTACTGAGGGCCTCCAGGAGAGAGGCCCAAGCAAGATGCGCCCGGAGGAGCGTCTTGCCACATGTCAACACTGGGTCTGACAGAGGGCCTCCAGGAGAGAGGCCCAAGCAAGACGCGCCCCGAGGAGCGTCTTGCCACATGTCACCTCTGGTTCTGACTGAGCGCCTCCAGGAGAGAGGCCCAAGCAAGACGCGCCCCGAAGAGCGTCTTGCCACATGTCAACAATGTGTCTGACTGAGGGCCTCCAGGAAAGAAGGCCAAGCAACACTCGGCCCGAGGAGCGTCTTGCCACATGTCAGCACTCGGTCTGACTGAGCGCCTCCAGGAGAGAGGCCCAAGCAAGACGCGCCCCGAGGAGCGTCTTGCCACATGTCAACAATGGGTCTGACTGAGGGCTTCCAGGAGAGAAGCCCAAGCAAGACGCGCCCCGAGGAGCGTCTTGACACATGTCAACACTGGGTCTGACAGAGGGCCTCCAGGAGAGAGGCCCAAGCAAGACGTGCCCCGAGGAGTGTCTTGCCACATGTCACCACTTGGTCTGACTGAGCGCCTCCAGGAGAGAGGCCCAAGCAACACGCGCCCCGAGGAGCGTCAGGCCACATGTCACTACTCAGTCTGACTGAGCGCCTCCAGGAGAGAGGCCCAAGCAAGACGCGCCCCGAGGAGCGTCTTGCCACATGTCAACAATGGGTCTTACTGAGGGCCTCCAGGAGAGAAGCCCAAGCAAGACTCGCCCCGAGGAGCTTCTTGCCAAATGTCAGCACTCGGTCTGACTGAGCGCCTCCAGGAGAGAGGCCAAAGCAAGACGCGCCCCGAGGAGTGTCTTGCCACATGTCAACACTGGGTCTGACAGAGGGCCTCCAGGAGAGAGGCCCAAGCAAGACGCGCCCCGAGGAGTGTCTTGCCACATGTCACCACTTGGTCTGACTGAGCGCCTCCAGGCGAGAGGCCCAAGCAACACGCGCCCCGAGGAGCGTCAGGCCACATGTCACTACTCAGTCTGACTGAGCGCCTCCAGGAGAGAGGCCCAAGCAAGACGCGCCCCGAGGAGCGTCTTGCCACGTGTCAACACTGGGTCTGATTGAGGGCCTTCTGGAGAGAGGCCCAAGCAAGACGCGCCCCGAGGAGCGTCTTGCCACATGTCACCACTTGGTCTGACTGAGCGCCTCCAGGAGAGAGGCCCAAGCAACACTCGCCCCGAGGAGCGTCAGGCCACATGTCACTACTCAGTCTGACTGAGCGCCTCCAGGAGAGAGGCCCAAGCAAGACGCGCCCCGAGGAGCGTCTTGCCACATGTCAACAATGGGTCTTACTGAGGGCCTCCAGGAGAGAAGCCCAAGCAAGACGCGCCCCGAGGAGCTTCTTGCCACAGTACTCAGCACTCGGTCTGACTGAGCGCCTACAGGAGAGAGGCCAAAACAAGACGCGCCCCGAGGAGCGTCTTGACACATGTCAACACTAGGTCTGACAGAGGGCCTCCATGAGAGAGGCCCAAGCAAGACTCGCCCCGAGGAGTGTCTTGCCACATGTCAACACTGGGTCTGACTGAGCGCCTCCAGGAGAGAGGCCCAAGCAAGACGCGCCCCGAGGAGCGTCTTGTCACATGTCACTACTCGGTCTGACTGAGCGCCTCCAGGAGAGAGGCCCAAGCAAGACGTGCCCCGAGGAGCGTCTTGCCACATGTCAACACTGGGTCTGACTGAGGGCCTCCATGAGAGAAGCCCAAGCAAGACGCGCCCCGAGGAGAGTCTTGCCACATGTCAACACTGGGTCTGACAGAGGGCATCCAGGAGAGAGGCCCAAGCAATACGCGCCCCGAGGAGCGTCTTGCCACATGTCACCACTGGGTCTGACTGAGCGCCTCCAGGAGAGAGGCCCAAGCAAGAAGCGCCCCGAGGAGCGTCTTGCCACGTGTCAACACTGGGTCCGATTGAGGGCCTTCTGGAGAGAGGCCAAAGCAAGACGCGCCCCGAGGAGCGTCTTGCCACATGTCAACAATGGGTCTGACTGAGGGCCTCCAGGAGAGAAGCCCCAGCAAGACGCGCCCCGAGGATCGTCTTGCCACATGTCAGCACTCGGTCTGACTGAGTGCCTCCAGGAGAGTGGCCCAAGCAAGACGTGCCCCGAGGAGCGTCTTGCCACATGTCAACACTGGGTCTGACTGAGCGCCTCCAGGAGAGAGGACCAAGCAAGACGCGCCCCGAGGAGCATCTTGACACATGTCTCCTCTGGGTCTCACTGAGCGCCTCCAGGAGAGAGGCCCAAGCAAGACGTGCCCCGAGGAGCGTCTTGCCACATGTCAACACTGGGTCTGACTGAGTGCCTCCATAAGAGAAGCCCCAGCAAGACGCGCCCCGAGGAGCATCTTGCCACATGTCAACACTGGGTCTGACTGAGAACCTCCAGGAGAGAGGCCCAAGCAAGACGCGCCCCGAGGAGCGTCTTGCCACATGTCAACACTGGGTCTGACTGAGCGCCTCCAGAAGAGAGGCCCAAGCAGGACGCGCCCCGAGGAGCGTCTTGTCACATGTCACTACTCGGTCTGACTGAGTGCCTCCAGGAGAGAGGCCCAAGCAAGACGTGCCCCGAGGAGCGTCTTGCCACATGTCAACACTGGGTCTGACTGAGGGCCTCCATGAGAGAAGCCCAAGCAAGACGCGCCCCGAGGAGAGTCTTGCCACATGTCAACAATGGGTCTGACTGAGGGCCTCCAGGAGAGAAGCCCAAGCAAGACGCGCCCCGAGGAGCGTCTTGCCACATGTCAGCACTCGGTCTGACTGAGCGAGTCCAGGAGAGAGGCCCAAGCAAGATGTGCCCCGAGGAGCGTCTTGCCACATGTCAACACTGGGTCTGACTGAGCGCCTCCAGGAGAGAGGCCCAAGCAAGACGCGCCCCGAGGAGCGTCTTGCCACATGTGAACACTGGGTCTGACTGAGCGCCTCCAGGAGAGAGGCCCAAGCAAGACGCGCCCGGAGGAGCGTCTTGCCACATGTCAGCACTCGGTCTGACTGAGCGCCTCCAGGAGAGAGGCCCAAGCAAGACGCGCCCCGAGGAGCATCTTGACACATGTCTCCTCTGGGTCTGACTGAGCGCCTCCAGGAGAGAGGCCCAAGCAAGACGCGCCCCGAGGAGCGTCTTGCCACATGTCAACACTGGGTCTGACTGAGGGCCTCCATGAGAGAAGCCCCAGCAAGACGTGCCCCGAGGAGCATCTTGCCACTTGTCAACACTGGGTCTGACTGAGAACCTCCAGGAGAGAGGCCCAAGCAAGACGCGCCCCGAGGAGCGTCTTGCCACATGTCAACACTGGGTCTGACTGAGCGCCTCCAGGAGAGAGGCCCAAGCAAGACGCGCCCCGAGGAGCGTCTTGTCACATGTCAACAATGGGTCTGACTGAGGGCCTCCAGGAGAGAAGCCCAAGCAAGAAGCGCCCCGAGGAGCTTCTTGCCACATGTCAACACTGGGTCTGACTGAGCGCCTCCAGGAGAGAGGCCCAAGCAAGACGCGCCCCGAGGAGCTTCTTGCCACATGTCTACAATGGGTCTTACTGAGGGCCTCCAGGAGAGAGGCCCAAGCAAGATGCGCCCGGAGGAGCGTCTTGCCACATGTCAACACTGGGTCTGACAGAGGGCCTCCAGGAGAGAGGCCCAAGCAAGACGCGCCCCGAGGAGAGTCTTGCCACATGTCACCTCTGGTTCTGACTGAGCGCCTCCAGGAGAGAGGCCCAAGCAAGACGCGCCCCGAAGAGCGTCTTGCCACATGTCAACAATGGGTCTGACTGAGGGCCTCCAGGAAAGAAGGCCAAGCAACACTCGGCCCGAGGAGCGTCTTGCCACATGTCAGCACTCGGTCTGACTGAGCGCCTCCAGGAGAGAGGCCCAAGCAAGACGCGCCCCGAGGAGCGTCTTGCCACATGTCAACAATGGGTCTGACTGAGGGCTTCCAGGAGAGAAGCCCAAGCAAGACGCGCCCCGAGGAGCGTCTTGACACATGTCAACACTGGGTCTGACAGAGGGCCTCCAGGAGAGAGGCCCAAGCAAGACGTGCCCCGAGGAGTGTCTTGCCACATGTCACCACTTGGTCTGACTGAGCGCCTCCAGGAGAGAGGCCCAAGCAACACGCGCCCCGAGGAGCGTCAGGGCACATGTCACTACTCAGTCTGACTGAGCGCCTCCAGGAGAGAGGCCCAAGCAAGACGCGCCCCGAGGAGCGTCTTGCCACATGTCAACAATGGGTCTTACTGAGGGCCTCCAGGAGAGAAGCCCAAGCAAGACTCGCCCCGAGGAGCTTCTTGCCAAATGTCAGCACTCGGTCTGACTGAGCGCCTCCAGGAGAGAGGCCAAAGCAAGACGCGCCCCGAGGAGCGTCTTGCCACGTGTCAACACTGGGTCTGATTGAGGGCCTTCTGGAGAGAGGCCCAAGCAAGACGCGCCCCGAGGAGCGTCTTGCCACATGTCACCACTTGGTCTGACTGAGCGCCTCCAGGAGAGAGGCCCAAGCAACACGCGCCCCGAGGAGCGTCAGGCCACATGTCACTACTCAGTCTGACTGAGCACCTCCAGGAGAGAGGCCCAAGCAAGACGCGCCCCGAGGAGCGTCTTGCCACATGTCAACAATGGGTCTTACTGAGGGCCTCCAGGAGAGAAGCCCAAGCAAGACGCGCCCCGAGGAGCTTCTTGCCACAGTACTCAGCACTCGGTCTGACTGAGCGCCTACAGGAGAGAGGCCAAAACAAGACGCGCCCCGAGGAGCGTCTTGACACATTTCAACACTAGGTCTGACAGAGGGCCTCCATGAGAGAGGCCCAAGCAAGACTCGCCCCGAGGAGTGTCTTGCCACATGTCAACACTGGGTCTGACTGAGCGCCTCCAGGAGAGAGGCCCAAGCAAGACGCGCCCCGAGGAGCGTCTTGTCACATGTCACTACTCGGTCTGACTGAGCGCCTCCAGGAGAGAGGCCCAAGCAAGACGTGCCCCGAGGAGCGTCTTGCCACATGTCAACACTGGGTCTGACTGAGGGCCTCCATGAGAGAAGCCCAAGCAAGACGCGCCCCGAGGAGAGTCTTGCCACATGTCAATACTGGGTCTGACAGAGGGCATCCAGGAGAGAGGCCCAAGCAATACGCGCCCCGAGGAGCATCTTGCCACATGTCACCACTGGGTCTGACTGAGCGCCTCCAGGAGAGAGGCCCAAGCAAGAAGCGCCCCGAGGAGCGTCTTGCCACGTGTCAACACTGGGTCCGATTGAGGGCCTTCTGGAGAGAGGCCAAAGCAAGACGCGCCCCGAGGAGCGTCTTGCCACATGTCAACAATGGGTCTGACTGAGGGCCTCCAGGAGAGAAGCCCCAGCAAGACGCGCCCCGAGGATCGTCTTGCCACATGTCAGCACTCGGTCTGACTGAGTGCCTCCAGGAGAGAGGCCCAAGCAAGACGTGCCCCGAGGAGCGTCTTGCCACATGTCAACACTGGGTCTGACTGAGCGCCTCCAGGAGAGAGGACCAAGCAAGACGCGCCCCGAGGAGCATCTTGACACATGTCTCCTCTGGGTCTCACTGAGCGCCTCCAGGAGAGAGGCCCAAGCAAGACGTGCCCCGAGGAGCGTCTTGCCACATGTCAACACTGGGTCTGACTGAGTGCCTCCATAAGAGAAGCCCCAGCAAGACGCGCCCCGAGGAGCATCTTGCCACATGTCAACACTGGGTCTGACTGAGAACCTCCAGGAGAGAGGCCCAAGCAAGACGCGCCCCGAGGAGCGTCTTGCCACATGTCAACACTGGGTCTGACTGAGCGCCTCCAGAAGAGAGGCCCAAGCAGGACGCGCCCCGAGGAGCGTCTTGTCACATGTCACTACTCGGTCTGACTGAGTGCCTCCAGGAGAAAGGCCCAAGCAAGACGTGCCCCGAGGAGCGTCTTGCCACATGTCAACACTGGGTCTGACTGAGGGCCTCCATGAGAGAAGCCCAAGCAAGACGCGCCCCGAGGAGAGTCTTGCCACATGTCAACAATGGGTCTGACTGAGGGCCTCCAGGAGAGAAGCCCAAGCAAGACGCGCCCCGAGGAGCGTCTTGCCACATGTCAGCATTCGGTCTGACTGAGCGAGTCCAGGAGAGAGGCCCAAGCAAGATGTGCCCCGAGGAGCGTCTTGCCACATGTCAACACTGGGTCTGACTGAGCGCCTCCAGGAGAGAGGCCCAAGCAAGACGCGCCCCGAGGAGCGTCTTGCCACATGTGAACACTGGGTCTGACTGAGCGCCTCCAGGAGAGAGGCCCAAGCAAGACGCGCCCGGAGGAGCGTCTTGCCACATGTCAGCACGCGGTCTGACTGAGCGCCTCCAGGAGAGAGGCCCAAGCAAGACGCGCCCCGAGGAGCATCTTGACACATGTCTCCTCTGGGTCTGACTGAGCGCCTCCAGGAGAGAGGCCCAAGCAAGACGCGCCCCGAGGAGCGTCTTGCCACATGTCAACACTGGGTCTGACTGAGGGCCTCCATGAGAGAAGCCCCAGCAAGACGTGCCCCGAGGAGCATCTTGCCACTTGTCAACACTGGGTCTGACTGAGAACCTCCAGGAGAGAGGCCCAAGCAAGACGCGCCCCGAGGAGCGTCTTGCCACATGTCAACACTGGGTCTGACTGAGCGCCTCCAGGAGAGAGGCCCAAGCAAGACGCGCCCCGAGGAGCGTCTTGACACATGTCAACACTGGGTCTGACTTAGGGCCTCCATGAGAGAAGCCCAAGCAAGACGCGCCCCGAGGAGAGTCTTGCCACATGTCAACACAGGGTCTGACAGAGGGCATCCAGGAGAGAGGCCCAAGCAATACGCGCCCCGAGGAGCGTCTTGCCACATGTCAGCACTCGGTCTGACTGAGCGCCTCCAGGAGAGAGGCCCAAGCAAGAAGCGCCCCGAGGAGCGTCTTGCCACGTGTCAACACTGGGTCAGATTGAGGGCCTTCTGGAGAGAGGCCCAAGCAAGACGCGCCCCGAGGAGCGTCTTGCCACATGTCAACAATGGGTCTGACTGAGGGCCTCTAGGAGAGAAGCCCAAGCAAGACGCGCCCCGAGGAGCTTCTTGCCACATGTCAGCACTCGGTCTGACTGAGCGCCTCCAGGAGAGAGGCCCAAGCAAGACGCGCCCCGAGGAGCGTCTTGACACATGTCAACACTGGGTCTGACAGAGGGCCTCCAGGAGAGATGCCCAAATAAGACGTGCCCCGACGAGCGTCTTGCCACATGTCAACAATGGGTCTGACTGAGGGCCTCCAGGAGAGAAGCCCAAGCAAGACGCGCCCCGAGGAGCGTCTTGCAACATGTCAGTACTCAGTCTGACTGAGCGCCTCCAGGAGAGAGGCCCAAGCAAGACGCGCCCCGAGGAGAGTCTTGCCACATGTGAACACTGGGTCTGACTGAGCGCCTCCAGGAGAGAGGCCCAAGCAAGACGCGCCCCGAGGAGCGTCTTGTCACATGTCAACAATGGGTCTGACTGAGGGCCTCCAGGAGAGAAGCCCAAGCAAGAAGCGCCCCGAGGAGCTTCTTGCCACATGTCAACACTGGGTCTGACTGAGCGCCTCCAGGAGAGAGGCCCAAGCAAGACACGCCCCGAGGAGTGTCTTGACACATGTCAACACTGGGTCTGACTGAGGGCCTCCATGAGAGAAGCCCAAGCAAGACGCGCCCCGAGGAGAGTCTTGCCACATGTCAACACTGGGTCTGACAGAGGGCATCCAGGAGAGAGGCCCAAGCAATACGCGCCCCGAGGAGCGTCTTGCCACATGTCAGCACTCGGTCTGACTGAGCGCCTCCAGGAGAGAGGCCCAAGCAAGAAGCGCCCCGAGGAGCGTCTTGCCACGTGTCAACACTGGGTCTGATTGAGGGCCTTCTGGAGAGAGGCCCAAGCAAGACGCGCCCCGAGGAGCGTCTTGCCACATGTCAACAATGGGTCTGACTGAGGGCCTCCAGGAGAGAAGCCCAAGCAAGACGCGCCCCGAGGAGCTTCTTGCCACATGTCAGCACTCGGTCTGACTGAGCGCCTCCAGGAGAGAGGCCCAAGCAAGACGCGCCCCGAGGAGCGTCTTGACACATGTCAACACTGGGTCTGACAGAGGGCCTCCAGGAGAGAGGCCCAAATAAGACGTGCCCCGAGGAGCGTCTTGCCACATGTCAACAATGGGTCTGACTGAGGGCCTCCAGGAGAGAAGCCCAAGCAAGACGCGCCCCGAGGAGCGTCTTGCAACATGTCAGCACTCGGTCTGACTGAGCGCCTCCAGGAGAGAGGCCCAAGCAAGACGCGCCCCGAGGAGAGTCTTGCCACATGTGAACACTGGGTCTGACTGAGCGCCTCCAGGAGAGAGGCCCAAGCAAGACGCGCCCCGAGGAGCGTCTTGACACATTTCTCCTCTGGGTCTGACTGAGCGCCTCCAGGAGAGAGGCCCAAGCAAGACGTGCCCCGAGGAGCGTCTTGCCACATGTCAACACTGGGTCTGACTGAGTGCCTCCATGAGAGAAGCCCCAGCAAGACGCGCCCCGAGGAGCGTCTTGCCACATGTCAACACTGGGTCTGACTGAGCACCTCCAGGAGAGAGGCCCAAGCAAGACGCGCCCAGAGGAGCGTCTTGCCACATGTCAACACTGGGTCTGACTGAGCGCCTCCAGGAGAGAGGCCCGAGTAGCGTCTTGCCACATTTGACCTCTGGGTCTGACTGAGCGCCTCCAGGAGAGAGGCCCAAGCAAGACGCGCCCCGAGGAGCGTCTTGTCACATGTCAACACTGGGTCTGACTGAGCGCCTCCAGGAGCGAGGCCCAAGCAAGAAACGCCCGAGGAGCGTCTTGACACATGTCAACACTGGGTCTGACTGAGCGCCTCCAGGAGAGAGGTCCAAGCAACACGCGCCCCGAGGAGCGTCTTGCCACATGTCAACACTGGGTCTGACTGAGTGCCTCCATGAGAGAAGCCCCAGCAAGACGCGCCCCGAGGAGCGTCTTGTCACATGTCACTACTCGGTCTGACTGAGCGCCTCCAGGAGAGAGGCCCAAGCAAGACGTGCCCCGAGGAGCGTCTTGCCACATGTCAACAATGGGTCTGATTGAGGGCCTCCAGGAGAGAAGCCCAAGCAAGAAGCGCCCCGAGGAGCGTCTTGCCAAATGTCAACACTGGGTCTGACTGAGCGCCTCCAGGAGAGAGGCCCAAGCAAGACACGCCCCGAGGAGCGTCTTGACACATGTTAACACTGGGTCTGACTGAGGGCCTCCATGTGAGAAGCCCAAGCAAGACGCGCCCCGAGGAGAGTCTCGCCACATGTCAACACTGGGTCTGACAGAGGGCATCCAGGAGAGAGGCCCAAGCAATACGCGCCCCGAGGAGCGTCTTGCCACATGTCAACAATGGGTCTGACTGAGGGCCTCCAGGAGAGAAGCCCAAGGAAGACGCGCCCCGAGGAGCTTCTTGCCACATGTCAGCACTCGGTCTGACTGAGCGCCTCCCGGAGAGAGGTCAAAGCAAGATGCGCCCCGAGGAGCGTCTTGACACATGTCAACAATGGGTCTGACAGAGGGCCTCCATGAGAGAGGCCCAATCAAGACGCGCCCCGAGGAGTGTCTTGCCACATGTCAACACTGGGTCTGACTGAGTGCCTCCAGGAGAGAGGCCCAAGCAAGACGCGCCCCGAGGAGCGTCTTGCCACATGTCACTACTCAGTCTGACTGAGGGCCTCCAGGAGAGAGGCCCAAATAAGACGCGCCCCGAGGAGCGTCTTGCCACATGTCAACACTGGGTCTGACTGAGGGCCTCCAGGAGAGAGGCCCAAATAAGACGCGCCCCGAGGAGCATCTTGCCACATGTCAACACTGGGTCTGACTGAGGGCCTCCAGGAGAGAAGCCCAAGCAAGATGCGCCCCGAGGAGTGTCTTGCCACATGTCAGCACTCGGTCTGACTGAGCGCCTCCAGGAGAGAGGCCCAAGCAAGAAGCGCCCCGAGGAGCGTCTTGCCACATGTGAACACTGGGTCTGACTGAGCGCCTCCAGAAGAGAGGCCCAAGCAAGACGCGCCCGGAGGAGCGTCTTGCCACATGTCAGCACTCGGTCTGACTGAGCGCCTCCAGGAGAGAGGCCCAAGCAAGACGCGCCCCGAGGAGCGTCTTGACACATGTCTCCTCTGGGTCTGACTGTGTGCCTCCAGGAGAGAGGCCCAAGCAAGACGTGCCCCGAGGAGCATCTTGCCACATGTCAACACTGGGTCTGACTGAGTCCCTCCATGAGAGAAGCCCCAGCAAGACGCGCCCCGAGGAGCGTCTTGCCACATGTCAACACTGGGTCTGACTGAGCGCCTCTAGGAGAGAGGCCCAAGCAAGACGCGCCCCGAGGAGAGTCTTGCCACATGTGAACACTGGGTCTGACTGAGCGCCTCCAGGAGAGAGGCCCAAGCAAGAGGCGCCCCGAGGAGCGTCTTGTCACATGTCAACAATGGGTCTGACTGAGGGCCTCCAGGAGAGAAGCCCAAGCAAGAAGCGCCCCGAGGAGCTTCTTGCCACATGTCAACACTGGGTCTGACTGAGCGCCTCCAGGAGAGAGGCCCAAGCAAGACACGCCCCGAGGAGCGTCTTGACACGTCAACACTGGGTCTGACTGAGGGCCTCCATGAGAGAAGCCCAAGCAAGACGCGCCCCGAGGAGAGTCTTGCCACATGTCAACACTGGGTCTGACTGAGCGCCTCCAGGAGAGAGGCCCAAGCAAGACACGCCCCGAGGAGTGTCTTGACACATGTCAACACTGGGTCTGACTGAGGGCCTCCATGAGAGAAGCCCAAGCAAGACGCGCCCCGAGGAGAGTCTTGCCACGTGTCAACACTGGGTCTGACAGAGGGCATCCAGGAGAGAGGCCCAAGCAATACGCACCCCGAGGAGCGTCTTGCCACATGTCAACACTGGGTCTGACTGAGCGCCTCCAGGAGAGAGGCCCAAGCAAGACGCGCCCCGAGGAGAGTCTTGCCACATGTGAACACTGGGTCTGACTGAGCGCCTCCAGGAGAGAGGCCCAAGCAAGAGGCGCCCCGAGGAGCGTCTTGTCACATGTCAACAATGGGTCTGACTGAGGGCCTCCAGGAGAGAAGCCCAAGCAAGAAGCGCCCCGAGGAGCTTCTTGCCACATGTCAACACTGGGTCTGACTGAGGGCCTCCAGGAGAGAGGCCCAAGCAAGACACGCCCCGAGGAGCGTCTTGACACATGTCAACACTGGGTCTGACTGAGGGCCTCCATGAGAGAAGCCCAAGCAAGACGCGCCCCGAGGAGAGTCTTGCCACATGTCAACACTGGGTCTGACTGAGCGCCTCCAGGAGAGAGGCCCAAGCAAGACGCGCCCCGAGGAGAGTCTTGCCACATGTCAACACTGGGTCTGACTGAGCGCCTCCAGGAGAGAGGCCCAAGCAAGACACGCCCCGAGGAGTGTCTTGACACATGTCAACACTGGGTCTGACTGAGGGCCTCCATGAGAGAAGCCCAAGCAAGACGCGCCCCGAGGAGAGTCTTGCCACGTGTCAACACTGGGTCTGACAGAGGGCATCCAGGAGAGAGGCCCAAGCAATACGCGCCCCGAGGAGCGTCTTGCCACATGTCAGCACTCGGTCTGACTGAGCGCCTCCAGGAGAGAGGCCCAAGCAAGACGCGCCCCGAGGAGCGTCTTGCCACATGTCAACAATGGGTCTGACTGAGGGCCTCCAGGAGAGAAGCCCAAGCAAGACGCGCCCCGAGGAGCTTCTTGCCACATGTCAGCACTCGGTCTGACTGAGCGCCTCCAGGAGAGAGGCCCAAGCAAGACGCGCCCCGAGGAGCGTCTTGACACATGTCAACACTGGGTCTGACAGAGGGCCTCCAGGAGAGAGGCCCAAATAAGACGTGCCCCGAGGAGCGTCTTGCCACATGTCAACAATGGGTCTGACTGAGGGCCTCCAGGAGAGAAGCCCAAGCAAGACGCGCCCCGAGGAGCGTCTTGCAACATGTCAGCACTCGGTCTGACTGAGCGCCTCCAGGAGAGAGGCCCAAGCAAGACGCGCCCCGAGGAGAGTCTTGCCACATGTGAACACTGGGTCTGACTGAGCGCCTCCAGGAGAGAGGCCCAAGCAAGACGCGCCCCGAGGAGCGTCTTGACACATTTCTCCTCTGGGTCTGACTGAGCGCCTCCAGGAGAGAGGCCCAAGCAAGACGTGCCCCGAGGAGCGTCTTGCCACATGTCAACACTGGGTCTGACTGAGTGCCTCCATGAGAGAAGCCCCAGCAAGACGCGCCCCGAGGAGCGTCTTGCCACATGTCAACACTGGGTCTGACTGAGCACCTCCAGGAGAGAGGCCCAAGCAAGACGCGCCCCGAGGAGCGTCTTGCCACATGTCAACACTGGGTCTGACTGAGCGCCTCCAGGAGAGAGGCCCGAGTAGCGTCTTGCCACATTTGACCTCTGGGTCTGACTGAGCGCCTCCAGGAGAGAGGCCCAAGCAAGACGCGCCCCGAGGAGCGTCTTGTCACATGTCAACACTGGGTCTGACTGAGCGCCTCCAGGAGCGAGGCCCAAGCAAGAAACGCCCGAGGAGCGTCTTGACACATGTCAACACTGGGTCTGACTGAGCGCCTCCAGGAGAGAGGTCCAAGCAACACGCGCCCCGAGGAGCGTCTTGCCACATGTCAACACTGGGTCTGACTGAGTGCCTCCATGAGAGAAGCCCCAGCAAGACGCGCCCCGAGGAGCGTCTTGTCACATGTCACTACTCGGTCTGACTGAGCGCCTCCAGGAGAGAGGCCCAAGCAAGACGTGCCCCGAGGAGCGTCTTGCCACATGTCAACAATGGTTCTGATTGAGGGCCTCCAGGAGAGAAGCCCAAGCAAGAAGCGCCCCGAGGAGCGTCTTGCCAAATGTCAACACTGGGTCTGACTGAGCGCCTCCAGGAGAGAGGCCCAAGCAAGACACGCCCCGAGGAGCGTCTTGACACATGTTAACACTGGGTCTGACTGAGGGCCTCCATGTGAGAAGCCCAAGCAAGACGCGCCCCGAGGAGAGTCTCGCCACATGTCAACACTGGGTCTGACAGAGGGCATCCAGGAGAGAGGCCCAAGCAATACGCGCCCCGAGGAGCGTCTTGCCACATGTCAACAATGGGTCTGACTGAGGGCCTCCAGGAGAGAAGCCCAAGGAAGACGCGCCCCGAGGAGCTTCTTGCCACATGTCAGCACTCGGTCTGACTGAGCGCCTCCCGGAGAGAGGTCAAAGCAAGATGCGCCCCGAGGAGCGTCTTGACACATGTCAACAATGGGTCTGACAGAGGGCCTCCATGAGAGAGGCCCAAGCAAGACGCGCCCCGAGGAGTGTCTTGCCACATGTCAACACTGGGTCTGACTGAGTGCCTCCAGGAGAGAGGCCCAAGCAAGACGCGCCCCGAGGAGCGTCTTGCCACATGTCACTACTCAGTCTGACTGAGGGCCTCCAGGAGAGAGGCCCAAATAAGACGCGCCCCGAGGAGCGTCTTGCCACATGTCAACACTGGGTCTGACTGAGGGCCTCCAGGAGAGAGGCCCAAATAAGACGCGCCCCGAGGAGCATCTTGCCACATGTCAACACTGGGTCTGACTGAGGGCCTCCAGGAGAGAAGCCCAAGCAAGATGCGCCCCGAGGAGTGTCTTGCCACATGTCAGCACTCGGTCTGACTGAGCGCCTCCAGGAGAGAGGCCCAAGCAAGAAAGCGCCCCGAGGAGCGTCTTGCCACATGTGAACACTGGGTCTGACTGAGCGCCTCCAGAAGAGAGGCCCAAGCAAGACGCGCCCGGAGGAGCGTCTTGCCACATGTCAGCACTCGGTCTGACTGAGCGCCTCCAGGAGAGAGGCCCAAGCAAGACGCGCCCCGAGGAGCGTCTTGACACATGTCTCCTCTGGGTCTGACTGTGTGCCTCCAGGAGAGAGGCCCAAGCAAGACGTGCCCCGAGGAGCATCTTGCCACATGTCAACACTGGGTCTGACTGAGTCCCTCCATGAGAGAAGCCCCAGCAAGACGCGCCCCGAGGAGCGTCTTGCCACATGTCAACACTGGGTCTGACTGAGCACATCCAGGAGAGAGGCCCAAGCAAGACGCGCCCCGAGGAGCGTCTTGCCACATGTCAACACTGGGTCTGACTGAGCGCCTCCAGGAGAGAGGCCCAAGCAAGACGCGCCCCGAGGAGAGTCTTGCCACATGTGAACACTGGGTCTGACTGAGCGCCTCCAGGAGAGAGGCCCAAGCAAGAGGCGCCCCGAGGAGCGTCTTGTCACATGTCAACAATGGGTCTGACTGAGGGCCTCCAGGAGAGAAGCCCAAGCAAGAAGCGCCCCGAGGAGCTTCTTGCCACATGTCAACACTGGGTCTGACTGAGCGCCTCCAGGAGAGAGGCCCAAGCAAGACACGCCCCGAGGAGCGTCTTGACACATGTCAACACTGGGTCTGACTGAGGGCCTCCATGAGAGAAGCCCAAGCAAGACGCGCCCCGAGGAGAGTCTTGCCACATGTCAACACTGGGTCTGACAGAGGGCATCCAGGAGAGAGGCCCAAGCAATACGCGCCCCGAGGAGCGTCTTGCCACATGTCAGCACTCGGTCTGACTGAGCGCCTCCAGGAGAGAGGCCCAAGCAAGAAGCGCCCCGAGGAGCGTCTTGCCACGTGTCAACACTGGGTCTGATTGAGGGCCTTCTGGAGAGAGGCCCAAGCAAGACGCTCCCCGAGGAGCGTCTTGCCACATGTCAACAATGGGTCTGACTGAGGGCCTCCAGGAGAGAAGCCCAAGCAAGACGCGCCCCGAGGAGCTTCTTGCCACATGTCAGCACTCGGTCTGACTGAGCGCCTCCAGGAGAGAGGCCCAAGCAAGACGCGCCCCGAGGAGCGTCTTGACACATGTCAACACTGGGTCTGACAGAGGGCCTCCAGGAGAGAGGCCCAAATAAGACGTGCCCCGAGGAGCGTCTTGCCACATGTCAACAATGGGTCTGACTGAGGGCCTCCAGGAGAGAAGCCCAAGCAAGACGCGCCCCGAGGAGCGTCTTGCAACATGTCAGCACTCGGTCTGACTGAGCGCCTCCAGGAGAGAGGCCCAAATAAGACGCGCCCCGAGGAGCATCTTGCCACATGTCAACACTGGGTCTGACTGAGGGCCTCCAGGAGAGAAGCCCAAGCAAGATGCGCCCCGAGGAGTGTCTTGCCACATGTCAGCACTCGGTCTGACTGAGCGCCTCCAGGAGAGAGGCCCAAGCAAGAAGCGCCCCGAGGAGCATCTTGCCACATGTGAACACTGGGTCTGACTGAGCGCCTCCAGAAGAGAGGCCCAAGCAAGACGCGCCCGGAGGAGCGTCTTGCCACATGTCAGCACTCGGTCTGACTGAGCGCCTCCAGGAGAGAGGCCCAAGCAAGACGCGCCCCGAGGAGCGTCTTGACTCATGTCTCCTCTGGGTCTGACTGTGCGCCTCCAGGAGAGAGGCCCAAGCAAGACGTGCCCCGAGGAGCATCTTGCCACATGTCAACACTGGGTCTGACTGAGTCCCTCCATGAGAGAAGCCCCAGCAAGACGCGCCCCGAGGAGCGTCTTGCCACATGTCAACACTGGGTCTGACTGAGCACATCCAGGAGAGAGGCCCAAGCAAGATGCGCCCCGAGGAGCGTCTTGCCACATGTCAACACTGGGTCTGACTGAGCGCCTCCAGGAGAGAGGCCCGAGGAGCGTCTTGCCACATGTCAGCTCTGGGTCTGACTGAGCGCCTCGAGGAGAGAGGCGCAAGCAAGAAACGCCCGAGGAGCATCTTGACACATGTCAACACTGGGTCTGACTGAGCGCCTCCAGGAGAGAGGCCCCAGCAAGACGCGCCCCGAGGAGCGTCTTGCCACATGTCAACAATGGGTCTGACTGAGGGCCTCCAGGAGAGAAGCCCAAGCAAGACGCGCCCCGAGGAGCTTCTTGCCACATGTCAGCACTCGGTCTGACTGAGCGCCTCCAGGAGAGAGGCCCAAGCAGGACGCGCCCCGAGGAGCGTCTTGACACATGTCAACACTGGGTCTGACAGAGGTCCTCCAGGAGAGAGGCACAAATAAGACGTGCCCCGAGGAGCGTCTTGCCACATGTCAACAATGGGTCTGACTGAGGGCCTCCAGGAGAGAAGCCCAAGCAAGACGCGCCCCGAGGAGCGTCTTGCAACATGTCAGCACTCGGTCTGACTGAGCGCCTCCAGGAGAGAGGCCCAAGCAAGACGCGCCCCGAGGAGAGTCTTGCCACATGTGAACACTGGGTCTGACTGAGCGCCTCCAGGAGAGAGGCCCAAGCAAGACGCGCCCCGAGGAGCGTCTTGTCACATGTCAACAATGGGTCTGACTGAGGGCCTCCAGGAGAGAAGCCCAAGCAAGAAGCGCCCCGAGGAGCTTCTTGCCACATGTCAACACTGGGTCTGACTGAGCGCCTCCAGGAGAGAGGCCCAAGCAAGACACGCCCCGAGGAGCGTCTTGACACATGTCAACACTGGGTCTGACTGAGGGCCTCCATGAGAGAAGCCCAAGCAAGACGCGCCCCGAGGAGAGTCTTGCCACATGTCAACACTGGGTCTGACAGAGGGCATCCAGGAGAGAGGCCCAAGCAATACGCGCCCCGAGGAGCGTCTTGCCACATGTCAGCACTCGGTCTGACTGAGCGCCTCCAGGAGAGAGGCCCAAGCAAGACGCGCCCCGAGGAGCGTCTTGCCACGTGTCAACACTGGGTCTGATTGAGGGCCTTCTGGAGAGAGGCCCAAGCAAGACGCGCCCCGAGGAGCGTCTTGCCACATGTCAACAATGGGTCTGACTGAGGGCCTCCAGGAGAGAAGCCCAAGCAAGACGCGCCCCGAGGAGCTTCTTGCCACATGTCAGCACTCGGTCTGACTGAGCGCCTCCAGGAGAGAGGCCCAAGCAAGACGCGCCCCGAGGAGCATCTTGACACATGTCAACACTGGGTCTGACAGAGGGCCTCCAGGAGAGAGGCCCAAATAAGACGTGCCCCGAGGAGCGTCTTGCCACATGTCAACAATGGGTCTGACTGAGGGCCTCCAGGAGAGAAGCCCAAGCAAGACGCGCCCCGAGGAGCGTCTTGCAACATGTCAGCACTCGGTCTGACTGAGCGCCTCCAGGAGAGAGGCCCAAGCAAGACGCGCCCCGAGGAGAGTCTTGCCACATGTGAACACTGGGTCTGACTGAGCGCCTCCAGGAGAGAGGCCCAAGCAAGACGCACCCGGCGTGCGTCTTGCCACATGTCAGCACTCGGTGTGACTGAGCGCCTCCAGGGAAGAGGCCCAAGCAAGACCCGCCCCGAGGAGCGTCTTGACACATTTCTCCTCTGGGTCTGACTGAGCGCCTCCAGGAGAGAGGCCCAAGCAAGACGTGCCCCGAGGAGCGTCTTGCCACATGTCAACACTGGGTCTGACTGAGTGCCTCCATGAGAGAAGCCCCAGCAAGACGCGCCCCGAGGAGCGTCTTGCCACATGTCAACACTGGGTCTGACTGAGCACCTCCAGGAGAGAGGCCCAAGCAAGACGCGCCCCGAGGAGCGTCTTGCCACATGTCAACACTGGGTCTGACTGAGCGCCTCCAGGAGAGAGGCCCGAGTAGCGTCTTGCCACATTTGACCTCTGGGTCTTACTGAGCGCCTCCAGGAGAGAGGCCCAAGCAAGACGCGCCCCGAGGAGCGTCTTGTCACATGTCAACACTGGGTCTGACTGAGCGCCTCCAGGAGAGAGGCCTAAGCAAGACGCGCCCCGAGGAGCGTCTTGTCACATGTCAACACTGGGTCTGACTGAGCGCCTCCAGGAGAGAGGCCCAAGCAAGACACGCCCCGAGGAGCGTCTTGACACATGTCAACACTGGGTCTGACTGAGTGCCTCCATGAGAGAAGCCCCAGCAAGACGCGCCCCGAGGAGCATCTTGCCACATGTCAACACTGGGTCTGACTGAGAACCTCCAGGAGAGAGGCCCAAGCAAGACGCGCCCCGAGGAGCGTCTTGCCACATGTCAACACTGGGTCTGACTGAGCGCCTCCAGAAGAGAGGCCCAAGCAGGACGCGCCCCGAGGAGCGTCTTGTCACATGTCACTACTCGGTCTGACTGAGTGCCTCCAGGAGAGAGGCCCAAGCAAGACGTGCCACGAGGAGCGTCTTGCCACATGTCAACACTGGGTCTGACTGAGGGCCTCCATGAGAGAAGCCCAAGCAAGACGCGCCCCGAGGAGAGTCTTGCCACATGTCAACAATGGGTCTGACTGAGGGCCTCCAGGAGAGAAGCCCAAGCAAGACGCGCCCCGAGGAGCGTCTTGCCACATGTCAGCACTCGGTCTGACTGAGCGAGTCCAGGAGAGAGGCCCAAGCAAGACGTGCCCCGAGGAGCGTCTTGCCACATGTCAACACTGGGTCTGACTGAGCGCCTCCAGGAGAGAGGCCCAAGCAAGACGCGCCCCGAGGAGCGTCTTGCCACATGTGAACACTGGGTCTGACTGAGCGCCTCCAGGAGAGAGGCCCAAGCAAGACGCGCCCGGAGGAGCGTCTTGCCACATGTCAGCACTCGGTCTGACTGAGCGCCTCCAGGAGAGAGGCCCAAGCAAGACGCGCCCCGAGGAGCATCTTGACACATGTCTCCTCTGGGTCTGACTGAGCGCCTCCAGGAGAGAGGCCCAAGCAAGACGTGCCCCGAGGAGCGTCTTGCCACATGTCAACACTGGGTCTGACTGAGGGCCTCCATGAGAGAAGCCCCAGCAAGACGTGCCCCGCGGAGCATCTTGCCACTTGTCAACACTGGGTCTGACTGAGAACCTCCAGGAGAGAGGCCCAAGCAAGACGCGCCCCGAGGAGCGTCTTGCCACATGTCAACACTGGGTCTGACTGAGCGCCTCCAGGAGAGAGGCCCAAGCAAGACGCGCCCCGAGGAGCGTCTTGTCACATGTCAACAATGGGTCTGACTGAGGGCCTCCAGGAGAGAAGCCCAAGCAAGAAGCTCCCCGAGGAGCTTCTTGCCACATGTCAACACTGGGTCTGACTGAGCGCCTCCAGGAGAGAGGCCCAAGCAAGACACGCCCCGAGGAGCGTCTTGACACATGTCAACACTGGGTCTGACTGAGGGCCTCCATGAGAGAAGCCCAAGCAAGACGCGCCCCGAGGAGAGTCTTGCCACATGTCAACACAGGGTCTGACAGAGGGCATCCAGGAGAGAGGCCCAAGCAATACGCGCCCCGAGGAGCGTCTTGCCACATGTCAGCACTCGGTCTGACTGAGCGCCTCCAGGAGAGAGGCCCAAGCAAGAAGCGCCCCGAGGAGCGTCTTGCCACGTGTCAACACTGGGTCTGATTGAGGGCCTTCTGGAGAGAGGCCCAAGCAAGACGCGCCCCGAGGAGCGTCTTGCCACATGTCAACAATGGGTCTGACTGAGGGCCTCCAGGAGAGAAGCCCAAGCAAGACGCGCCCCGAGGAGCTTCTTGCCACATGTCAGCACTCGGTCTGACTGAGCGCCTCCAGGAGAGAGGCCCAAGCAAGACGCGCCCCGAGGAGCGTCTTGACACATGTCAACACTGGGTCTGACAGAGGGCCTCCAGGAGAGAGGCCCAAATAAGACGTGCCCCGAGGAGCGTCTTGCCACATGTCAACAATGGGTCTGACTGAGGGCCTCCAGGAGAGAAGCCCAAGCAAGACGCGCCCCGAGGAGCGTCTTGCAACATGTCAGCACTCGGTCTGACTGAGCGCCTCCAGGAGAGAGGCCCAAGCAAGACGCGCCCCGAGGAGAGTCTTGCCACATGTGAACACTGGGTCTGACTGAGCGCCTCCAGGAGAGAGGCCCAAGCAAGACGCGCCCCGAGGAGCGTCTTGTCACATGTCAACAATGGGTCTGACTGAGGGCCTCCAGGAGAGAAGCCCAAGCAAGAAGCGCCCCGAGGAGCTTCTTGCCACATGTCAACACTGGGTCTGACTGAGCGCCTCCAGGAGAGAGGCCCAAGCAAGACACGCCCCGAGGAGCGTCTTGACACATGTCAACACTGGGTCTGACTGAGGGCCTCCATGAGAGAAGCCCAAGCAAGACGCGCCCCGAGGAGAGTCTTGCCACATGTCAACACTGGGTCTGACAGAGGGCATCCAGGAGAGAGGCCCAAGCAATACGCGCCCCGAGGAGCGTCTTGCCACATGTCAGCACTCGGTCTGACTGAGCGCCTCCAGGAGAGAGGCCCAAGCAAGAAGCGCCCCGAGGAGCGTCTTGCCACGTGTCAACACTGGGTCTGATTGAGGGCCTTCTGGAGAGAGGCCCAAGCAAGACGCGCCCCGAGGAGCGTCTTGCCACATGTCAACAATGGGTCTGACTGAGGGCCTCCAGGAGAGAAGCCCAAGCAAGACGCGCCCCGAGGAGCTTCTTGCCACATGTCAGCACTCGGTCTGACTGAGCGCCTCCCGGAGAGAGGTCAAAGCAAGATGCGCCCCGAGGAGCGTCTTGACACATGTCAACAATGGGTCTGACAGAGGGCCTCCATGAGAGAGGCCCAAGCAAGACGCGCCCCGAGGAGTGTCTTGCCACATGTCAACACTGGGTCTGACTGAGTGCCTCCAGGAGAGAGGCCCAAGCAAGACGCGCCCCGAGGAGCGTCTTGCCACATGTCACTACTCAGTCTGACTGAGGGCCTCCAGGAGAGAGGCCCAAATAAGACGCGCCCCGAGGAGCGTCTTGCCACATGTCAACACTGGGTCTGACTGAGGGCCTCCAGGAGAGAGGCCCAAATAAGACGCGCCCCGAGGAGCATCTTGCCACATGTCAACACTGGGTCTGACTGAGGGCCTCCAGGAGAGAAGCCCAAGCAAGATGCGCCCCGAGGAGTGTCTTGCCACATGTCAGCACTCGGTCTGACTGAGCGCCTCCAGGAGAGAGGCCCAAGCAAGAAGCGCCCCGAGGAGCGTCTTGCCACATGTGAACACTGGGTCTGACTGAGCGCCTCCAGAAGAGAGGCCCAAGCAAGACGCGCCCGGAGGAGCGTCTTGCCACATGTCAGCACTCGGTCTGACTGAGCGCCTCCAGGAGAGAGGCCCAAGCAAGACGCGCCCCGAGGAGCGTCTTGACACATGTCTCCTCTGGGTCTGACTGTGTGCCTCCAGGAGAGAGGCCCAAGCAAGACGTGCCCCGAGGAGCATCTTGCCACATGTCAACACTGGGTCTGACTGAGTCCCTCCATGAGAGAAGCCCCAGCAAGACGCGCCCCGAGGAGCGTCTTGCCACATGTCAACACTGGGTCTGACTGAGCACATCCAGGAGAGAGGCCCAAGCAAGACGCGCCCCGAGGAGCGTCTTGCCACATGTCAACACTGGGTCTGACTGAGCGCCTCCAGGAGAGAGGCCCAAGCAAGACGCGCCCCGAGGAGAGTCTTGCCACATGTGAACACTGGGTCTGACTGAGCGCCTCCAGGAGAGAGGCCCAAGCAAGAGGCGCCCCGAGGAGCGTCTTGTCACATGTCAACAATGGGTCTGACTGAGGGCCTCCAGGAGAGAAGCCCAAGCAAGAAGCGCCCCGAGGAGCTTCTTGCCACATGTCAACACTGGGTCTGACTGAGCGCCTCCAGGAGAGAGGCCCAAGCAAGACACGCCCCGAGGAGCGTCTTGACACATGTCAACACTGGGTCTGACTGAGGGCCTCCATGAGAGAAGCCCAAGCAAGACGCGCCCCGAGGAGAGTCTTGCCACATGTCAACACTGGGTCTGACAGAGGGCATCCAGGAGAGAGGCCCAAGCAATACGCGCTCGAGGAGCGTCTTGCCACATGTCAGCACTCGGTCTGACTGAGCGCCTCCAGGAGAGAGGCCCAAGCAAGAAGCGCCCCGAGGAGCATCTTGCCACGTGTCAACACTGGGTCTGATTGAGGGCCTTCTGGAGAGAGGCCCAAGCAAGACGCTCCCCGAGGAGCGTCTTGCCACATGTCAACAATGGGTCTGACTGAGGGCCTCCAGGAGAGAAGCCCAAGCAAGACGCGCCCCGAGGAGCTTCTTGCCACATGTCAGCACTCGGTCTGACTGAGCGCCTCCAGGAGAGAGGCCCAAGCAAGACGCGCCCCGAGGAGCGTCTTGACACATGTCAACACTGGGTCTGACAGAGGGCCTCCAGGAGAGAGGCCCAAATAAGACGTGCCCCGAGGAGCGTCTTGCCACATGTCAACAATGGGTCTGACTGAGGGCCTCCAGGAGAGAAGCCCAAGCAAGACGCGCCCCGAGGAGCGTCTTGCAACATGTCAGCACTCGGTCTGACTGAGCGCCTCCAGGAGAGAGGCCCAAATAAGACGCGCCCCGAGGAGCATCTTGCCACATGTCAACACTGGGTCTGACTGAGGGCCTCCAGGAGAGAAGCCCAAGCAAGATGCGCCCCGAGGAGTGTCTTGCCACATGTCAGCACTCGGTCTGACTGAGCGCCTCCAGGAGAGAGGCCCAAGCAAGAAGCGCCCCGAGGAGCATCTTGCCACATGTGAACACTGGGTCTGACTGAGCGCCTCCAGAAGAGAGGCCCAAGCAAGACGCGCCCGGAGGAGCGTCTTGCCACATGTCAGCACTCGGTCTGACTGAGCGCCTCCAGGAGAGAGGCCCAAGCAAGACGCGCCCCGAGGAGCGTCTTGACTCATGTCTCCTCTGGGTCTGACTGTGCGCCTCCAGGAGAGAGGCCCAAGCAAGACGTGCCCCGAGGAGCATCTTGCCACATGTCAACACTGGGTCTGACTGAGTCCCTCCATGAGAGAAGCCCCAGCAAGACGCGCCCCGAGGAGCGTCTTGCCACATGTCAACACTGGGTCTGACTGAGCACATCCAGGAGAGAGGCCCAAGCAAGACGCGCCCCGAGGAGCGTCTTGCCACATGTCAACACTGGGTCTGACTGAGCGCCTCCAGGAGAGAGGCCCGAGGAGCGTCTTGCCACATGTCAGCTCTGGGTCTGACTGAGCGCCTCGAGGAGAGAGGCGCAAGCAAGAAACGCCCGAGGAGCATCTTGACACATGTCAACACTGGGTCTGACTGAGCGCCTCCAGGAGAGAGGCCCCAGCAAGACGCGCCCCGAGGAGCGTCTTGCCACATGTCAACAATGGGTCTGACTGAGGGCCTCCAGGAGAGAAGCCCAAGCAAGACGCGCCCCGAGGAGCTTCTTGCCACATGTCAGCACTCGGTCTGACTGAGCGCCTCCAGGAGAGAGGCCCAAGCAGGACGCGCCCCGAGGAGCGTCTTGACACATGTCAACACTGGGTCTGACAGAGGTCCTCCAGGAGAGAGGCACAAATAAGACGTGCCCCGAGGAGCGTCTTGCCACATGTCAACAATGGGTCTGACTGAGGGCCTCCAGGAGAGAAGCCCAAGCAAGACGCGCCCCGAGGAGCGTCTTGCAACATGTCAGCACTCGGTCTGACTGAGCGCCTCCAGGAGAGAGGCCCAAGCAAGACGCGCCCCGAGGAGAGTCTTGCCACATGTGAACACTGGGTCTGACTGAGCGCCTCCAGGAGAGAGGCCCAAGCAAGACGCGCCCCGAGGAGCGTCTTGTCACATGTCAACAATGGGTCTGACTGAGGGCCTCCAGGAGAGAAGCCCAAGCAAGAAGCGCCCCGAGGAGCTTCTTGCCACATGTCAACACTGGGTCTGACTGAGCGCCTCCAGGAGAGAGGCCCAAGCAAGACACGCCCCGAGGAGCGTCTTGACACATGTCAACACTGGGTCTGACTGAGGGCCTCCATGAGAGAAGCCCAAGCAAGACGCGCCCCGAGGAGAGTCTTGCCACATGTCAACACTGGGTCTGACAGAGGGCATCCAGGAGAGAGGCCCAAGCAATACGCGCCCCGAGGAGCGTCTTGCCACATGTCAGCACTCGGTCTGACTGAGCGCCTCCAGGAGAGAGGCCCAAGCAAGACGCGCCCCGAGGAGCGTCTTGCCACGTGTCAACACTGGGTCTGATTGAGGGCCTTCTGGAGAGAGGCCCAAGCAAGACGCGCCCCGAGGAGCGTCTTGCCACATGTCAACAATGGGTCTGACTGAGGGCCTCCAGGAGAGAAGCCCAAGCAAGACGCGCCCCGAGGAGCTTCTTGCCACATGTCAGCACTCGGTCTGACTGAGCGCCTCCAGGAGAGAGGCCCAAGCAAGACGCGCCCCGAGGAGCATCTTGACACATGTCAACACTGGGTCTGACAGAGGGCCTCCAGGAGAGAGGCCCAAATAAGACGTGCCCCGAGGAGCGTCTTGCCACATGTCAACAATGGGTCTGACTGAGGGCCTCCAGGAGAGAAGCCCAAGCAAGACGCGCCCCGAGGAGCGTCTTGCAACATGTCAGCACTCGGTCTGACTGAGCGCCTCCAGGAGAGAGGCCCAAGCAAGACGCGCCCCGAGGAGAGTCTTGCCACATGTGAACACTGGGTCTGACTGAGCGCCTCCAGGAGAGAGGCCCAAGCAAGACGCACCCGGCGTGCGTCTTGCCACATGTCAGCACTCGGTGTGACTGAGCGCCTCCAGGGAAGAGGCCCAAGCAAGACCCGCCCCGAGGAGCGTCTTGACACATTTCTCCTCTGGGTCTGACTGAGCGCCTCCAGGAGAGAGGCCCAAGCAAGACGTGCCCCGAGGAGCGTCTTGCCACATGTCAACACTGGGTCTGACTGAGTGCCTCCATGAGAGAAGCCCCAGCAAGACGCGCCCCGAGGAGCGTCTTGCCACATGTCAACACTGGGTCTGACTGAGCACCTCCAGGAGAGAGGCCCAAGCAAGACGCGCCCCGAGGAGCGTCTTGCCACATGTCAACACTGGGTCTGACTGAGCGCCTCCAGGAGAGAGGCCCGAGTAGCGTCTTGCCACATTTGACCTCTGGGTCTTACTGAGCGCCTCCAGGAGAGAGGCCCAAGCAAGACGCGCCCCGAGGAGCGTCTTGTCACATGTCAACACTGGGTCTGACTGAGCGCCTCCAGGAGAGAGGCCTAAGCAAGACGCGCCCCGAGGAGCGTCTTGTCACATGTCAACACTGGGTCTGACTGAGCGCCTCCAGGAGAGAGGCCCAAGCAAGACACGCCCCGAGGAGCGTCTTGACACATGTCAACACTGGGTCTGACTGAGTGCCTCCATGAGAGAAGCCCCAGCAAGACGCGCCCCGAGGAGCATCTTGCCACATGTCAACACTGGGTCTGACTGAGAACCTCCAGGAGAGAGGCCCAAGCAAGACGCGCCCCGAGGAGCGTCTTGCCACATGTCAACACTGGGTCTGACTGAGCGCCTCCAGAAGAGAGGCCCAAGCAGGACGCGCCCCGAGGAGCGTCTTGTCACATGTCACTACTCGGTCTGACTGAGTGCCTCCAGGAGAGAGGCCCAAGCAAGACGTGCCACGAGGAGCGTCTTGCCACATGTCAACACTGGGTCTGACTGAGGGCCTCCATGAGAGAAGCCCAAGCAAGACGCGCCCCGAGGAGAGTCTTGCCACATGTCAACAATGGGTCTGACTGAGGGCCTCCAGGAGAGAAGCCCAAGCAAGACGCGCCCCGAGGAGCGTCTTGCCACATGTCAGCACTCGGTCTGACTGAGCGAGTCCAGGAGAGAGGCCCAAGCAAGACGTGCCCCGAGGAGCGTCTTGCCACATGTCAACACTGGGTCTGACTGAGCGCCTCCAGGAGAGAGGCCCAAGCAAGACGCGCCCCGAGGAGCGTCTTGCCACATGTGAACACTGGGTCTGACTGAGCGCCTCCAGGAGAGAGGCCCAAGCAAGACGCGCCCGGAGGAGCGTCTTGCCACATGTCAGCACTCGGTCTGACTGAGCGCCTCCAGGAGAGAGGCCCAAGCAAGACGCGCCCCGAGGAGCATCTTGACACATGTCTCCTCTGGGTCTGACTGAGCGCCTCCAGGAGAGAGGCCCAAGCAAGACGTGCCCCGAGGAGCGTCTTGCCACATGTCAACACTGGGTCTGACTGAGGGCCTCCATGAGAGAAGCCCCAGCAAGACGTGCCCCGCGGAGCATCTTGCCACTTGTCAACACTGGGTCTGACTGAGAACCTCCAGGAGAGAGGCCCAAGCAAGACGCGCCCCGAGGAGCGTCTTGCCACATGTCAACACTGGGTCTGACTGAGCGCCTCCAGGAGAGAGGCCCAAGCAAGACGCGCCCCGAGGAGCGTCTTGTCACATGTCAACAATGGGTCTGACTGAGGGCCTCCAGGAGAGAAGCCCAAGCAAGAAGCTCCCCGAGGAGCTTCTTGCCACATGTCAACACTGGGTCTGACTGAGCGCCTCCAGGAGAGAGGCCCAAGCAAGACACGCCCCGAGGAGCGTCTTGACACATGTCAACACTGGGTCTGACTGAGGGCCTCCATGAGAGAAGCCCAAGCAAGACGCGCCCCGAGGAGAGTCTTGCCACATGTCAACACAGGGTCTGACAGAGGGCATCCAGGAGAGAGGCCCAAGCAATACGCGCCCCGAGGAGCGTCTTGCCACATGTCAGCACTCGGTCTGACTGAGCGCCTCCAGGAGAGAGGCCCAAGCAAGACGCGCCCCGAGGAGCATCTTGACACATGTCAACACTGGGTCTGACAGAGGGCCTCCAGGAGAGAGGCCCAAATAAGACGTGCCCCGAGGAGCGTCTTGCCACATGTCAACAATGGGTCTGACTGAGGGCCTCCAGGAGAGAAGCCCAAGCAAGACGCGCCCCGAGGAGCGTCTTGCAACATGTCAGCACTCGGTCTGACTGAGCGCCTCCAGGAGAGAGGCCCAAGCAAGACGCGCCCCGAGGAGAGTCTTGCCACATGTGAACACTGGGTCTGACTGAGCGCCTCCAGGAGAGAGGCCCAAGCAAGACGCACCCGGCGTGCGTCTTGCCACATGTCAGCACTCGGTGTGACTGAGCGCCTCCAGGGAAGAGGCCCAAGCAAGACCCGCCCCGAGGAGCGTCTTGACACATTTCTCCTCTGGGTCTGACTGAGCGCCTCCAGGAGAGAGGCCCAAGCAAGACGTGCCCCGAGGAGCGTCTTGCCACATGTCAACACTGGGTCTGACTGAGTGCCTCCATGAGAGAAGCCCCAGCAAGACGCGCCCCGAGGAGCGTCTTGCCACATGTCAACACTGGGTCTGACTGAGCACCTCCAGGAGAGAGGCCCAAGCAAGACGCGCCCCGAGGAGCGTCTTGCCACATGTCAACACTGGGTCTGACTGAGCGCCTCCAGGAGAGAGGCCCGAGTAGCGTCTTGCCACATTTGACCTCTGGGTCTTACTGAGCGCCTCCAGGAGAGAGGCCCAAGCAAGACGCGCCCCGAGGAGCGTCTTGTCACATGTCAACACTGGGTCTGACTGAGCGCCTCCAGGAGAGAGGCCTAAGCAAGACGCGCCCCGAGGAGCGTCTTGTCACATGTCAACACTGGGTCTGACTGAGCGCCTCCAGGAGAGAGGCCCAAGCAAGACACGCCCCGAGGAGCGTCTTGACACATGTCAACACTGGGTCTGACTGAGTGCCTCCATGAGAGAAGCCCCAGCAAGACGCGCCCCGAGGAGCATCTTGCCACATGTCAACACTGGGTCTGACTGAGAACCTCCAGGAGAGAGGCCCAAGCAAGACGCGCCCCGAGGAGCGTCTTGCCACATGTCAACACTGGGTCTGACTGAGCGCCTCCAGAAGAGAGGCCCAAGCAGGACGCGCCCCGAGGAGCGTCTTGTCACATGTCACTACTCGGTCTGACTGAGTGCCTCCAGGAGAGAGGCCCAAGCAAGACGTGCCACGAGGAGCGTCTTGCCACATGTCAACACTGGGTCTGACTGAGGGCCTCCATGAGAGAAGCCCAAGCAAGACGCGCCCCGAGGAGAGTCTTGCCACATGTCAACAATGGGTCTGACTGAGGGCCTCCAGGAGAGAAGCCCAAGCAAGACGCGCCCCGAGGAGCGTCTTGCCACATGTCAGCACTCGGTCTGACTGAGCGAGTCCAGGAGAGAGGCCCAAGCAAGACGTGCCCCGAGGAGCGTCTTGCCACATGTCAACACTGGGTCTGACTGAGCGCCTCCAGGAGAGAGGCCCAAGCAAGACGCGCCCCGAGGAGCGTCTTGCCACATGTGAACACTGGGTCTGACTGAGCGCCTCCAGGAGAGAGGCCCAAGCAAGACGCGCCCGGAGGAGCGTCTTGCCACATGTCAGCACTCGGTCTGACTGAGCGCCTCCAGGAGAGAGGCCCAAGCAAGACGCGCCCCGAGGAGCATCTTGACACATGTCTCCTCTGGGTCTGACTGAGCGCCTCCAGGAGAGAGGCCCAAGCAAGACGTGCCCCGAGGAGCGTCTTGCCACATGTCAACACTGGGTCTGACTGAGGGCCTCCATGAGAGAAGCCCCAGCAAGACGTGCCCCGCGGAGCATCTTGCCACTTGTCAACACTGGGTCTGACTGAGAACCTCCAGGAGAGAGGCCCAAGCAAGACGCGCCCCGAGGAGCGTCTTGCCACATGTCAACACTGGGTCTGACTGAGCGCCTCCAGGAGAGAGGCCCAAGCAAGACGCGCCCCGAGGAGCGTCTTGTCACATGTCAACAATGGGTCTGACTGAGGGCCTCCAGGAGAGAAGCCCAAGCAAGAAGCTCCCCGAGGAGCTTCTTGCCACATGTCAACACTGGGTCTGACTGAGCGCCTCCAGGAGAGAGGCCCAAGCAAGACACGCCCCGAGGAGCGTCTTGACACATGTCAACACTGGGTCTGACTGAGGGCCTCCATGAGAGAAGCCCAAGCAAGACGCGCCCCGAGGAGAGTCTTGCCACATGTCAACACAGGGTCTGACAGAGGGCATCCAGGAGAGAGGCCCAAGCAATACGCGCCCCGAGGAGCGTCTTGCCACATGTCAGCACTCGGTCTGACTGAGCGCCTCCAGGAGAGAGGCCCAAGCAAGAAGCGCCCCGAGGAGCGTCTTGCCACGTGTCAACACTGGGTCTGATTGAGGGCCTTCTGGAGAGAGGCCCAAGCAAGACGCGCCCCGAGGAGCGTCTTGCCACATGTCAACAATGGGTCTGACTGAGGGCCTCCAGGAGAGAAGCCCAAGCAAGACGCGCCCCGAGGAGCTTCTTGCCACATGTCAGCACTCGGTCTGACTGAGCGCCTCCAGGAGAGAGGCCCAAGCAAGACGCGCCCCGAGGAGCGTCTTGACACATGTCAACACTGGGTCTGACAGAGGGCCTCCAGGAGAGAGGCCCAAATAAGACGTGCCCCGAGGAGCGTCTTGCCACATGTCAACAATGGGTCTGACTGAGGGCCTCCAGGAGAGAAGCCCAAGCAAGACGCGCCCCGAGGAGCGTCTTGCAACATGTCAGCACTCGGTCTGACTGAGCGCCTCCAGGAGAGAGGCCCAAGCAAGACGCGCCCCGAGGAGAGTCTTGCCACATGTGAACACTGGGTCTGACTGAGCGCCTCCAGGAGAGAGGCCCAAGCAAGACGCGCCCCGAGGAGCGTCTTGTCACATGTCAACAATGGGTCTGACTGAGGGCCTCCAGGAGAGAAGCCCAAGCAAGAAGCGCCCCGAGGAGCTTCTTGCCACATGTCAACACTGGGTCTGACTGAGCGCCTCCAGGAGAGAGGCCCAAGCAAGACACGCCCCGAGGAGCGTCTTGACACATGTCAACACTGGGTCTGACTGAGGGCCTCCATGAGAGAAGCCCAAGCAAGACGCGCCCCGAGGAGAGTCTTGCCACATGTCAACACTGGGTCTGACAGAGGGCATCCAGGAGAGAGGCCCAAGCAATACGCGCCCCGAGGAGCGTCTTGCCACATGTCAGCACTCGGTCTGACTGAGCGCCTCCAGGAGAGAGGCCCAAGCAAGAAGCGCCCCGAGGAGCGTCTTGCCACGTGTCAACACTGGGTCTGATTGAGGGCCTTCTGGAGAGAGGCCCAAGCAAGACGCGCCCCGAGGAGCGTCTTGCCACATGTCAACAATGGGTCTGACTGAGGGCCTCCAGGAGAGAAGCCCAAGCAAGACGCGCCCCGAGGAGCTTCTTGCCACATGTCAGCACTCGGTCTGACTGAGCGCCTCCCGGAGAGAGGTCAAAGCAAGATGCGCCCCGAGGAGCGTCTTGACACATGTCAACAATGGGTCTGACAGAGGGCCTCCATGAGAGAGGCCCAAGCAAGACGCGCCCCGAGGAGTGTCTTGCCACATGTCAACACTGGGTCTGACTGAGTGCCTCCAGGAGAGAGGCCCAAGCAAGACGCGCCCCGAGGAGCGTCTTGCCACATGTCACTACTCAGTCTGACTGAGGGCCTCCAGGAGAGAGGCCCAAATAAGACGCGCCCCGAGGAGCGTCTTGCCACATGTCAACACTGGGTCTGACTGAGGGCCTCCAGGAGAGAGGCCCAAATAAGACGCGCCCCGAGGAGCATCTTGCCACATGTCAACACTGGGTCTGACTGAGGGCCTCCAGGAGAGAAGCCCAAGCAAGATGCGCCCCGAGGAGTGTCTTGCCACATGTCAGCACTCGGTCTGACTGAGCGCCTCCAGGAGAGAGGCCCAAGCAAGAAGCGCCCCGAGGAGCGTCTTGCCACATGTGAACACTGGGTCTGACTGAGCGCCTCCAGAAGAGAGGCCCAAGCAAGACGCGCCCGGAGGAGCGTCTTGCCACATGTCAGCACTCGGTCTGACTGAGCGCCTCCAGGAGAGAGGCCCAAGCAAGACGCGCCCCGAGGAGCGTCTTGACACATGTCTCCTCTGGGTCTGACTGTGTGCCTCCAGGAGAGAGGCCCAAGCAAGACGTGCCCCGAGGAGCATCTTGCCACATGTCAACACTGGGTCTGACTGAGTCCCTCCATGAGAGAAGCCCCAGCAAGACGCGCCCCGAGGAGCGTCTTGCCACATGTCAACACTGGGTCTGACTGAGCACATCCAGGAGAGAGGCCCAAGCAAGACGCGCCCCGAGGAGCGTCTTGCCACATGTCAACACTGGGTCTGACTGAGCGCCTCCAGGAGAGAGGCCCAAGCAAGACGCGCCCCGAGGAGAGTCTTGCCACATGTGAACACTGGGTCTGACTGAGCGCCTCCAGGAGAGAGGCCCAAGCAAGAGGCGCCCCGAGGAGCGTCTTGTCACATGTCAACAATGGGTCTGACTGAGGGCCTCCAGGAGAGAAGCCCAAGCAAGAAGCGCCCCGAGGAGCTTCTTGCCACATGTCAACACTGGGTCTGACTGAGCGCCTCCAGGAGAGAGGCCCAAGCAAGACACGCCCCGAGGAGCGTCTTGACACATGTCAACACTGGGTCTGACTGAGGGCCTCCATGAGAGAAGCCCAAGCAAGACGCGCCCCGAGGAGAGTCTTGCCACATGTCAACACTGGGTCTGACAGAGGGCATCCAGGAGAGAGGCCCAAGCAATACGCGCTCGAGGAGCGTCTTGCCACATGTCAGCACTCGGTCTGACTGAGCGCCTCCAGGAGAGAGGCCCAAGCAAGAAGCGCCCCGAGGAGCATCTTGCCACGTGTCAACACTGGGTCTGATTGAGGGCCTTCTGGAGAGAGGCCCAAGCAAGACGCTCCCCGAGGAGCGTCTTGCCACATGTCAACAATGGGTCTGACTGAGGGCCTCCAGGAGAGAAGCCCAAGCAAGACGCGCCCCGAGGAGCTTCTTGCCACATGTCAGCACTCGGTCTGACTGAGCGCCTCCAGGAGAGAGGCCCAAGCAAGACGCGCCCCGAGGAGCGTCTTGACACATGTCAACACTGGGTCTGACAGAGGGCCTCCAGGAGAGAGGCCCAAATAAGACGTGCCCCGAGGAGCGTCTTGCCACATGTCAACAATGGGTCTGACTGAGGGCCTCCAGGAGAGAAGCCCAAGCAAGACGCGCCCCGAGGAGCGTCTTGCAACATGTCAGCACTCGGTCTGACTGAGCGCCTCCAGGAGAGAGGCCCAAATAAGACGCGCCCCGAGGAGCATCTTGCCACATGTCAACACTGGGTCTGACTGAGGGCCTCCAGGAGAGAAGCCCAAGCAAGATGCGCCCCGAGGAGTGTCTTGCCACATGTCAGCACTCGGTCTGACTGAGCGCCTCCAGGAGAGAGGCCCAAGCAAGAAGCGCCCCGAGGAGCATCTTGCCACATGTGAACACTGGGTCTGACTGAGCGCCTCCAGAAGAGAGGCCCAAGCAAGACGCGCCCGGAGGAGCGTCTTGCCACATGTCAGCACTCGGTCTGACTGAGCGCCTCCAGGAGAGAGGCCCAAGCAAGACGCGCCCCGAGGAGCGTCTTGACTCATGTCTCCTCTGGGTCTGACTGTGCGCCTCCAGGAGAGAGGCCCAAGCAAGACGTGCCCCGAGGAGCATCTTGCCACATGTCAACACTGGGTCTGACTGAGTCCCTCCATGAGAGAAGCCCCAGCAAGACGCGCCCCGAGGAGCGTCTTGCCACATGTCAACACTGGGTCTGACTGAGCACATCCAGGAGAGAGGCCCAAGCAAGACGCGCCCCGAGGAGCGTCTTGCCACATGTCAACACTGGGTCTGACTGAGCGCCTCCAGGAGAGAGGCCCGAGGAGCGTCTTGCCACATGTCAGCTCTGGGTCTGACTGAGCGCCTCGAGGAGAGAGGCGCAAGCAAGAAACGCCCGAGGAGCATCTTGACACATGTCAACACTGGGTCTGACTGAGCGCCTCCAGGAGAGAGGCCCCAGCAAGACGCGCCCCGAGGAGCGTCTTGCCACATGTCAACAATGGGTCTGACTGAGGGCCTCCAGGAGAGAAGCCCAAGCAAGACGCGCCCCGAGGAGCTTCTTGCCACATGTCAGCACTCGGTCTGACTGAGCGCCTCCAGGAGAGAGGCCCAAGCAGGACGCGCCCCGAGGAGCGTCTTGACACATGTCAACACTGGGTCTGACAGAGGTCCTCCAGGAGAGAGGCACAAATAAGACGTGCCCCGAGGAGCGTCTTGCCACATGTCAACAATGGGTCTGACTGAGGGCCTCCAGGAGAGAAGCCCAAGCAAGACGCGCCCCGAGGAGCGTCTTGCAACATGTCAGCACTCGGTCTGACTGAGCGCCTCCAGGAGAGAGGCCCAAGCAAGACGCGCCCCGAGGAGAGTCTTGCCACATGTGAACACTGGGTCTGACTGAGCGCCTCCAGGAGAGAGGCCCAAGCAAGACGCGCCCCGAGGAGCGTCTTGTCACATGTCAACAATGGGTCTGACTGAGGGCCTCCAGGAGAGAAGCCCAAGCAAGAAGCGCCCCGAGGAGCTTCTTGCCACATGTCAACACTGGGTCTGACTGAGCGCCTCCAGGAGAGAGGCCCAAGCAAGACACGCCCCGAGGAGCGTCTTGACACATGTCAACACTGGGTCTGACTGAGGGCCTCCATGAGAGAAGCCCAAGCAAGACGCGCCCCGAGGAGAGTCTTGCCACATGTCAACACTGGGTCTGACAGAGGGCATCCAGGAGAGAGGCCCAAGCAATACGCGCCCCGAGGAGCGTCTTGCCACATGTCAGCACTCGGTCTGACTGAGCGCCTCCAGGAGAGAGGCCCAAGCAAGACGCGCCCCGAGGAGCGTCTTGCCACGTGTCAACACTGGGTCTGATTGAGGGCCTTCTGGAGAGAGGCCCAAGCAAGACGCGCCCCGAGGAGCGTCTTGCCACATGTCAACAATGGGTCTGACTGAGGGCCTCCAGGAGAGAAGCCCAAGCAAGACGCGCCCCGAGGAGCTTCTTGCCACATGTCAGCACTCGGTCTGACTGAGCGCCTCCAGGAGAGAGGCCCAAGCAAGACGCGCCCCGAGGAGCATCTTGACACATGTCAACACTGGGTCTGACAGAGGGCCTCCAGGAGAGAGGCCCAAATAAGACGTGCCCCGAGGAGCGTCTTGCCACATGTCAACAATGGGTCTGACTGAGGGCCTCCAGGAGAGAAGCCCAAGCAAGACGCGCCCCGAGGAGCGTCTTGCAACATGTCAGCACTCGGTCTGACTGAGCGCCTCCAGGAGAGAGGCCCAAGCAAGACGCGCCCCGAGGAGAGTCTTGCCACATGTGAACACTGGGTCTGACTGAGCGCCTCCAGGAGAGAGGCCCAAGCAAGACGCACCCGGCGTGCGTCTTGCCACATGTCAGCACTCGGTGTGACTGAGCGCCTCCAGGGAAGAGGCCCAAGCAAGACCCGCCCCGAGGAGCGTCTTGACACATTTCTCCTCTGGGTCTGACTGAGCGCCTCCAGGAGAGAGGCCCAAGCAAGACGTGCCCCGAGGAGCGTCTTGCCACATGTCAACACTGGGTCTGACTGAGTGCCTCCATGAGAGAAGCCCCAGCAAGACGCGCCCCGAGGAGCGTCTTGCCACATGTCAACACTGGGTCTGACTGAGCACCTCCAGGAGAGAGGCCCAAGCAAGACGCGCCCCGAGGAGCGTCTTGCCACATGTCAACACTGGGTCTGACTGAGCGCCTCCAGGAGAGAGGCCCGAGTAGCGTCTTGCCACATTTGACCTCTGGGTCTTACTGAGCGCCTCCAGGAGAGAGGCCCAAGCAAGACGCGCCCCGAGGAGCGTCTTGTCACATGTCAACACTGGGTCTGACTGAGCGCCTCCAGGAGAGAGGCCTAAGCAAGACGCGCCCCGAGGAGCGTCTTGTCACATGTCAACACTGGGTCTGACTGAGCGCCTCCAGGAGAGAGGCCCAAGCAAGACACGCCCCGAGGAGCGTCTTGACACATGTCAACACTGGGTCTGACTGAGTGCCTCCATGAGAGAAGCCCCAGCAAGACGCGCCCCGAGGAGCATCTTGCCACATGTCAACACTGGGTCTGACTGAGAACCTCCAGGAGAGAGGCCCAAGCAAGACGCGCCCCGAGGAGCGTCTTGCCACATGTCAACACTGGGTCTGACTGAGCGCCTCCAGAAGAGAGGCCCAAGCAGGACGCGCCCCGAGGAGCGTCTTGTCACATGTCACTACTCGGTCTGACTGAGTGCCTCCAGGAGAGAGGCCCAAGCAAGACGTGCCACGAGGAGCGTCTTGCCACATGTCAACACTGGGTCTGACTGAGGGCCTCCATGAGAGAAGCCCAAGCAAGACGCGCCCCGAGGAGAGTCTTGCCACATGTCAACAATGGGTCTGACTGAGGGCCTCCAGGAGAGAAGCCCAAGCAAGACGCGCCCCGAGGAGCGTCTTGCCACATGTCAGCACTCGGTCTGACTGAGCGAGTCCAGGAGAGAGGCCCAAGCAAGACGTGCCCCGAGGAGCGTCTTGCCACATGTCAACACTGGGTCTGACTGAGCGCCTCCAGGAGAGAGGCCCAAGCAAGACGCGCCCCGAGGAGCGTCTTGCCACATGTGAACACTGGGTCTGACTGAGCGCCTCCAGGAGAGAGGCCCAAGCAAGACGCGCCCGGAGGAGCGTCTTGCCACATGTCAGCACTCGGTCTGACTGAGCGCCTCCAGGAGAGAGGCCCAAGCAAGACGCGCCCCGAGGAGCATCTTGACACATGTCTCCTCTGGGTCTGACTGAGCGCCTCCAGGAGAGAGGCCCAAGCAAGACGTGCCCCGAGGAGCGTCTTGCCACATGTCAACACTGGGTCTGACTGAGGGCCTCCATGAGAGAAGCCCCAGCAAGACGTGCCCCGCGGAGCATCTTGCCACTTGTCAACACTGGGTCTGACTGAGAACCTCCAGGAGAGAGGCCCAAGCAAGACGCGCCCCGAGGAGCGTCTTGCCACATGTCAACACTGGGTCTGACTGAGCGCCTCCAGGAGAGAGGCCCAAGCAAGACGCGCCCCGAGGAGCGTCTTGTCACATGTCAACAATGGGTCTGACTGAGGGCCTCCAGGAGAGAAGCCCAAGCAAGAAGCTCCCCGAGGAGCTTCTTGCCACATGTCAACACTGGGTCTGACTGAGCGCCTCCAGGAGAGAGGCCCAAGCAAGACACGCCCCGAGGAGCGTCTTGACACATGTCAACACTGGGTCTGACTGAGGGCCTCCATGAGAGAAGCCCAAGCAAGACGCGCCCCGAGGAGAGTCTTGCCACATGTCAACACAGGGTCTGACAGAGGGCATCCAGGAGAGAGGCCCAAGCAATACGCGCCCCGAGGAGCGTCTTGCCACATGTCAGCACTCGGTCTGACTGAGCGCCTCCAGGAGAGAGGCCCAAGCAAGAAGCGCCCCGAGGAGCGTCTTGCCACGTGTCAACACTGGGTCTGATTGAGGGCCTTCTGGAGAGAGGCCCAAGCAAGACGCGCCCCGAGGAGCGTCTTGCCACATGTCAACAATGGGTCTGACTGAGGGCCTCCAGGAGAGAAGCCCAAGCAAGACGCGCCCCGAGGAGCTTCTTGCCACATGTCAGCACTCGGTCTGACTGAGCGCCTCCAGGAGAGAGGCCCAAGCAAGACGCGCCCCGAGGAGCGTCTTGACACATGTCAACACTGGGTCTGACAGAGGGCCTCCAGGAGAGAGGCCCAAATAAGACGTGCCCCGAGGAGCGTCTTGCCACATGTCAACAATGGGTCTGACTGAGGGCCTCCAGGAGAGAAGCCCAAGCAAGACGCGCCCCGAGGAGCGTCTTGCAACATGTCAGCACTCGGTCTGACTGAGCGCCTCCAGGAGAGAGGCCCAAGCAAGACGCGCCCCGAGGAGAGTCTTGCCACATGTGAACACTGGGTCTGACTGAGCGCCTCCAGGAGAGAGGCCCAAGCAAGACGCGCCCCGAGGAGCGTCTTGTCACATGTCAACAATGGGTCTGACTGAGGGCCTCCAGGAGAGAAGCCCAAGCAAGAAGCGCCCCGAGGAGCTTCTTGCCACATGTCAACACTGGGTCTGACTGAGCGCCTCCAGGAGAGAGGCCCAAGCAAGACACGCCCCGAGGAGCGTCTTGACACATGTCAACACTGGGTCTGACTGAGGGCCTCCATGAGAGAAGCCCAAGCAAGACGCGCCCCGAGGAGAGTCTTGCCACATGTCAACACTGGGTCTGACAGAGGGCATCCAGGAGAGAGGCCCAAGCAATACGCGCCCCGAGGAGCGTCTTGCCACATGTCAGCACTCGGTCTGACTGAGCGCCTCCAGGAGAGAGGCCCAAGCAAGAAGCGCCCCGAGGAGCGTCTTGCCACGTGTCAACACTGGGTCTGATTGAGGGCCTTCTGGAGAGAGGCCCAAGCAAGACGCGCCCCGAGGAGCGTCTTGCCACATGTCAACAATGGGTCTGACTGAGGGCCTCCAGGAGAGAAGCCCAAGCAAGACGCGCCCCGAGGAGCTTCTTGCCACATGTCAGCACTCGGTCTGACTGAGCGCCTCCAGGAGAGAGGCCCAAGCAAGACGCGCCCCGAGGAGCGTCTTGACACATGTCAACACTGGGTCTGACAGAGGGCCTCCAGGAGAGAGGCCCAAATAAGACGTGCCCCGAGGAGCGTCTTGCCACATGTCAGCACTCGGTGTGACTGAGCGCCTCCAGGGAAGAGGCCCAAGCAAGACGCGCCCCGAGGAGCGTCTTGACAAATTTCTCCTCTGGGTCTGACTGAGCGCCTCCAGGAGAGAGGCCCAAGCAAGGCGTGCCCCGAGGAGCGTCTTGCCACATGTCAACACTGGGTCTGACTGAGTGCCTCCATGAGAGAAGCCCCAGCAAGACGCGCCCCGAGGAGCGTCTTGCCACATGTCAACACTGGGTCTGACTGAGCACCTCCAGGAGAGAGGCCCAAGCAAGACGCTCCCCGAGGAGCGTCTTGCCACATGTCAACACTGGGTCTGACTGAGCTCCTCCAGGAGAGAGGCCCGAGTAGCGTCTTGCCACATTTGACCTCTGGGTCTGACTGAGCGCCTCCAGGAGAGAGGCCCAAGCAAGACGCGCCCCGAGGAGCGTCTTGTCACATGTCAACACTGGGTCTGACTGAGCGCCTCCAGGAGCGAGGCCCAAGCAAGAAACGCCCGAGGAGCGTCTTGACACATGTCAACACTGGGTCTGACTGAGCGCCTCCAGGAGAGAGGTCCAAGCAACACGCGCCCCGAGGAGAGTCTTGCCACATGTCAACACTGGGTCTGACTGAGTGCCTCCATGAGAGAAGCCCCAGCAAGACGCGCCCCGAGGAGCGTCTTGTCACATGTCACTACTCGGTCTGACTGAGCGCCTCCAGGAGAGAGGCCCAAGCAAGACGTGCCCCGAGGAGCGTCTTGACACATGTCAACAATGGGTCTGACAGAGGGCCTCCATGAGAGAGGCCCAAGCAAGACGCGCCCCGAGGAGCGTCTTGCCACATGTCACTACTCAGTCTGACTGAGGGCCTCCAGGAGAGAGGCCCAAATAAGACGCGCACCGAGGAGAGTCTTGCCACATGTCAACACTGGGTCTGACTGAGGGCCTCCAGGAGAGAGGCCCAAATAAGACGCGCCCCGAGGAGCGTCTTGCCACATGTCAACACTGGGTCTGACTGAGGGCCTCCAGGAGAGAATCCCAAGCAAGATGCGCCCCGAGGAGTGTCTTGCCACATGTCAGCACTCGGTCTGACTGAGCGCCTCCAGGAGAGAGGCCCAAGCAAGAAGCGCCCAGAGGAGCGTCTTGCCACATGTGAACACTGGGTCTGACTGAGCGCCTCCAGAAGAGAGGCCCAAGCAAGACGCGCCCGGAGGAGCGTCTTGCCACATGTCAGCACTCGGTCTGACTGAGCGCCTCCAGGAGAGAGGCCCAAGCAAGACGCGCCCCGAGGAGCGTCTTGACACATGTCTCCTCTGGGTCTGACTGTGCGCCTCCAGGAGAGAGGCCCAAGCAAGACGTGCCCCGAGGAGCATCTTGCCACATGTCAACACTGGGTCTGACTGAGTCCCTCCATGAGAGAAGCCCCAGCAAGACGCGCCCCGAGGAGCGTCTTGCCACATGTCAACACTGGGTCTGACTGAGCACATCCAGGAGAGAGGCCCAAGCAAGACACGCCCCGAGGAGCGTCTTGCCACATGTCAACACTGGGTCTGACTGAGCGCCTCCAGGAGAGAGGCCCGAGGAGCGTCTTGCCACATGTCAGCTCTGGGTCTGACTGAGCGCCTCCAGGAGAGAGGCGCAAGCAAGAAACGCCCGAGGAGCGTCTTGACACATGTCAACACTGGGTCTGACTGAGCGCCTCCAGGAGAGAGGCCCCAGCAAGACGCGCCCCGAGGAGCGTCTTGCCACATGTCAACAATGGGTCTGACTGAGGGCCTCCAGGAGAGAAGCCCAAGCAAGACGCGCCCCGAGGAGCTTCTTGCCACATGTCAGCACTCGGTCTGACTGAGCGCCTCCAGGAGAGAGGCCCAAGCAAGACGCGCCCCGAGGAGCGTCTTGACACATGTCAACACTGGGTCTGACAGAGGGCCTCCAGGAGAGAGGCCCAAATAAGACGTGCCCCGAGGAGCGTCTTGCCACATGTCAACAATGGGTCTGACTGAGGGCCTCCAGGAGAGAAGCCCAAGCAAGACGCGCCCCGAGGAGCGTCTTGCAACTGTCAGCACTTGGTCTGACTGAGCGCCTCCAGGAGAGAGGCCCAAGCAAGACGCGCCCCGAGGAGAGTCTTGCCACATGTGAACACTGGGTCTGACTGAGTGCCTCCAGGAGAGAGGCCCAAGCAAGTCGCGCCCCGAGGAGCGTCTTGTCACATGTCAACAATGGGTCTGACTGAGGGCCTCCAGGAGAGAAGCCCAAGCAAGAAGCGCCCCGAGGAGCTTCTTGCCACATGTCAACACTGGGTCTGACTGAGCGCCTCCAGGAGAGAGGCCCAAGAAAGAAACGCCCCGAGGAGCGTCTTGACAAATGTCAACACTGGGTCTGACTGAGGGCCTCCATGAGAGAAGCCCAAGCAAGACGCGCCCCGAGGAGAGTCTTGCCACATGTCAACACTGGGTCTGACAGAGGGCATCCAGGAGAGAGGCCCAAGCAATACGCGCCCCGAGGAGCGTCTTGCCACATGTCAGCACTCGGTCTGACTGAGCGCCTCCAGGAGAGAGGCCCAAGCAAGAAGCGCCCCGAGGAGAATCTTGCCACGTGTCAACACTGGGTCTGATTGAGGGCCTTCTGGAGAGAGGCCCAAGCAAGACGCGCCCCGAGGAGCATCTTGCCACATGTCAACACTGGGTCTGACAGAGGGCCTCCAGGAGAGAGGCCCAAATAAGACGTGCCCCGAGGAGCGTCTTGCCACATGTCAACAATGGGTCTGACTGAGGGCCTCCAGGAGAGAAGCCCAAGCAAGACGCGCCCCGAGGAGCGTCTTGCAACATGTCAGCACTCGGTCTGACTGAGCGCCTCCAGGAGAGAGGCCCAAGCAAGACGCGCCCCGAGGAGCGTCTTGCCACATGTCAACACTGGGTCTGACTGAGCGCCTCCAGGAGAGAGGCCCGAGTAGCGTCTTGCCACATTTGACCTCTGGGTCTGACTGAGCGCCTCCAGGAGAGAGGCCCAAGCAAGACGTGCCCCGAGGAGCGTCTTGTCACATGTCAACACTGGGTCTGACTGAGCGCCTCCAGGAGCGAGGCCCAAGCAAGAAACGCCCGAGGAGCGTCTTGACACATGTCAACACTGGGTCTGACTGAGCGCCTCCAGGAGAGAGGTCCAAGCAACACGCGCCCCGAGGAGCGTCTTGCCACATGTCAACACTGGGTCTGACTGAGTGCCTCCATGAGAGAAGCCCCAGCAAGACGCGCCCCGAGGAGCGTCTTGTCACATGTCACTACTCGGTCTGACTGAGCGCCTCCAGGAGAGAGGCCCAAGCAAGACGTGCCCCGAGGAGCGTCTTGACACATGTCAACAATGGGTCTGACAGAGGGCCTCCATGAGAGAGGCCCAAGCAAGACGCGCCCCGAGGAGCGTCTTGCCACATGTCACTACTCAGTCTGACTGAGGGCCTCCAGGAGAGAGGCCCAAATAAGACGCGCCCCGAGGAGAGTCTTGCCACATGTCAACACTGGGTCTGACAGAGGGCCTCCATGAGAGAGGCCCAAGCAAGACGCGCCCCGAGGAGCGTCTTGCCACATGTCACTACTCAGTCTGACTGATGGCCTCCAGGAGAGAGGCCCAAATAAGACGCGCCCCGAGGAGCGTCTTGTCACATGTCAACACTGGGTCTGACTGAGCGCCTCCAGGAGCGAGGCCCAAGCAAGAAACGCCCGAGGAGCGTCTTGACACATGTCAACACTGGGTCTGACTGAGCGCCTCCAGGAGAGAGGTCCAAGCAACACGCGCCACGAGGAGCGTCTTGCCACATGTCAACACTGGGTCTGACTGAGTGCCTCCATGAGAGAAGCCCCAGCAAGACGCGCCCCGAGGAGCGTCTTGTCACATGTCACTACTCGGTCTGACTGAGCGCCTCCAGGAGAGAGGCCCAAGCAAGACGTGCCCCGAGGAGCGTCTTGACACATGTCAACAATGGGTATGACAGAGGGCCTCCATGAGAGAGGCCCAAGCAAGACGCGCCCCGAGGAGCGTCTTGCCACATGTCACTACTCAGTCTGACTGAGGGCCTCCAGGAGAGAGGCCCAAATAAGACGCGCCCCGAGGAGAGTCTTGCCACATGTCAACACTGGGTCTGACTGAGGGCCTCCAGGAGAGAGGCCCAAATAAGACGCGCCCCGAGGAGCGTCTTGCCACATGTCAACACTGGGTCTGACTGAGGGCCTCCAGGAGAGAATCCCAAGCAAGATGCGCCCCGAGGAGTGTCTTGCCACATGTCAGCACTCGGTCTGACTGAGCGCCTCCAGGAGAGAGGCCCAAGCAAGAAGCGCCCCGAGGAGCGTCTTGCCACATGTGAACACTGGGTCTGACTGAGCGCCTCCAGAAGAGAGGCCCAAGCAAGACGCGCCCCGAGGAGCGTCTTGACACATGTCTCCTCTGGGTCTGACTGTGCGCCTCCAGGAGAGAGGCCCAAGCAAGACGTGCCCCGAGGAGCATCTTGCCACATGTCAACACTGGGTCTGACTGAGTCCCTCCATGAGAGAAGCCCCAGCAAGACGCGCCCCGAGGAGCGTCTTGCCACATGTCAACACTGGGTCTGACTGAGCACATCCAGGAGAGAGGCCCAAGCAAGACACGCCCCGAGGAGCGTCTTGCCACATGTCAACACTGGGTCTGACTGAGCGCCTCCAGGAGAGAGGCCCGAGGAGCGTCTTGCCACATGTCAGCTCTGGGTCTGACTGAGCGCCTCCAGGAGAGAGGCGCAAGCAAGAAACGCCCGAGGAGCGTCTTGACACATGTCAACACTGGGTCTGACTGAGCGCCTCCAGGAGAGAGGCCCCAGCAAGACGCGCCCCGAGGAGCGTCTTGCCACATGTCAACAATGGGTCTGACTGAGGGCCTCCAGGAGAGAAGCCCAAGCAAGACGCGCCCCGAGGAGCTTCTTGCCACATGTCAGCACTCGGTCTGACTGAGCGCCTCCAGGAGAGAGGCCCAAGCAAGACGCGCCCCGAGGAGCGTCTTGACACATGTCAACACTGGGTCTGACAGAGGGCCTCCAGGAGAGAGGCCCAAATAAGACGTGCCCCGAGGAGCGTCTTGCCACATGTCAACAATGGGTCTGACTGAGGGCCTCCAGGAGAGAAGCCCAAGCAAGAAGCGCCCCGAGGAGCGTCTTGCAACTGTCAGCACTCGGTCTGACTGAGCGCCTCCAGGAGAGAGGCCCAAGCAAGACGCGCCCCGAGGAGAGTCTTGCCACATGTGAACACTGGGTCTGACTGAGCGCCTCCAGGAGAGAGGCCCAAGCAAGTCGCGCCCCGAGGAGCGTCTTGTCACATGTCAACAATGGGTCTGACTGAGGGCCTCCAGGAGAGAAGCCCAAGCAAGAAGCGCCCCGAGGAGCTTCTTGCCACATGTCAACACTGGGTCTGACTGAGCGCCTCCAGGAGAGAGGCCCAAGAAAGACACGCCCCGAGGAGCGTCTTGACAAATGTCAACACTGGGTCTGACTGAGGGCCTCCATGAGAGAAGCCCAAGCAAGACGCGCCCCGAGGAGAGTCTTGCCACATGTCAACACTGGGTCTGACAGAGGGCATCCAGGAGAGAGGCCCAAGCAATACGCGCCCCGAGGAGCGTCTTGCCACATGTCAGCACTCGGTCTGACTGAGCGCCTCCAGGAGAGAGGCCCAAGCAAGAAGCGCCCCGAGGAGCGTCTTGCCACGTGTCAACACTGGGTCTGATTGAGGGCCTTCTGGAGAGAGGCCCAAGCAAGACGCGCCCCGAGGAGCATCTTGCCACATGTCAACAATGGGTCTGACTGAGGGCCTCCAGGAGAGAAGCCCAAGCAAGACGCGCCCCGAGGAGCTTCTTGCCACATGTCAGCACTCGGTCTGACTGAGCGCCTCCAGGAGAGAGGCCCAAGCAAGACGCGCCCCGAGGAGCGTCTTGACACATGTCAACACTGGGTCTGACAGAGGGCCTCCAGGAGAGAGGCCCAAATAAGACGTGCCCCGAGGAGCGTCTTGCCACATGTCAACAATGGGTCTGACTGAGGGCCTCCAGGAGAGAAGCCCAAGCAAGACGCGCCCCGAGGAGCGTCTTGCAACATGTCAGCACTCGGTCTGACTGAGCGCCTCCAGGAGAGAGGCCCAAGCAAGACGCGCCCCGAGGAGCGTCTTGCCACATGTCAACACTGGGTCTGACTGAGCGCCTCCAGGAGAGAGGCCCGAGTAGCGTCTTGCCACATTTGACCTCTGGGTCTGACTGAGCGCCTCCAGGAGAGAGGCCCAAGCAAGACGTGCCCCGAGGAGCGTCTTGTCACATGTCAACACTGGGTCTGACTGAGCGCCTCCAGGAGCGAGGCCCAAGCAAGAAACGCCCGAGGAGCGTCTTGACACATGTCAACACTGGGTCTGACTGAGCGCCTCCAGGAGAGAGGTCCAAGCAACACGCGCCCCGAGGAGCGTCTTGCCACATGTCAACACTGGGTCTGACTGAGTGCCTCCATGAGAGAAGCCCCAGCAAGACGCGCCCCGAGGAGCGTCTTGTCACATGTCACTACTCGGTCTGACTGAGCGCCTCCAGGAGAGAGGCCCAAGCAAGACGTGCCCCGAGGAGCGTCTTGCCACATGTCAACAATGGGTCTGATTGAGGGCCTCCAGGAGAGAAGCCCAAGCAAGAAGCGCCCCGAGGAGCGTCTTGCCAAATGTCAACACTGGGTCTGACTGAGCGCCTCCAGGAGAGAGGCCCAAGCAAGACACGCCCCGAGGAGCGTCTTGACACATGTTAACACTGGGTCTGACTGAGGGCCTCCATGTGAGAAGCCCAAGCAAGACGCGCCCCGAGGAGAGTCTCGCCACATGTCAACGCTGGGTCTGACAGAGGGCATCCAGGAGAGAGGCCCAAGCAATACGCGCCCCGAGGAGCGTCTTGCCACATGTCAACAATGGGTCTGACTGAGGGCCTCCAGGAGAGAAGCCCAAGGAAGACGCGCCCCGAGGAGCTTCTTGCCACATGTCAGCACTCGGTCTTACTGAGCGCCTCCAGGAGAGAGGCCAAAGCAAGATGCGCCCCAAGGAGCGTCTTGACACATGTCAACAATGGGTCTGACAGAGGGCCTCCATGAGAGAGGCCCAAGCAAGACGCGCCCCGAGGAGTGTCTTGCCACATGTCAACACTGGGTCTGACTGAGCGCCTCCAGGAGAGAGGCCCAAGCAAGACGCGCCCCGAGGAGCGTCTTGCCACATGTCACTACTCAGTCTGACTGAGGGCCTCCAGGAGAGAGGCCCAAATAAGACGCGCCCCGAGGAGCGTCTTGCCACATGTCAACACTGGGTCTGACTGAGGGCCTCCAGGAGAGAGGCCCAAATAAGACGCGCCCCGAGGAGCGTCTTGCCACATGTCAACACTGGGTCTGACTGAGGGCCTCCAGGAGAGAAGCCCAAGCAAGATGCGCCCCGAGGAGTGTCTTGCCACATGTCAGCACTCGGTCTGACTGAGCGCCTCCAGGAGAGAGGCCCAAGCAAGAAGCGCCCCGAGGAGCGTCTTGCCACATGTGAACACTGGGTCTGACTGAGCGCCTCCAGAAGAGAGGCCCAAGCAAGACGCGCCCGGAGGAGCGTCTTGCCACATGTCAGCACTCGGTCTGACTGAGCGCCTCCAGGAGAGAGGCCCAAGCAAGACGCGCCCCGAGGAGCGTCTTGACACATGTCTCCTCTGGGTCTGACTGTGCGCCTCCAGGAGAGAGGCCCAAGCAAGACGTACCCCGAGGAGCATCTTGCCACATGTCAACACTGGGTCTGACTGAGTCCCTCCATGAGAGAAGCCCCAGCAAGACTCGCCCCGAGGAGCTTCTTGCCACATGTCAACACTGGGTCTGACTGAGCACATCCAGGAGAGAGGCCCAAGCAAGACGCGCCCCGAGGAGCGTCTTGCCACATGTCAACACTGGGTCTGACTGAGCGCCTCCAGGAGAGAGGCCCGAGGAGCGTCTTGCCACATGTCAGCTCTGGGTCTGACTGAGCGCCTCCAGGAGAGAGGCGCAAGCAAGAAACGCCCGAGGAGCGTCTTGACACATGTCAACACTGGGTCTGACTGAGCGCCTCCAGGAGAGATGCCCCAGCAAGACGCGCCCCGAGGAGCGTCTTGCCACATGTCAGCACTCGGTCTGACTGAGCGCCTCCAGGAGAGAGGCCCAAGCAAGAAGCGCCCCGAGGAGCGTCTTGCCACATGTCAACAATGGGTCTGACTGAGGGCCTCCAGGAGTGAAGCCCAAGCAAGACGCGCCCCGAGGAGCGTCTTGCCACATGTCAAAACTGGGTCTAATTGAGCACCTCCAGGAGAGAGGCCCAAGCAAGACGCGCCCCGAGGAGCGTCTTGCCACATGTCACTACTCGGTCAGACTGAGCGCCTCCAGGAGAGAGGTCCAAGCAACACGCGCCCCGAGGAGCGTCTTGCCACATGTCACTACTCAGTCTGACTGAGCGCCTCCAGGAGAGAGGCCCAAGCAAGACATGCCCCGAGGAGCGTCTTGCCACATGTCAACAATGGGTCTGACTGAGGGCCTCCTGGAGAGAAGCCCAAGCAAGAAGCGCCCCGAGGAGCGTTTTGCCACATGTCAACACTGGGTCTGACTGAGCGCCTCCAGGAGAGAGGCCCAAGCAAGACACGCCCCGAGGAGCGTCTTGACACATGTCAACACTGGGTCTGACTGAGGGCCTCCATGAGAGAAGCCCAAGCAAGACGCGCCCCGAGGAGAGTCTTGCCACATGTCAACACTGGGTCTGACAGAGGGCATCCAGGAGAGAGGCCCAAGCAATACGCGCCCCGAGGAGTGTCTTGCCACATGTGAACAATGGGTCTGACTGAGGGCCTCCAGGAGAGAAGCCAAAGCAAGACGCGCCCCGAGGAGCTTCTTTCCACATGTCAACAATGGGTCTTACTGAGGGCCTCCATGAGAGAAGCCCAAGCAAGACGCGCCCCGAGGAGTGTCTTGCCACATGTCAACACTGTGTCTGACTGAGCGCCTCCAGGAGAGAGGCCCAAGCAAGACGCGCCCCGAGGAGCGTCTTGCCACGTGTCAACACTGGGTCTGACTTAGCGCCTCCAGGAGAGAGGCCCAAGCAAGATGCGCCCCGAGGAGCGTCTTGCCACGTGTCACCACTGGGTCTGACTGAGCTCCTCCAGGAGAGAGGCCCAAGCAAGACGCGCCCAGAGGAGCGTCTTGCCACGTGTCACCACTGGGTCTGAGTGAGCACCTCCAGGAGAGAGGCCCCAGCAAGACGCGCCCCGAGGAGCGTCTTGCCTTATGTCAGCACTCGGTCTGACTGAGCGCCTCCAGGAGAGAGGCCCATGCAAGACGCGCCCCGAGGAGCGTCTTGCCACATGTCACTACTCTGTCTAACTGAGCGCCTCCAGGAGAGAGGTCCAAGCAAGACGCGCCCCGAGGAGCGTCTTGCCACATGTCACTACTCGGTCTGACTGAGCGCCTCCAGGAGAGAGGCCCAAGCAAGACGTGCCCCGAGGAGCGTCTTGCCACATGTCAACACTGGGTCTGACTGAGCGCCTCCAGGAGAGAGGCCCAAGCAAGACACGCCCCGAGGAGTGTCTTGACACATGTCAACACTGGGTCGGACTGAGGGCCTCCATGAGAGAAGCCCAAGCAAGACGCGCCCCGAGGAGAGTCTTGCCACATGTCAACACTCGGTCTGACAGAGGGCATTCAGGAGAGAGGCCCAAGCAATACGTGCCCCGAGGAGCGTCTTGCCACATGTCACCACTGGGTCTGAATGAGCGCCTCCAGGAGAGAGGCTCAAGCAAGACGCGCCCCGAGGAGCGTCTTGCCACATGTCAACACTGGGTCTGACTGAGCGCCTCCAGGAGAGAGGCCCAAGCAAGACATGCCCCGAGGAGTGTCTTGACACATGTCAACACTGGGTCGGACTGAGGGCCTCCATGAGAGAAGCCCAAGCAAGACGCGCCCCGAGGAGAGTCTTGCCACAAGTCAACACTCGGTCTGACAGAGGGCATTCAGGAGAGAGGCCCAAGCAATACGTGCCCCGAGGAGCGTCTTGCCACATGTCACCACTGGGTCTGAATGAGCGCCTCCAGGAGAGAGGCCCAAGCAAGACGCGCCCCGAGGAGCGTCTTGCCACATGTCAGCACTGGGTCTGACTGCGTGCCTCCAGGAGAGAGGCCCCAGTAAGACGCGCCCCGAGGAGCGTCTTGCCTTATGTCAGCACTCGGTCTGACTGAGCGCCTCCAGGAGAGAGGCCCAAGCAAGACGCGCCCCGAGGAGCGTCTTGCCACATGTCAACAATGGGTCTGACTGAGGGCCTCCAGGAGAGAGCCCCAAGCAAGATGCGCCGGGAGGAGCGTCTTGCCACATGTCAACACTGTGTCTGACAGAGGGCCTCCAGGAGAGAGGCCCAAGCAAGACGCGCCCCGAGGAGCGTCTTGCCACATGTCACCTCTGGTTCTGACTGAGCGCCTCCAGGAGAGAGGCCCAAGCAAGACGCGCCCCGAGGAGCGTCTTGTCACATGTCAACACTGGGTCTGTCTGAGCGCCTCCAGGAGAGAAGCCCAAGCAAGATGCGCCCCTAGGAGCGTCTTGCCACATGTCAACAATGGGTCTGACTGAGGGCCTCCAGGAGAGAAGCCCAAGCAAGACGCGCCCCGAGGAGCGTCTTGACACATGTCAACACTGGGTCTGACAGAGGGCCTCCAGGAGAGAGGCCCAAGCAAGACGCGCCCCGAGGAGTGTCTTGCCACATGTCACCACTGGGTCTGACTGAGCGCCTCCAGGAGAGAGGCCCAAGCAAGACGCGCCCCGAGGAGCGTCAGGCCACATGTCACTACTCAGTCTGACTGAGCGCCTCCAGGAGAGAGGCCCAAGCAGGACGCGCCCCGAGGAGCGTCTTGCCTTATGTCAGCACTCGGTCTGACTGAGCGCCTCCAGGAGAGAGGCCCAAGCAAGACGCGCCCCGAGGAGCGTCTTTTCATATGTCAACACTGGGTCTTTCTGAGCGCCTCCAGGAGAGAAGCCCAAACAAGACGCGCCCCGAGGAGCGTCTTGCCACATGTCAGCACTCGGTCTGACTGAGCACCTCCAGGAGAGAGGCCCAAGCAAGACGCGCCCCGAGGAGCGTCTTGCCACATGTCAACAATGGATCTGACTGATGGCCTCCAGGAGAGAAGCCCAAGCAACACGCGGCCCGAGGAGCGTCTTGCCACATGTCAACAATGGGTCTGACTGAGGGCCTCCAGGAGAGAAGCCCAAGCAAGACGCGCCCCGAGGAGCGTCTTGAAACATGTCAACACTGGGTCTGACAGAGGGCCTCCAGGCGAGAGGCCCAAGCAAGACGCGCCCCGATGAGTGTCTTGCCACATGTCACCACTGGGTCTGACTGAGCGCCTCCAGGAGAGAGGCCCAAGCAAGACGCACCCCGAGGAGCGGCTTGCCACATGTCAACAATGGGTCTGACTGAGGGCCTCCAGGAGAGAGGCCCAAGCAAGATGCGCCGGGAGGAGCGTCTTGCCACATGTCAACACTGGGTCTGACAGAGGGCCTCCAGGAGAGAGGCCCAAGCAAGACGCGCCCCGAGGAGCGTCTTGCCACATGTCACCTCTGGTTCTGACTGAGCACCTCCAGGAGAGAGGCCCAAGCAAGACGCGCCCCGAGGAGCGTCTTGCCACATGTCACTACTCGGTCTGACTGAGCGCCTCCAGGAGAGAGGTCCAAGCAACACGCGCCCCGAGGAACGTCTTGCCACATGTCAACACTGGGTCTGACGGAGTGCCTCCATGGGAGAAGCCCCAGCAAGACGCGCCCCGAGGAGCGTCTTGCCACATGTCACTACTCAGTCTGACTGAGCGCCTCCAGGAGAGAGGCCCAAGCAAGACATGCCCCGAGGAGCGTCTTGCCACATGTCAACAATGGGTCTGACTGAGGGCCTCCTGGAGAGAAGCCCAAGCAAGAAGCGCCCCGAGGAGCGTTTTGCCACATGTCAACACTGGGTCTGACTGAGGGCCTCCATGAGAGAAGCCCAAGCAAGACGCGCCCCGAGGAGAGTCTTGCCACATGTCAACACTGGGTCTGACAGAGGGCATCCAGGAGAGAGGCCCAAGCAATACGCGCCCCGAGGAGTGTCTTGCCACATGTGAACAATGGGTCTGACTGAGGGCCTCCAGGAGAGAAGCCAAAGCAAGACGCGCCCCGAGGAGCTTCTTTCCACATGTCAACAATGGGTCTTACTGAGGGCCTCCATGAGAGAAGCCCAAGCAAGACGCGCCCCGAGGAGTGTCTTGCCACATGTCAACACTGTGTCTGACTGAGCGCCTCCAGGAGAGAGGCCCAAGCAAGACGCGCCCCGAGGAGCGTCTTGCCACGTGTCAACACTGGGTCTGACTTAGCGCCTCCAGGAGAGAGGCCCAAGCAAGATGCGCCCCGAGGAGCGTCTTGCCACGTGTCACCACTGGGTCTGACTGAGCTCCTCCAGGAGAGAGGCCCAAGCAAGACGCGCCCAGAGGAGCGTCTTGCCACGTGTCACCACTGGGTCTGATTGAGCACCTCCAGGAGAGAGGCCCCAGCAAGACGCGCCCCGAGGAGCGTCTTGCCTTATGTCAGCACTCGGTCTGACTGAGCGCCTCCAGGAGAGAGGCCCATGCAAGACGCGCCCCGAGGAGCGTCTTGCCACATGTCACTACTCTGTCTAACTGAGCGCCTCCAGGAGAGAGGTCCAAGCAAGACGCGCCCCGAGGAGCGTCTTGCCACATGTCACTACTCGGTCTGACTGAGCGCCTCCAGGAGAGAGGCCCAAGCAAGACGTGCCCCGAGGAGCGTCTTGCCACATGTCAACACTGGGTCTGACTGAGCGCCTCCAGGAGAGAGGCCCAAGCAAGACACGCCCCGAGGAGTGTCTTGACACATGTCAACACTGGGTCGGACTGAGGGCCTCCATGAGAGAAGCCCAAGCAAGACGCGCCCCGAGGAGAGTCTTGCCACATGTCAACACTCGGTCTGACAGAGGGCATTCAGGAGAGAGGCCCAAGCAATACGTGCCCCAAGGAGCGTCTTGCCACATGTCACCACTGGGTCTGAATGAGCGCCTCCAGGAGAGAGGCCCAAGCAAGACGCGCCCCGAGGAGCGTCTTGCCACATGTCAACACTGGGTCTGACTGAGCGCCTCCAGGAGAGAGGCCCAAGCAAGACACGCCCCGAGGAGTGTCTTGACACATGTCAACACTGGGTCGGACTGAGGGCCTCCATGAGAGAAGCCCAAGCAAGACGCGCCCCGAGGAGAGTCTTGCCACATGTCAACACTCGGTCTGACAGAGGGCATTCAGGAGAGAGGCCCAAGCAATACGTGCCCCGAGGAGCGTCTTGCCACATGTCACCACTGGGTCTGAATGAGCGCCTCCAGGAGAGAGGCCCAAGCAAGACGCGCCCCGAGGAGCGTCTTGCCACATGTCAGCACTGGGTCTGACTGCGTGCCTCCAGGAGAGAGGCCCCAGCAAGACGCGCCCCGAGGAGCGTCTTGCCTTATGTCAGCACTCGGTCTGACTGAGCGCCTCCAGGAGAGAGGCCCAAGCAAGACGCGCCCCGAGGAGCGTCTTGCCACATGTCAACAATGGGTCTGACTGAGGGCCTCCAGGAGAGAGCCCCAAGCAAGATGCGCCGGGAGGAGCGTCTTGCCACATGTCAACACTGTGTCTGACAGAGGGCCTCCAGGAGAGAGGCCCAAGCAAGACGCGCCCCGAGGAGCGTCTTGCCACATGTCACCTCTGGTTCTGACTGAGCGCCTCCAGGAGAGAGGCCCAAGCAAGACGCGCCCCGAGGAGCGTCTTGTCACATGTCAACACTGGGTCTGTCTGAGCGCCTCCAGGAGAGAAGCCCAAGCAAGACGCGCCCCTAGGAGCGTCTTGCCACATGTCAACAATGGGTCTGACTGAGGGCCTCCAGGAGAGAAGCCCAAGCAAGACGCGCCCCGAGGAGCGTCTTGACACATGTCAACACTGGGTCTGACAGAGGGCCTCCAGGAGAGAGGCCCAAGCAAGACGCACCCCGAGGAGTGTCTTGCCACATGTCACCACTGGGTCTGACTGAGCGCCTCCAGGAGAGAGGCCCAAGCAAGACGCGCCCCGAGGAGCGTCAGGCCACATGTCACTACTCAGTCTGACTGAGCGCCTCCAGGAGAGAGGCCCAAGCAGGACGCGCCCCGAGGAGCGTCTTGCCTTATGTCAGCACTCGGTCTGACTGAGCGCCTCCAGGAGAGAGGCCCAAGCAAGACGCGCCCCGAGGAGCGTCTTTTCACATGTCAACACTGGGTCTTTCTGAGCGCCTCCAGGAGAGAAGCCCAAACAAGACGCGCCCCGAGGAGCGTCTTGCCACATGTCAGCACTCGGTCTGACTGAGCACCTCCAGGAGAGAGGCCCAAGCAAGACGCGCCCCGAGGAGCGTCTTGCCACATGTCAACAATGGGTCTGACTGATGGCCTCCAGGAGAGAAGCCCAAGCAACACGCGGCCCGAGGAGCGTCTTGCCACATGTCAGCACTCGGTCTGACTGAGCGTCTCCAGGAGAGAGGCCCAAGCAAGACGCGCCCCGAGGAGCGTCTTGCCACATGTCAACAATGGGTCTGACTGAGGGCCTCCAGGAGAGAAGCCCAAGCAAGATGCGCCCCGAGGAGCGTCTTGAAACATGTCAACACTGGGTCTGACAGAGGGCCTCCAGGCGAGAGGCCCAAGCAAGACGCGCCCCGATGAGTGTCTTGCCACATGTCACCACTGGGTCTGACTGAGCGCCTCAAGGAGAGAGGCCCAAGCAAGACGCACCCCGAGGAGCGGCTTGCCACATGTCAACAATGGGTCTGACTGAGGGCCTCCAGGAGAGAGGCCCAAGCAAGATGCGCCGGGAGGAGCGTCTTGCCACATGTCAACACTGGGTCTGACAGAGGGCCTCCAGGAGAGAGGCCCAAGCAAGACGCGCCCCGAGGAGCGTCTTGCCACATGTCACCTCTGGTTCTGACTGAGCACCTCCAGGAGAGAGGCCCAAGCAAGACGCGCCCCGAGGAGCGTCTTGCCACATGTCACTACTCGGTCTGATTGAGCGCCTCCAGGAGAGAGGTCCAAGCAACACGTGCCCCGAGGAACGTCTTGCCACATGTCAACACTGGGTCTGACGGAGTGCCTCCATGAGAGAAGCCCCAGCAAGACGCGCCCCGAGGAGCGTCTTGCCACATGTCACTACTCAGTCTGACTGAGCGCCTCCAGGAGAGAGGCCCAAGCAAGACATGCCCCGAGGAGCGTCTTGCCACATGTCAACAATGGGTCTGACTGAGGGCCTCCTGGAGAGAAGCCCAAGCAAGAAGCGCCCCGAGGAGCGTTTTGCCACATGTCAACACTGGGTCTGACTGAGCGCCTCCAGGAGAGAGGCCCAAGCAAAACACGCCCCGAGGAGCGTCTTGACACATGTCAACACTGGGTCTGACTGAGGGCCTCCATGAGAGAAGCCCAAGCAAGACGCGCCCCGAGGAGAGTCTTGCCACATGTCAACACTGGGTCTGACAGAGGGCATCCAGGAGAGAGGCCCAAGCAATACGCGCCCCGAGGAGTGTCTTGCCACATGTGAACAATGGGTCTGACTGAGGGCCTCCAGGAGAGAAGCCAAAGCAAGACGCGCCCCGAGGAGCTTCTTTCCACATGTCAACAATGGGTCTTACTGAGGGCCTCCATGAGAGAAGCCCAAGCAAGACGCGCCCCGAGGAGTGTCTTGCCACATGTCAACACTGTATCTGACTGAGCGCCTCCAGGAGAGAGGCCCAAGCAAGACGCGCCCCGAGGAGCGTCTTGCCATGTGTCAACACTGGGTCTGACTTAGCGCCTCCAGGAGAGAGGCCCAAGCAAGATGAGCCCCGAGGAGCGTCTTGCCATGTGTCACCACTGGGTCTGACTGAGCTCCTCCAGGAGAGAGGCCCAAGCAAGACGCGCCCAGAGGAGCGTCTTGCCACGTGTCACCACTGGGTCTGATTGAGCACCTCCAGGAGAGAGGCCCCAGCAAGACGCGCCCCGAGGAGCGTCTTGCCTTATGTCAGCACTCGGTCTGACTGAGCGCCTCCAGGAGAGAGGCCCAAGCAAGACGCGCCCCGAGGAGCGTCTTGCCACATGTCACTACTCTGTCTAACTGAGCGCCTCCAGGAGAGAGGTCCAAGCAAGACGCGCCCCGAGGAGCGTCTTGCCACATGTCACTACTCGGTCTGACTGAGCGCCTCCAGGAGAGAGGCCCAAGCAAGACGTGCCCCGAGGAGCGTCTTGCCACATGTCAACAATGGGTCTGACTGAGCGCCTCCAGGAGAGAGGCCCAAGCAAGACACGCCCCGAGGAGTGTCTTGACACATGTCAACACTGGGTCGGACTGAGGGCCTCCATGAGAGAAGCCCAAGCAAGACGCGCCCCGAGGAGAGTCTTGCCACATGTCAACACTCGGTCTGACAGAGGGCATTCAGGAGAGAGGCCCAAGCAATACGTGCCCCGAGGAGCGTCTTGCCACATGTCACCACTGGGTCTGAATGAGCGCCTCCAGGAGAGAGGCCCAAGCAAGACGCGCCCCGAGGAGCGTCTTGCCACATGTCAGCACTGGGTCTGACTGCGTGCCTCCAGGAGAGAGGCCCCAGCAAGACGCGCCCCGAGGAGCGTCTTGCCTTATGTCAGCACTCGGTCTGACTGAGCGCCTCCAGGAGAGAGGCCCAAGCAAGACGCGCCCCGAGGAGCGTCTTGCCACATGTCCACAATGGGTCTGACTGAGGGCCTCCAGGAGAGAGCCCCAAGCAAGATGCGCCGGGAGGAGCGTCTTGCCACATGTCAACACTGGGTCTGACAGAGGGCCTCCAGGAGAGAGGCCCAAGCAAGACGCGCCCCTAGGAGCGTCTTGTCACATGTCAGCACTGGGTCTGTCTGAGCGCCTCCAGGAGAGAAGCCCAAGCAAGACGCGCCCCTAGGAGCGTCTTGCCACATGTCAACAATGGGTCTGACTGAGGGCCTCCAGGAGAGAAGCCCAAGCAAGACGCGCCCCGAGGAGCGTCTTGAAACATGTCAACACTGGGTCTGACAGAGGGCCTCCAGGCGAGAGGCCCAAGCAAGACGCGCCCCGATGAGTGTCTTGCCACATGTCACCACTTGGTCTGACTGAGCGCCTCCAGGAGAGAGGCCCAAGCAAGACGCACCCCGAGGAGCGGCTTGCCACATGTCAACAATGGGTCTGACTGAGGGCCTCCAGGAGAGAAGCCAAAGCAAGATGCGCCGGGAGGAGCGTCTTGCCACATGTCAACACTGGGTCTGACAGAGGGCCTCCAGGAAAGAGGCCCAAGCAAGACGCGCCCAGAGGAGCGTCAGGCCACATGTCACTACTCAGTCTGACTGAGCGCCTCCAGGAGAGAGGCCCAAGCAGGACGCGCCCCGAGGAGCGTCTTGCCACATGTCAGCACTGGGTCTGACTGAGCGCCTCCAGGAGAGAGGCCCCAGCAAGACGCGCCCCGAGGAGCGTCTTTCCTTATGTCAGCACTCGGTCTGACTGAGCGCCTCCAGGAGAGAGGCCCAAGCAAGACGCGCCCCGAGGAGCGTATTGCCACATGTCAACAATGGGTCTGACTGAGGGCCTCCAGGAGAGAAGCCCAAGCAAGACGCGCCCCGAGGAGCGTCTTGACACATGTCAACACTGGGTCTGACAGAGGGCCTCCAGGAGAGAGGCCCAAGCAAGACGCGCCCCGAGGAGTGTCTTGCCACATGTCACCAATTGGTCTGACTGAGCGCCTCAAGGAGAGAGGCCCAAGCAACACGCGCCCCGAGGAGCGTCAGGCCACATGTCACGACTCAGTCTGACTGAGCGCCTCCAGGAGAGAGGCCCAAGCAAATCACGCCCCGAGGAGCGTCTTGCCACGTTTCAACAATGGGTCTTACTGAGGGCCTCCAGGAGAGAAGCCCAAGCAAGACGCGCCCCGAGGAGCTTCTTGCCACATGTCAGCACTCGGTCTGACTGAGCGCCTCCAGGAGAGAGGCCAAAGCAAGACGCGCCCCGAGGAGCGTCTTGACACATGTCAACACTGGGTCTGACAGAGGGCCTCCATGAGAGAGGCCAAAGCAAGACGCGCCCCGAGGAGTGTCTTGCCACATGTCAACACTGGGTCTGACAGAGGGCCTCCAGGAGAGAGGCCCAAGCAAGACGCGCCCCGAGGAGTGTCTTGCCACATGTCACCACTTGGTCTGACTGAGCGCCTCAAGGAGAGAGGCCCAAGCAACACGCGCCCCGAGGAGCGTCAGGCCACATGTCACGACTCAGTCTGACTGAGCGCCTCCAGGAGAGAGGCCCAAGCAAATCACGCCCCGAGGAGCGTCTTGCCACGTTTCAACAATGGGTCTTACTGAGGGCCTCCAGGAGAGAAGCCCAAGCAAGACGCGCCCCGAGGAGCTTCTTGCCACATGTCAGCACTCGGTCTGACTGAGCGCCTCCAGGAGAGAGGCCAAAGCAAGACGCGCCCCGAGGAGCGTCTTGACACATGTCAACACTGGGTCTGACAGAGGGCCTCCATGAGAGAGGCCAAAGCAAGACGCGCCCCGAGGAGTGTCTTGCCACATGTCAACACTGGGTCTGACAGAGGGCCTCCAGGAGAGAGGCCCAAGCAAGACGCGCCCCGAGGAGTGTCTTGCCACATGTCACCACTTGGTCTGACTGAGCGCCTCCAGGAGAGAGGCCCAAGCAACACGCGCCCCGAGGAGCGTCAGGCCACATGTCACTACTCAGTCTGACTAAGCGCCTCCAGGAGAGAGGCCCAAGCAAGACACGCCCCGAGGAGCGTCTTGCCACGTGTCAACAATGTTCTTACTGAGGGCCTCCGGGAGAGAAGCCCAAGCAAGACGCGCCCCGAGGAGCTTCTTGCCACATGTCAGCACTCGGTCTGACTGAGCGCCTCCAGGAGAGAGGCCAAAGCAAGACGCCCCCCGAGGAGCGTCTTGACACATGTCAATACTGGGTTTGACAGAGGGCCTCCATGAGAGAGGCCCAAGCAAGACGCGCCCCGAGGAGTGTCTTGCCAAATGTAAACACTGGGTCTGACTGAGCGCCTCAGGGAGAGAGGTCCAAGCAAGACGCGCCCCGAGGAGCATCTTGCCACATGTCACTACTCGGTCTGACTGAGTGCCTCAGGGAGAGAGGTCCAAGCAAGACGCGCCCCGAGGAGCGTCTTGCCACATGTCACTACTCGGTCTGTTTGAGCGCCTCCAGGAGAGAGGCCCAAGCAAGACGTGCCCCGAGGAGCGTCTTGCCACATGTCAACAATGGGTCTGAACGAGGGCCTCCAGGAGAGAAGCCCAAGCAAGACGCGCCCCGAGGAGCGTCTTGCCACATGTCAACACTGGGTCTGACTGAGCGCCTCCAGGAGAGAGGCCCAAGCAAGACACGCCCCGAGGAGCGTCTTGACACATGTCAACACTGGGTCTGACTGAGGGCCTCCATGAGAGAAGCCCAAGCAAGACGCGCCCCGAGGAAAGTCTTGCCACATGTCAACACTCTGTCTGACAGAGGGCATCCAGGAGAGAGGCCCAAGCAATACGCGCCCCGAGGAGCGTCTTGCCACATGTCACCACTGGGTCTGACTGAGCGCCTCCAGGAGAGAGACCCAACCAAGACGCGCCCTGAGGAGCGTCTTGCCACATGCCAACACTGGGTCTGACAGAGGGCCTCCAGGAGAGAGGCCCAAGCAAGATGCGCCCCGAGGAGTGTCTTGCCACATGTCACCACTGGGTCTGACTGAGCGCCTCCAGGAGAGAGGCCCAAGCAAGACGCGCCCCGAGGAGCGTCTTGCCACATGTCAGCACTCGGTCTGACTGAGCGCCTCCAGGAGAGAGGCCCAAGCAAGACGCGCCCCGAGGAGCGTCTTGCCACATGTCTACACTGGGTCTGACTGAGCGCCTCCAGGAGAGAGGCCCAAGCAAGACGCGCCCCGAGGAGCGTCTTGCCACATGTGAACACTGGGTCTGACTGAGCGCCTCCAGGAGAGAGGCCCAAGCAAGACGCGCCCGGAGGAGCGTCTTGCCACATGTCAGCACTCGGTCTGACTGAGCGCATCCAGGAGAGAGGCCCAAGCAAGACGCGCCCCGAGGAGCGTCTTGCCACATGTTACCTCTGGTTCTGACTGAGCGCCTCCAGGAGAGAGGCCCAAGCAAGACGCGCCCCGAGGAGCGTCTTGTCACATGTCAACACTAGGTCTGTCTGAGCGCCTCCAGGAGAGAAGCCCAAGCAAGACGCGCCCCGAGGAGCGTCTTGCCTCATGTCAACAATGGGTCTGACTGAGGGCCTCCAGGAGAGAGGCCCAAGCAAGACGCGCCCCGAGGAGCGTCAGGCGCCATGTCACTACTCAGTCTGACTGAGCGCCTCCAGGAGAGAGGCCCAAGCAGGAAGCGCCACGAGGAGCGTCTTGCCACATGTCAGCACCGGGTCTGACTGAGCGCCTCCAGGAGAGAGGCCCCAGCAAGACGCGCCCCGAGGAGCGTCTTGCCTTATGTCAGCACTCGGTCTGACTGAGCGCCTCCAGGAGAGAGGCCCAAGCAAGACGCGCCCTGAGGAGCGTCTTGCCACATGTCAACAATGGGTCTTACTGAGGGCCTCCAGGAGAGAAGCCCAAGCAAGACGCGCCCCGAGGAGCGTCTTGACACATGTCAACACTGGGTCTGACAGAGGGCCTCCAGGAGAGAGGCCCAAGCAAGACGCGCCCCGAGGAGTGTCTTGCCACATGTCACCACTTGGTCTGACTGAGCGCCTCAAGGAGAGAGGCCCAAGCAACACGTGCCCCGAGGAGCGTCAGGCCACATGTCACTACTCAGTCTGACTGAGCCCCTCCAGGAGAGAGGCCCAAGCAAATCGCGCCCCGAGGAGCGTCTTGCCACATGTCAACAATGGGTCTTACTGAGGGCCTCCAGGAGAGAAGCCCAAGCAAGACGCGCCCCGAGGAGCTTCTTGCCACATGTCAGCACTCGGTCTGACAGAGGGCCTCCATGAGAGAGGCCCAAGCAAGACGCGCCCCGAGGAGTGTCTTGCCACATGTCAACACTGGGTCTGACAGAGGGCCTCCAGGAGAGAGGCCCAAGCAAGACGCGCCCCGAGGAGTGTCTTGCCACATGTCACCACTTGGTCTGACTGAGCGCCTCCAGGAGAGAGGCCCAAGCAACACGCGCCCCGAGGAGCGTCAGGCCACATGTCACTACTCTGTCTGACTGAGCGCCTCCAGGAGAGAGGCCCAAGCAAGACGCGCCCCGAGGAGCGTCTTGCCACGTGTCAACAATGGTTCTTACTGAGGGCCTCCGGGAGAGAAACCCAAGCAAGACGCGCCCCGAGGAGCTTCTTGCCACATGTCAGCAGTCGGTCTGACTGAGCGCCTCCAGGAGAGAGGCCAAAGCAAGACGCCCCCTGAGGAGCGTCTTGACACATGTCAACACTGGGTTTGACAGAGGGCCTCCATGAGAGAGGCCCAAGCAAGATGCGCCCCAAGGAGTGTCTTGCCAAATGTCAACACTGGGTCTGACTGAGCGCCTCAGGGAGAGAGGTCCAAGCAAGACGTGCCCCGAGGAGCGTCTTGCCACATGTCACTACTCGGTCTGACTCAGTGCCTCAGGGAGAGAGTTCCAAGCAAGACGCGCGCCGAGGAGCGTCTTGCCACATGTCACTACTCGGTCTGTTTGAGCGCCTCCAGGAGAGAGGCCCAAGCAAGACGTGCCCCGAGGAGCGTCTTGCCACATGTCAACAATGGGTCTGACTGAGGGCCTTCAGGAGAGAAGCCCAAGCAAGACGCGCCCCAAGGAGCGTCTTGACACATGTCTCCTCTGGGTCTGACTGAGCGCCTCCAGGAGAGAGGCCCAAGCAAGACGTGCCCCGAGGAGCATCTTGCCACATGTCAACACTGGGTCTGACTGAGTGCCTCCATGAGAGAAGCCCCAGCAAGACGCGCCCCGAGGAGCGTCTTGCCACATGTCAACACTGGGTCTGACTGAGCACCTCCAGGAGAGAGGCCCAAGCAAGACGCGCCCCGAGAAGCGTCTTGCCACATGTCAACACTGGGTCTGACTGAGCGCCTCCAGGAGAGAGGCCCGAGGAGCGTCTTGCCACATGTCACCTCTGGGTCTGACTGAGCGCCTCCAGGAGAGAGGCGCAAGCAAGAAACGCCCGAGGAGCGTCTTGAAACATGTCAACACAGGGTCTGACTGAGCGCCTCCAGGAGAGAGGCCCAAGCAAGAAGCGCCCCGAGGAGCGTCTTGCCACATGTCAACAATGGGTCTGACTGAGGGCCTCCAGGAGAGAAGCCCAAGCAAGACGCGCCCCGAGGAGCGTCTTGCCACATGTCAACACTGGTCTAATTGAGCGCCTCCAGGAGAGAGGCCCAAGCAAGACGCACCCCGAGGAGCGTCTTGCCACATGTCACTACTCGGTCTGACTGAGCACCTCCAGGAGAGAGGTCCAAGCAACACGCGCCCCGAGGAGCGTTTTGCCACATGTCAACACTGGGTCTGACTGAGTGCCTCCATGAGAGAAGCCCCAGCAAGACGCGCCCCGAGGAGCGTCTTGCCACATGTGAACACTGGGTCTGACTGAGCGCCTCCAGGAGAGAGGCCCAAGCAAGACGCGCCCGGAGGAGCGTCTTGCCACATGTCAGCACTCGGTCTGACTGAGCGCCTCCAGGAGAGAGGCCCAAGCAAGACGCGCCCCGAGGAGCGTCTTGCCACATGTCACCTCTGGTTCTGACTGAGCGCCTCCAGGAGAGAGGCCCAAGCAAGACGTGCCCCGAGGAGCGTCTTGTCACATGTCAACACTGGGTCTGTCTGAGCGCCTCCAGGAGAGAAGCCCAAGCAAGACGCGCCCCGAGGAGCGTCTTGCCTCATGTCAACAATGGGTCTGACTGAGGGCCTCCAGGAGAGAGGCCCAAGCAAGACACGCCCCGAGGAGCATCTTGACACATGTCAACACTGGGTCTGACTGAGGGCCTCCATGATAGAAGCCCAAGCAAGACGCGCCCCGAGGAGAGTCTTGCCACATGTCAACACTCTGTCTGACAGAGGGCATCCAGGAGAGAGGCCCAAGCAATACGCGCCCCGAGGAGCGTCTTGCCACATGTCACCACTGGGTCTGACTGAGCGCCTCCAGGAGAGAGACCCAACCAAGACGCGCCCTGAGGAGCGTCTTGCTACATGCCAACACTGGGTCTGACAGAGGGCCTCCAGGGGAGAGGCCCAAGCAAGATGCGCCCAGAGGAGTGTCTTGCCACATGTCACCACTGGGTCTGACTGAGCGCCTCCAGGAGAGAGGCCCAAGCAAGACGCGCCCCGAGGAGCGTCTTGCCACATGTCAGCACTGGGTCTGACTGAGCGCCTCCAGGAGAGAGGCCCAAGCAAGACGCGCCTCGAGGAGCGTCTTGCCACATGTCTACACTGGGTCTGACTGAGCACCTCCAGGAGAGAGGCCCAAGCAAGACGCGCCTGAGGAGCGTCTTGCCACATGTGAACACTGGGTCTGACTGAGCGCCTCCTGGAGAGAGGCCCAAGCAAGACGCGCCCGGAGGAGCGTCCTGCCACATGTCAGCACTCGGTCTGACTGAGTGCCTCCAGGAGAGAGGCCCAAGCAAGACGCATCCCGAGGAGCGTCTTGACACATGTCTCCTCTGGTTCTGACTGAGCGCCTCCAGGAGAGAGGCCCAAACAAGACGTGCCCCGAGGAGCATCTTGCCACATGTCAACACTGGGTCTGACTGAGTGCCTCCATGAGAGAAGCCCCAGCAAGACGCGCCCCCATGAGCGTCTTGCCACATGTCAACACTGGGTCTGACTGAGCACCTCCAGGAGAACGGTCCAAGCAAGACGCGCCCCGAGGAACGTCTTGCCACATGTCAACACTGGGTCTGACTGAGCGCCTCCAGGAGAGAGGCCCGAGGAGCGTCTTGCCACATGTCACCTCTGGGTCTGACTGAGCGCCTCCAGGAGAGAGGCGCAAGCAACAAACGCCCCGAGGAGCGTCAGGCCACATGTCACTACTCAGTCCGACTGAGCGCCTCCAGGAGAGAGGCCCAAGCAGGACGCGCCCCGAGGAGCGTCTTGCCACATGTCAGCACTGGGTCTGACTGAGCGCCTCCAGGAGAGAGGCCCCAGCAAAACGCGCCCCGAGGAGCGTCTTGCCTTATGTCAGCATTCGGTCTGACTGAGCGCCTCCAGGAGAGAGGCCCAAGCAAGACGCGCCCCGAGGAGCGTCTTGCCACATGTCAACAATGGGTCTGACTGAGGGCCTCCAGGAGAGAAGCCCAAGCAAGACGCGCCCCGAGGAGCGTCTTGACACATGTCAACACTGGGTCTGACAGAGGGCCTCCAGGAGAGAGGCCCAAGCAAGACGCGCCCCGAGGAGTGTCTTGCCACATGTCACCACTTGGTCTGACTGAGCGCCTCAAGGAGAGAGGCCCAAGCAACACGCGCCCCGAGGAGCGTCAGGCCACATGTCACTACTCAGTCTGACTGAGCGCCTCCAGGAGAGAGGCCCAAGCAAATCGCGCCCCGAGGAGCGTCTTGCCACATGTCAACAATGGGTCTTTCTGAGGGCCTCCAGGAGAGAAGCCCAAGCAAGACGCGCCCCGAGGAGCTTCTTGCCACATGTCAGCACTCGGTCTGACTGAGCGCCTCCAGGAGAGAGGCCAAAGCAAGACGCGCCCCGAGGAGCGTCTTGACACATGTCAACACTGGGTCTGACAGAGGGCCTCCATGAGAGAGGCCCAAGCAAGACGCGCCCCGAGGAGTGTCTTGCCACATGTCACCACTTGGTCTGACTGAGCGCCTCCAGGAGAGAGGCCCAAGCAACACGCGCCCCGAGGAGCGTCAGGCCACATGTCACTACTCAGTCTGACTGAGCGCCTCCAGGAGAGAGGCCCAAGCAAGACGTGCCCCGAGGAGCGTCTTGCCACGTGTCAACAATGGTTCTTACTGAGGGCCTCCGGGAGAGAAGCCCAAGCAAGACGCGCCCCGAGGAGCTTCTTGCCACATGTCAGCACTTGGTCTGCATGTCAGCACTCGGTCTGACTGAGCGCCTCCAGGAGAGAGGCCAAAGCAAGACGCCCCCCGAGGAGCGTCTTGACACATGTCAACACTGGGTTTGACAGAGGGCCTCCATGAGAGAGGCCCAAGCAAGACGCGCCCCGAGGAGTGTCTTGCCAAATGTAAACACTGGGTCTGACTGAGCGCCTCAGGGAGAGAGGTCCAAGCAAGACGCGCCCCGAGGAGCGTCTTGCCACATGTCACTACTCGGTCTGACTGAGTGCCTCAGGGAGAGAGGTCCAAGCAAGACGCGCCCCGAGGAGCGTCTTGCCACATGTCACTACTCGGTCTGTTTGAGCGCCTCCAGGAGAGAGGCCCAAGCAAGACGTGCCCCGAGGAGCGTCTTGCCACATGTCAACACTGGGTCTGACTGAGCGCCTCCAGGAGAGAGGCCCAAGCAAGACAGGCCCCGAGGAGCATCTTGACACATGTCAACACTGGGTCTGACTGAGGGCCTCCATGAGAGAAGCCCAAGCAAGACGCGCCCCGAGGAGAGTCTTGCCACATGTCAACACTCTGTCTGACAGAGGGCATCCAGGAGAGAGGCCCAAGCAATACGCGCCCCGAGGAGCGTCTTGCCACATGTCACCACTGGGTCTGACTGAGCGCCTCCAGGAGAGAGACCCAACCAAGACGCGCCCTGAGGAGCGTCTTGCCACATGCCAACACTGGGTCTGACAGAGGGCCTCCAGGGGAGAGGCCCAAGCAAGATGCGCCCCGAGGAGTGTCTTGCCACATGTCACCACTGGGTCTGACTGAGCGCCTCCAGGAGAGAGGCCCAAGCAAGACGCGCCCCGAGGAGCGTCTTGCCACATGTCAGCACTCGGTCTGACTGAGCGCCTCCAGGAGAGAGGCCCAAGCAAGACGCGCCTCGAGGAGCGTCTTGCCACATGTCTACACTGGGTCTGACTGAGCACCTCCAGGAGAGAGGCCCAAGCAAGACGCGCCTGAGGAGCGTCTTGCCACATGTGAACACTGGGTCTGACTGAGCGCCTCCTGGAGAGAGGCCCAAGCAAGACGCGCCCGGAGGAGCGTCCTGCCACATGTCAGCACTCGGTCTGACTGAGTGCCTCCAGGAGAGAGGCCCAAGCAAGACGCATCCCGAGGAGCGTCTTGACACATGTCTCCTCTGGGTCTGACTGAGCGCCTCCAGGAGAGAGGCCCAAACAAGACGTGCCCCGAGGAGCATCTTGCCACATGTCAACACTGGGTCTGACTGAGTGCCTCCATGAGAGAAGCCCCAGCAAGACGCGCCCCCATGAGCGTCTTGCCACATGTCAACACTGGGTCTGACTGAGCACCTCCAGGAGAACGGTCCAAGCAAGACGCGCCCCGAGGAACGTCTTGCCACATGTCAACACTGGGTCTGACTGAGCGCCTCCAGGAGAGAGGCCCGAGGAGCGTCTTGCCACATGTCACCTCTGGGTCTGACTGAGCGCCTCCAGGAGAGAGGCGCAAGCAACAAACGCCCGAGGAGCGTCTTGACACATGTCAACACTGGGTCTGACTGAGCGCCTCCAGGAGAGAGGCCCAAGCAAGAAGCGCCCCGAGGAGCGTCTTGCCACATGTCAACAATGGGTCTGACTGAGGGCCTCCAGGAGAGAAGCCCAAGCAAGACGCGCCCCGAGGAGCGTCTTGCCACATGTCAACACTGGGTCTAATTGAGCGCCTCCAGGAGAGAGGCCCAAGCAAGACGCGCCCCGAGGAGCGTCTTGCCACATGTCACTACTCGGTCTGACTGAGCGCCTCCAGGAGAGAGGTCCAAGCAACACGCGCCCCGAGGAGCGTCTTGCCACATTTCAACACTGGGTCTGACTGAGTGCCTCCATGAGAGAAGCCCCAGCAAGACGCGCCCCGAGGAGCGTCTTGCCACATGTCACTACTCGGTCTGACTGAGCGCCTCCAGGAGAGAGGCCCAAGCAAGACGTGCCCCGAGGAGCGTCTTGCCACATGTCAACAATGGGTCTGACTGAGGGCCTCCAGGAGAGAAGCCCAAGCAAGAAGCTCCCCGAGGAGCGTCTTGCCACATGTCAACACTGGGTCTGACTGAGCGCCTCCAGGAGAGAGGCCCAAGCAAGACACGCCCCGAGGAGCGTCTTGACACATGTCAACACTGGGTCTGACTGAGGGCCTCCATGAGAGATGCCCAAGCAAGACGCGCCCCGAGGAGAGTCTTGCCGCATGTCAACACTGGGTCTGACAGAGGGCATCCAGGAGAGAGGCCCAAGCAATAAGCGCCCCGAGGAGCGTCTTGCCACATGTGAACAATGGGTCTGACTGAGGGCCTCCAGGAGAGAAGCCAAAGCAAGACGCTCCCCGAGGAGCTTCTTTCCACATGTCAACAATGGGTCTTACTGAGGGCCTCCATGAGAGAAGCCCAAGCAAGACGCGCCCCGAGGAGTGTCTTGCCACATGTCAACACTGTGTCTGACTGAGCGCCTCCAGGAGAGAGGCCCAAGCAAGACGCGCCCCGAGGAGCGTCTTGCCACGTGTCAACACTGGGTCTGACTTAGCGCCTCCAGGAGAGAGGCCCAAGCAAGATGCGCCCCGAGGAGCGTCTTGCCACGTGTCACCACTGGGTCTGACTGAGCTCCTCCAGGAGAGAGGCCCAAGCAAGACGCGCCCAGAGGAGCGTCTTGCCACGTGTCACCACTGGGTCTGATTGAGCACCTCCAGGAGAGAGGCCCCAGCAAGACGCGCCCCGAGGAGCGTCTTGCCTTATGTCAGCACTCGGTCTGACTGAACGCCTCCAGGAGAGAGGCCCAAGCAAGACGCGCCCTGAGGAGCGTCTTGCCACATGTCACTACTCGGTCTAACTGAGCGCCTCCAGGAGAGAGGTCCAAGCAAGACGCGCCCCGAGGAGCGTCTTGCCAAATGTCACTACACGGTCTGACTGAGCGCCTCCAGGAGGGAGGTCCAAGCAAGACGCGCCCCGAGGAGCGTCTTGCCACATGTCACTACTCGGTCTGACTGAGCGCCTCCAGGAGAGAGGCCCAAGCAAGACGTGCCCCGAGGAGCGTCTTGCCACATGTCAACAATGGGTCTGACTGAGGGCCTCCAGGAGAGAAGCCCAAGCAAGACGCGCCCAAAGATGCTTCTTGCCACATGTCAACACTGGGTCTGACTAAGCGCCTCCAGGAGAGAGGCCCAAGCATGACACACCCAGAGGAGCGTCTTGACACAAGTCAACACTGGGTCGGACTGAGGGCCTCCATGAGAGAAGCCCAAGCAAGACGCACCCCGAGGAGAGTCTTGCCACATGTCAACACTCGGTCTGACATAGGGCATTCAGGAGAGAGGCCCAAGCAATACGCGCCCCGAGGAGCGTCTTGCCACATGTCACCACTGGGTCTGAATGAGCGCCTCCAGGAGAGAGGCCCAAGCAAGACGCGCCCCGAGGAGCGTCTTGCCACATGTCAGCACTGGGTCTGACTGAGCGCCTCCAGGAGAGAGGCCCCAGCACGACGCGCGCCGAGGAGCGTCTTGCCTTATGTCAGCACTCAGTCTGACTGAGCGCCTCCAGGAGAGAGGCCCAAGCAAGACGCGCCCCGAGGAGCGTCTTGCCACATGTCAACAATGGGTCTGACTGAGGGCCTCCAGGAGAGAGGCCCAAGCAAGATGTGCCCGGAGGAGCGTCTTGCCACATGTCAACACTGGGTCTGACAGAGGGCCTCCAGGAGAGAGGCCCAAGCAAGACGCGCCCCGAGGAGCGTCTTGCCACATGTCACCTCTGGTTCTGACTGAGCGCCTCCAGGAGAGAGGCCCAAGCAAGACGCGCCCCGAGGAGCATCTTGTCACATGTCAACACTGGGTCTGTCTGAGCGCCTCCAGGAGAGAAGCCCAAGCAAGACGCGCCCCGAGGAGCGTCTTGCCACATGTCAACAATGGGTCTGACTGAGGGCCTCCAGGAGAGAAGCCCAAGCAAGACGCGCCCCGAGGAGCGTCTTGACACATGTCAACACTGGGTCTGACAGAGGGCCTCCAGGAGAGAGGCCCAAGCAAGACTCGCCCCGAGGAGGGTCTTGCCACATGTCACCACTGGGTCTGACTGAGCGCCTCCAGGAGAGAGGCCCAAGCAAGACGCGCCCCGAGGAGCATCTTGCCACATGTCAGCACTGGGTCTGACTGAGCGCCTCCAGGAGAGAGTACCCAGCAAGACGCGCCCTGAGGAGCTTCTTGCCACATGTCAACAATGGGTCTGACTGAGGGCCTCCAGGAGAGAGGCCAAAGCAAGACGCCCCCCGAGGAGCGTCTTGACACATGTCAACACTGGGTTTGACAGAGGGCCTCCATGAGAGAGGCCCAAGCAAGACGCGCCCCGAGGAGTGTCTTGCCAAATGTAAACACTGGGTCTGACTGAGCGCCTCAGGGAGAGAGGTCCAAGCAAGACGCGCCCCGAGGAGCGTCTTGCCACTTGTCAACACTGGGTCTGACTGAGCGCCTCCAGGAGAGAGGCCCAAGCAAGACACGCCCCGAGGAGCGTCTTGACACATGTCAACACTGGGTCTGACTGAGGGCCTCCATGAGAGAAGCCCAAGCAAGACGCGCCCCGAGGAGAGTCTTGCCACATGTCAACACTCTGTCTGACAGAGGGCTTCCAGGAGAGATGCCCAAGCAATACGCGCCCCGAGGAGCGTCTTGCCACATGTCACCACTGGGTCTGACTGAGCGCCTCCAGGAGAGAGACCCAACCAAGACGCGCCCTGAGGAGCGTCTTGCCACATGCCAACACTGGGTCTGACAGAGGGCCTCCAGGAGAGAGGCCCAAGCAAGATGCGCCCCGAGGAGTGTCTTGCCACATGTCACCACTGGGTCTGACTGAGGGCCTCCAGGAGAGAGGCCCAAGCAAGACGCGCCCCGAGGAGCGTCTTGCCACATGTGAACACTGGGTCTGACTGAGCGCCTCCTGGAGAGAGGCCCAAGCAAGACGCGCCCGGAGGAGCGTCTTGCCACATGTCAGCACTCGGTCTGACTGAGCGCCACCAGGAGAGAGGCCCAAGCAAGACGCACCCCGAGGAGCGTCTTGACACATGTCTCCTCTGGGTCTGACTGAGCGCCTCCAGGAGAGAGGCCCAAGCAAGACGTGCCCCGAGGAGCATCTTGCCACATGTCAACACTGGGTCTGACTGAGTGCCTCCATGAGAGAAGCCCCAGCAAGACGCGCCCCGATGAGCGTCTTGCCACATGTCAACACTGGGTCTGACTGAGCACCTCCAGGAGAGAGGTCCAAGCAGGACGCGCCCCGAGGAACGTCTTGCCACATGTCAACACTGGGTCTGACTGAGCGCCTCCCGGAGAGAGGCACGAGGAGCGTGTTGCCACATGTCACCTCTGGGTCTGACTGAGCGCCTCCAGGAGATAGGCGCAAGCAACAAACGCCCGAGGAGCGTCTTGACACATGTCAACACTGGGTCTGACTGAGCGCCTCCAGGAGAGAGGCCCAAGCAAGAAGCGCCCCGAGGAGCGTCTTGCCACATGTCAACAATGGGTCTGACTGAGGGCCTCCAGGAGAGAAGCCCAAGCAAGACGTGCCCCGAGGAGCGTCTTGCCACATGTCAACACTGGGTCTAATTGAGCGCCTCCAGGAGAGAGGCCCAAGCAAGACGCGCCCCGAGGAGGGTCTTGCCACATGTCACTACTCGGTCTGACTGAGCGCCTCCAGGAGAGAGGTCCAAGCAACACGCGCCCCGAGGAGCGTCTTGCCACATGTCAACACTGGGTCTGACTGAGTGCCTCCATGAGAGAAGCCCCAGCAAGACGCGCCCCGAGGAGCGTCTTGCCACATGTCACTACTCGGTCTGACTGAGCGCCTCCATGAGAGAGGCCCAAGCAAGACGTGCCCCGAGGAGCGTCTTGCCACATGTCAACACTGGGTCTGACTGAGCGCCTCCAGGAGAGAGGCCCAAGCAAGACACGCCCCGAGGAGCGTCTTGACACATGTCAACACTGGGTCTGACTGAGCGCCTCCAGGAGAGAGGCCCAAGCAAGACACGCCCAGAGGAGCGTCTTGACACATGTCAACACTGGGTCGGACTGAGGGCCTCCATGAGAGAAGCCCAAGCAAGACGCGCCCCGAGGAGAGTCTTGCCACATGTCAACACTCGGTCTGACATAGGGCATTCAGGAGAGAGGCCCAAGCAATACGCGCCCCGAGGAGCGTCTTGCCACATGTCACCACTGGGTCTGAATGAGCGCCTCCAGGAGAGAGGCCCAAGCAAGACGCGCCCCGAGGAGCGTCTTGCCACATGTCAGCACTGGGTCTGACTGAGCGCCTCCAGGAGAGAGGCCCCAGCATGACGCGCCCCGAGGAGCGTCTTGCCTTATGTCAGCACTCGGTCTGACTGAGCGCCTCCAGGAGAGAGGCCCAAGCAAGACGCGCCCCGAGGAGCGTCTTGCCACATGTCAACAATGGGTCTGACTGAGGGCCTCCAGGAGAGAGGCCCAAGCAAGATGTGCCCGGAGGAGCGTCTTGCCACATGTCAACACTGGGTCTGACAGAGGGCCTCCAGGAGAGAGGCCCAAGCAGGACGCGCCCCGAGGAGCGTCTTGCCACATGTCAGCACTGGGTCTGACTGAGCGCCTCCAGGAGAGAGGCCCCAGCAAAACGCGCCCCGAGGAGCGTCTTGCCTTATGTCAGCATTCGGTCTGACTGAGCGCCTCCAGGAGAGAGGCCCAAGCAAGACGCGCCCCGAGGAGCGTCTTGCCACATGTCAACAATGGGTCTGACTGAGGGCCTCCAGGAGAGAAGCCCAAGCAAGACGCGCCCCGAGGAGCGTCTTGACACATGTCAACACTGGGTCTGACAGAGGGCCTCCAGGAGAGAGGCCCAAGCAACACGCGCCCCAAGGAGCGTCAGGCCACATGTCACTACTCAGTCTGACTGAGCGCCTCCAGGAGAGAGGCCCAAGCAAATCGCGGCCCGAGGAGCGTCTTGCCACATGTCAACAATGGGTCTTACTGAGGGCCTCCAGGAGAGAAGCCCAAGCAAGACGCGCCCCGATGAGCTTCTTGCCACATGTCAGCACTCGGTCTGACTGAGCGCCTCCAGGAGAGAGGCCAAAGCAAGACGCCCCCCGAGGAGCGTCTTGACACATGTCAACACTCGGTTTGACAGAGGGCCTCCATGAGAGAGGCCCAAGCAAGACGCGCCCCGAGGAGTGTCTTGCCAAATGTAAACACTGGGTCTGACTGAGCGCCTCAGGGAGAGAGGTCCAAGCAAGACGCGCCCCGAGGAGCGTCTTGCCACATGTCACTACTCGGTCTGACTGAGTGCCTCAGGGAGAGAGGTCCAAGCAAGACGCGCCCCGAGGAGCGTCTTGCCACATGTCACTACTCGGTCTGTTTGAGCGCCTCCAGGAGAGAGGCCCAAGCAAGACGTGCCCCGAGGAGCGTCTTGCCACATGTCAACAATGGGTCTGACTGAGGGCCTCCATGAGAGAAGCCCAAGCAAGACGCGCCCCGAGGAGAGTCTTGCCACATGTCAACACTCTGTCTGACAGAGGGCATCCAGGAGAGAGGCCCAAGCAATACGCGCCCCGAGGAGCGTCTTGCCACATGTCACCACTGGGTCTGACTGAGCGCCTCCAGGAGAGAGACCCAACCAAGACGCGCCCTGAGGAGCGTCTTGCCACATGCCAACACTGGGTCTGACAGAGGGCCTCCAGGGGAGAGGCCCAAGCAAGATGCGCCCCGAGGAGTGTCTTGCCACATGTCACCACTGGGTCTGACTGAGCGCCTCCAGGAGAGAGGCCCAAGCAAGACGCGCCCCGAGGAGCGTCTTGCCACATGTCAGCACTCGGTCTGACTGAGCGCCTCCAGGAGAGAGGCCCAAGCAAGACGCGCCTCGAGGAGCGTCTTGCCACATGTCTACAGTGGGTCTGACTGACCACCTCCAGGAGAGAGGCCCAAGCAAGACGCGCCTGAGGAGCGTCTTGCCACATGTGAACACTGGGTCTGACTGAGCGCCTCCTGGAGAGAGGCCCAAGCAAGACGCGCCCGGAGGAGCGTCCTGCCACATGTCAGCACTCGGTCTGACTGAGTGCCTCCAGGAGAGAGGCCCAAGCAAGACGCACCCCGAGGAGCGTCTTGACACATGTCTCCTCTGGGTCTGACTGAGCGCCTCCAGGAGAGAGGCCCAAGCAAGACGTGCCCCGAGGAGCATCTTGCCACATGTCAACACTGGGTCTGACTGAGTGCCTCCATGAGAGAAGCCCCAGCAAGACGCGCCCCCATGAGCGTCTTGCCACATGTCAACACTGGGTCTGACTGAGCACCTCCAGGAGAAAGGTCCAAGCAAGACGCGCCCCGAGGAACGTCTTGCCACATGTCAACACTGGGTCTGACTGAGCGCCACCAGGAGAGAGGCCAGAGGAGCGTCTTGCCACATGTCACCTCTGGGTCTGACTGAGCGCCTCCAGGAGATAGGCGCAAGCAACAAACGCCCGAGGAGCGTCTTGACACATGTCAACACTGGGTCTGACTGAGCGCCTCCAGGAGAGAGGCCCAAGCAAGAAGCGCCCCGAGGAGCATCTTGCCACATGTCAACAATGGGTCTGACTGAGGGCCTCCAGGAGAGAAGCCCAAGCAAGACGCGCCCCGAGGAGCGTCTTGCCACATGTCAACACTGGGTCTAATTGAGCGCCTCCAGGAGAGAGGCCCAAGCAAGACGCGCCCCGAGGAGCGTCTTGCCACATGTCACTACTCGGTCTGACTGAGCGCCTCCAGGAGAGAGGTCCAAGCAACACGCGCCCCGAGGAGCGTCTTGCCACATGTCAACACTGGGTCTGACTGAGTGCCTCCATGAGAGAAGCCCCAGCAAGACGTGCCCCGAGGAGCGTCTTGCCACATGTCACTACTCGGTCTGACTGAGCGCCTCCAGGAGAGAGGCCCAAGCAAGACGTGCCCCGAGGAGCGTCTTGCCACATGTCAACAATGGGTCTGACTGAGGGCCTCCAGGAGAGAAGCCCAAGCAAGAAGCTCCCCGAGGAGCGTCTTGCCACATGTCAACACTGGGTCTGACTGAGCGCCTCCAGGAGAGAGGCCCAAGCAAGACGCGCCCCGAGGAGAGTCTTGCCACATGTCAACACTGGGTCTGACAGAGGGCATCCAGGAGAGAGGCACAAGCAATAAGCGCCCCGAGGAGCGTCTTGCCACATGTGAACAATGGGTCTGACTGAGGGCCTCCAGGAGAGAAGCCAAAGCAAGACGCTCCCCGAGGAGCTTCTTTCCACATGTCAACAATGGGTCTTACTGAGGGCCTCCATGAGAGAAGCCCAAGCAAGACGCGCCCCGAGGAGTGTCTTGCCACATGTCAACACTGTGTCTGACTGAGCGCCTCCAGGAGAGAGGCCCAAGCAAGACGCGCCCCGAGGAGCGTCTTGCCACGTGTCAACACTGGGTCTGACTTAGCGCCTCCAGGAGAGAGGCCCAAGCAAGATGCGCCCCGAGGAGCGTCTTGCCACGTGTCACCACTGGGTCTGACTGAGCTCCTCCAGGAGAGAGGCCCAAGCAAGACGCGCCCAGAGGAGCGTCTTGCCACGTGTCACCACTGGGTCTGATTGAGCACCTCCAGGAGAGAGGCCCCAGCAAGACGCGCCCCGAGGAGCGTCTTGCCTTATGTCAGCACTCGGTCTGACTGAGCGCCTCCAGGAGAGAGGCCCAAGCAAGACGCGCCCTGAGGAGCGTCTTGCCACATGTCACTACTCGGTCTAACTGAGCGCCTCCAGGAGAGAGGTCCAAGCAAGACGCGCCCCGAGGAGCGTCTTGCCAAATGTCACTACTCGGTCTGACTGAGCGCCTCCAGGAGGGAGGTCCAAGCAAGACGCGCCCCGAGGAGCGTCTTGCCACATGTCACTACTCGGTCTGACTGAGCGCCTCCAGGAGAGAGGCCCAAGCAAGACGTGCCCCGAGGAGCGTCTTGCCACATGTCAACAATGGGTCTGACTGAGGGCCTCCAGGAGAGAAGCCCAAGCAAGACGCGACCAGAGGAGCTTCTTGCCACATGTCAACACTGGGTCTGACTGAGCGCCTCCAGGAGAGAGGCCCAAGCAAGACACGCCCAGAGGAGCGTCTTGACACATGTCAACACTGGGTCGGACTGAGGGCCTCCATGAGAGAAGCCCAAGCAAGACGCGCCCCGAGGAGAGTCTTGCCACATGTCAACACTCGGTCTGACATAGGGCATTCAGGAGAGAGGCCCAAGCAATACGCGCCCCGAGGAGCGTCTTGCCACATGTCACCACTGGGTCTGAATGAGCGCCTCCAGGAGAGAGGCCCAAGCAAGACGCGCCCCGAGGAGCGTCTTGCCACATGTCAGCACTGGGTCTGACTGAGCGCCTCCAGGAGAGAGGCCCCAGCACGACGCGCCCCGAGGAGCGTATTGTCTTATGTCAGCACTCGGTCTGACTGAGCGCCTCCAGGAGAGAGGCCCAAGCAAGACGCGCCCCGAGGAGCGTCTTGCCAAATGTCAACAATGGGTCTGACTGAGGGCCTCCAGGAGAGAGGCCCAAGCAAGATGTGCCCGGAGGAGCGTCTTGCCACATGTCAACACTGGGTCTGACAGAAGGCCTCCAGGAGAGAGGCCCAAGCAAGACGCGCCCCGAGGAGCGTCTTGCCACATGTCACCTCTGGTTCTGACTGAGCGCCTCCAGGAGAGAGGCCCAAGCAAGACGCGCCCCGAGGAGCATCTTGTCACATGTCAACACTGGGTCTGTCTGAGCGCCTCCAGGAGAGAAGCCCAAGCAAGACGCGCCCCGAGGAGCGTCTTGCCACATGTCAACAATGGGTCTGACTGAGGGCCTCCAGGAGAGAAGCCCAAGCAAGACGCGCCCCGAGGAGCGTCTTGACACATGTCAACACTGGGTCTGACAGAGGGCCTCCAGGAGAGAGGCCCAAGCAAGACTCGCCCCGAGGAGGGTCTTGCCACATGTCACCACTGGGTCTGACTGAGCGCCTCCAGGAGAGAGGCCCAAGCAAGACGCGCCCCGAGGAGCGTCAGGCCACATGTCACTACTCAGTCTGACTGAGCGCCTCCAGGAGAGAGGCCCAAGCAAGACGCGCCCCGAGGAGCATCTTGCCACATGTCAGCCCTGGGTCTGACTGAGCGCCTCCAGGAGAGAGTCCCCAGCAAGACGCGCCCTGAGGAGCTTCTTGCCACATGTCAACAATGGGTCTGACTGAGGGCCTCCAGGAGAGAGGCCAAAGCAAGACGCCCCCCGAGGAGCGTCTTGACACATGTCAACAATGGGTCTGACTGAGGGCCTCCAGGAGAGAGGCCAAAGCAAGACGCCCCCCGAGGAGCGTCTTGACACATGTCAACACTGGGTTTGACAGAGGGCATCCATGAGAGAGGCCCAAGCAAGACGCGCCCTGAGGAGTGTCTTGCCAAATGTAAACACTGGGTCTGACTGAGCGCCTCAGGGAGAGAGGTCCAAGCAAGACGCGCCCCGAGGAGCGTCTTGCCACATGTCACTACTCGGTCTGTTTGAGCGCCTCCAGGAGAGAGGCCCAAGCAAGACGTGCCCTGAGGAGCGTCTTGCCACATGTCAACAATGGGTCTGACTGAGGGCCTCCAGGAGAGAAGCCCAAGCAAGACGCGCCCCGAGGAGCGTCTTGCCACATGTCAACACTGGGTCTGACTGAGCGCCTCCAGGAGAGAGGCCCAAGCAAGACACGCCCCGAGGAGCGTCTTGACACATGTCAACACTGGGTCTGACTGAGGGCCTCCATGAGAGAAGCCCAAGCAAGACGCGCCCCGAGGAGAGTCTTGCCACATGTCAACACTCTGTCTGACAGAGGGCATCCAGGAGAGAGGCCCAAGCAATACACGCCCCGAGGAGTGTCTTACCACATGTCACCACTGGGTCTGACTGAGCGCCTCCAGGAGAGAGACCAAACCAAGACGCGCCCTGAGGAGCGTCTTGCCACATGCCAACACTGGGTCTGACAGAGGGCCTCCAGGAGAGAGGCCCAAGCAAGATGCGCCCCGAGGAGTGTCTTGCCACATGTCACCACTGGGTCTGACTGAGGGCCTCCAGGAGAGAGGCCCAAGCAAGACGCGCCCCGAGGAGCGTCTTGCCACATGTGAACACTGGGTCTGACTGAGCGCCTCCTGGAGAGAGGCCCAAGCAAGACGCGCCCGGAGGAGCGTCTTGCCACATGTCAACAATGGGTCTGACTGAGGGCCTCCAGGAGAGAAGCCCAAGCAAGACGTGCCCCGAGGAGCGTCTTGCCACATGTCAACACTGGGTCTAATTGAGCGCCTCCAGGAGAGAGGCCCAAGCAAGACGCGCCCCGAGGAGCGTCTTGCCACATGTCACTACTCGGTCTGACTGAGCGCCTCCAGGAGAGAGGTCCAAGCAACACGCGCCCCGAGGAGCGTCTTGCCACATGTCAACACTGGGTCTGACTGAGTGCCTCCATGAGAGAAGCCCCAGCAAGACGCGCCCCGAGGAGCGTCTTGCCACATGTCACTACTCGGTCTGACTGAGCGCCTCCAGGAGAGAGGCCCAAGCAAGACGTGCCCCGAGGAACGTCTTGCCACATGTCAACAATGGGTCTGACTGAGGGCCTCCAGGAGAGAAGCCCAAGCAAGAAGCTCCCCGAGGAGCGTCTTGCCACATGTCAACACTGGGTCTGACTGAGCGCCTCCAGGAGAGAGGCCCAAGCAAGACACGCCCCGAGGAGCGTCTTGACACATGTCAACACTGGGTCTGACTGAGGGCCTCCATGAGAGATGCCCAAGCAAGACGCGCCCCGAGGAGAGTCTTGCCACATGTCAACACTGGGTCTGACAGAGGGCATCCAGGAGAGAGGCCCAAGCAATAAGCGCCCCGAGGAGCGTCTTGCCACATGTGAACAATGGGTCTGACTGAGGGCCTCCAGGAGAGAAGCCAAAGCAAGACGCTCCCCGAGGAGCTTCTTTCCACATGTCAACAATGGGTCTGACTGAGCTCCTCCAGGAGAGAGGCCCAAGCAAGACGCGCCCAGAGGAGCGTCTTGCCACGTGTCACCACTGGGTCTGATTGAGCACCTCCAGGAGAGAGGCCCCAGCAAGACGCGCCCCGAGGAGCGTCTTGCCTTATGTCAGCACTCGGTCTGACTGAGCGCCTCCAGGAGAGAGGCCCAAGCAAGACGCGCCCTGAGGAGCGTCTTGCCACATGTCACTACTCGGTCTAACTGAGCGCCTCCAGGAGAGAGGTCCAAGCAAGACGAGCCCCGAGGAGCGTCTTGCCAAATGTCACTACTCGGTCTGACTGAGCGCCTCCAGGAGGGAGGTCCAAGCAAGACGTGCCCCGAGGAGCGTCTTGCCACATGTCAACAATGGGTCTGACTGAGGGCCTCCAGGAGAGAAGCCCAAGCAAGACGCGCCCAGAGGAGCGTCTTGCCACATGTCAACTCTGGGTCTGACTGAGCGCCTCCAGGAGAGAGGCCCAAGCAAGACACGCCCCGAGGAGCGTCTTGACACATGTCAACACTCGGTCTGACATAGGGCATTCAGGAGAGAGGCCCAAGCAATACGCGCCCCGAGGAGCGTCTTGCCACATGTCACCACTGGGTCTGAATGAGCGCCTCCAGGAGAGAGGCCCAAGCAAGACGCACCCCGAGGAGCGTCTTGCCACATGTCAGCACTGGGTCTGACTGAGCGCCTCCAGGAGAGAGGCCACAGCACGACGCGCCCCGAGGAGCGTCTTGCCTTATGTCAGCACTCGGTCTGACTGAGCGCCTCCAGGAGAGAGGCCCAAGCAAGACGCGCCCCGAGGAGCGTCTTGCCACATGTCAACAATGGGTCTGACTGAGGGCCTCCAGGAGAGAGGCCCAAGCAAGATGCGCCCGGAGGAGCGTCTTGCCACATGTCAACACTGGGTCTGACAGAGGGCCTCCAGGAGAGAGGCCCAAGCAAGACGCGCCCCGAGGAGCGTCTTGCCACATGTCACCTCTGGTTCTGACTGAGCGCCTCCAGGAGAGAGGCCCAAGCAAGACGCGCCCCGAGGAGCATCTTGTCACATGTCAACACTGGGTCTGTCTGAGCGCCTCCAGGAGAGAAGCCCAAGCAAGACGCGCCCCGAGGAGCGTCTTGCCACATGTCAACAATGGGTCTGACTGAGGGCCTCCAGGAGAGAAGTCCAAGCAAGACGCGCCCCGAGGAGCGTCTTGACACATGTCAACACTGGGTCTGACAGAGGGCCTCCAGGAGAGAGGCCCAAGGAAGACGCGCCCCGAGGAGTGTCTTGCCACATGTCACCACTGGGTCTGACTGAGCGTCTCCAGGAGAGAGGCCCAAGCAAGACGCGCCCCGAGGAGTGTCAGGCCACATGTCACTACTCAGTCTGACTGAGCGCCTCCAGGAGAGAGGCCCAAGCAAGACGCGCCCCGAGGAGCATCTTGCCACATGTCAGCACTGGGTCTGACTGAGCGCCTCCAGGAGAGAGTCCCCAGCAAGACGCGCCCCGAGGAGCTTCTTGCCTTATGTCAGCACTCGGTCTGACTGAGCGCCTCCAGGAGAGAGGCCCAAGCAAGACGCGCCCCGAGGAGCGTCTTGCCACATGTCAACAATGGGTCTGACTGAGGGCCTCCAGGAGAGAAGCCCAAGCAACACGTGGCCCGAGGAGCGTCTTGCCACATGTCAGCCCTCGGTCTGACTGAGCGCCTCCAGGAGAGAAGCCCAAGCAAGACGCGCCCCGAGGAGCGTCTTGACACATGTCAACACTGGGTCTGACAGAGGGCCTCCAGGAGAGAGGCCCAAGCAAGACTCGCCCCGAGGAGGGTCTTGCCACATGTCACCACTGGGTCTGACTGAGCGCCTCCAGGAGAGAGGCCCAAGCAAGACGCGCCCCGAGGAGCGTCAGGCCACATGTCACTACTCAGTCTGACTGAGCGCCTCCAGGAGAGAGGCCCAAGCAAGACGCGCCCCGAGGAGCATCTTGCCACATGTCAGCCCTGGGTCTGACTGAGCGCCTCCAGGAGAGAGTCCCCAGCAAGACGCGCCCTGAGGAGCTTCTTGCCACATGTCAACAATGGGTCTGACTGAGGGCCTCCAGGAGAGAGGCCAAAGCAAGACGCCCCCCGAGGAGCGTCTTGACACATGTCAACAATGGGTCTGACTGAGGGCCTCCAGGAGAGAGGCCAAAGCAAGACGCCCCCCGAGGAGCGTCTTGACACATGTCAACACTGGGTTTGACAGAGGGCCTCCATGAGAGAGGCCCAAGCAAGACGCGCCCTGAGGAGTGTCTTGCCAAATGTAAACACTGGGTCTGACTGAGCGCCTCAGGGAGAGAGGTCCAAGCAAGACGCGCCCCGAGGAGCGTCTTGCCACATGTCACTACTCGGTCTGTTTGAGCGCCTCCAGGAGAGAGGCCCAAGCAAGACGTGCCCTGAGGAGCGTCTTGCCGCATGTCAACAATGGGTCTGACTGAGGGCCTCCAGGAGAGAAGCCCAAGCAAGACGCGCCCCGAGGAGCGTCTTGCCACATGTCAACACTGGGTCTGACTGAGCGCCTCCAGGAGAGAGGCCCAAGCAAGACACGCCCCGAGGAGCGTCTTGACACATGTCAACACTGGGTCTGACTGAGGGCCTCCATGAGAGAAGCCCAAGCAAGACGCGCCCCGAGGAGAGTCTTGCCACATGTCAACACTCTGTCTGACAGAGGGCATCCAGGAGAGAGGCCCAAGCAATACACGCCCCGAGGAGCGTCTTACCACATGTCACCACTGGGTCTGACTGAGCGCCTCCAGGAGAGAGACCAAACCAAGACGCGCCCTGAGGAGCGTCTTGCCACATGCCAACACTGGGTCTGACAGAGGGCCTCCAGGAGAGAGGCCCAAGCAAGATGCGCCCCGAGGAGTGTCTTGCCACATGTCACCACTGGGTCTGACTGAGGGCCTCCAGGAGAGAGGCCCAAGCAAGACGCGCCCCGAGGAGCGTCTTGCCACATGTGAACACTGGGTCTGACTGAGCGCCTCCTGGAGAGAGGCCCAAGCAAGACGCGCCCGGAGGAGCGTCTTGCCACATGTCAACAATGGGTCTGACTGAGGGCCTCCAGGAGAGAAGCCCAAGCAAGACGTGCCCCGAGGAGCGTCTTGCCACATGTCAACACTGGGTCTAATTGAGCGCCTCCAGGAGAGAGGCCCAAGCAAGACGCGCCCCGAGGAGCGTCTTGCCACATGTCACTACTCGGTCTGACTGAGCGCCTCCAGGAGAGAGGTCCAAGCAACACGCGCCCCGAGGAGCGTCTTGCCACATGTCAACACTGGGTCTGACTGAGTGCCTCCATGAGAGAAGCCCCAGCAAGACGCGCCCCGAGGAGCGTCTTGCCACATGTCACTACTCGGTCTGACTGAGCGCCTCCAGGAGAGAGGCCCAAGCAAGACGTGCCCCGAGGAACGTCTTGCCACATGTCAACAATGGGTCTGACTGAGGGCCTCCAGGAGAGAAGCCCAAGCAAGAAGCTCCCCGAGGAGCGTCTTGCCACATGTCAACACTGGGTCTGACTGAGCGCCTCCAGGAGAGAGGCCCAAGCAAGACGCGCCCCGAGGAGCGTCTTGACACATGTCAACACTGGGTCTGACTGAGGGCCTCCATGAGAGATGCCCAAGCAAGACGCGCCCCGAGGAGCGTCTTGCCACATGTCAACACTGGGTCTGACAGAGGGCATCCAGGAGAGAGGCCCAAGCAATAAGCGCCCCGAGGAGCGTCTTGCCACATGTGAACAATGGGTCTGACTGAGGGCCTCCAGGAGAGAAGCCAAAGCAAGACGCTCCCCGAGGAGCTTCTTTCCACATGTCAACAATGGGTCTGACTGAGCTCCTCCAGGAGAGAGGCCCAAGCACGACGCGCCCAGAGGAGCGTCTTGCCACGTGTCACCACTGGGTCTGATTGAGCACCTCCAGGAGAGAGGCCCCAGCAAGACGCGCCCCGAGGAGCGTCTTGCCTTATGTCAGCACTCGGTCTGACTGAGCGCCTCCAGGAGAGAGGCCCAAGCAAGACGCGCCCTGAGGAGCGTCTTGCCACATGTCACTACTCGGTCTAACTGAGCGCCTCCAGGAGAGAGGTCCAAGCAAGACGAGCCCCGAGGAGCGTCTTGCCAAATGTCACTACTCGGTCTGACTGAGCGCCTCCAGGAGGGAGGTCCAAGCAAGACGCGCCCCGAGGAGCGTCTTGCCACATGTCACTACTCGGTCTGACTGAGCGCCTCCAGGAGAGAGGCCCAAGCAAGACGTGCCCCGAGGAGCGTCTAGCCACATGTCAACAATGGGTCTGACTGAGGGTCTCCAGGAGAGAAGCCCAAGCAAGACGCGCCCAGAGGAGCGTCTTGCCACATGTCAACTCTGGGTCTGACTGAGCGCCTCCAGGAGAGAGGCCCAAGCAAGACACGCCCCGAGGAGCGTCTTGACACATGTCAACACTCGGTCTGACATAGGGCATTCAGGAGAGAGACCCAAGCAATACGCGCCCCGAGGAGCGTCTTGCCACATGTCACCACTGGGTCTGAATGAGCGCCTCCAGGAGAGAGGCCCAAGCAAGACGCACCCCGAGGAGCGTCTTGCCACATGTCAGCACTGGGTCTGACTGAGCGCCTCCAGGAGAGAGGCCACAGCACGACGCGCCCCGAGGAGCGTCTTGCCTTATGTCAGCACTCGGTCTGACTGAGCGCCTCCAGGAGAGAGGCCCAAGCAAGACGCGCCCCGAGGAGCGTCTTGCCACATGTCAACAATGGGTCTGACTGAGGGCCTCCAGGAGAGAGGCCCAAGCAAGATGCGCCCGGAGGAGCGTCTTGCCACATGTCAACACTGGGTCTGACAGAGGGCCTCCAGGAGAGAGGCCCAAGCAAGACGCGCCCCGAGGAGCGTCTTGCCACATGTCACCTCTGGTTCTGACTGAGCGCCTCCAGGAGAGAGGCCCAAGCAAGACGCGCCCCGAGGAGCATCTTGTCACATGTCAACACTGGGTCTGTCTGAGCGCCTCCAGGAGAGAAGCCCAAGCAAGACGCGCCCCGAGGAGCGTCTTGCCACATGTCAACAATGGGTCTGACTGAGGGCCTCCAGGAGAGAAGTCCAAGCAAGACGCGCCCCGAGGAGCGTCTTGACACATGTCAACACTGGGTCTGACAGAGGGCCTCCAGGAGAGAGGCCCAAGCAAGACGCGCCCCGAGGAGTGTCTTGCCACATGTCACCACTGGGTCTGACTGAGCGCCTCCAGGAGAGAGGCCCAAGCAAGACGCGCCCCGAGGAGCGTCAGGCCACATGTCACTACTAAGTCTGACTGAGCGCCTCCAGGAGAGAGGCCCAAGCAAGACGCGCCCCGAGGAGCATCTTGCCACATGTCAGCACTGGGTCTGACTGAGCGCCTCCAGGAGAGAGTCCCCAGCAAGACGCGCCCCGAGGAGCTTCTTGCCTTATGTCAGCACTCGGTCTGACTGAGCGCCTCCAGGAGAGAGGCCCAAGCAAGACGCGCCCCGAGGAGCGTCTTGCCACATGTCAACAATGGGTCTGACTGAGGGCCTCCAGGAGAGAAGCCCAAGCAACACGCGGCCCGAGGAGCGTCTTGCCACATGTCAGCCCTCGGTCTGACTGAGCGCCTCCAGGAGAGAGGCCCAAGCAAGACGCGCCCCGAGGAGCGTCTTGCCACATGTCAACAATGGGTCTGACTGAGGGCCTCCAGGAGAGAAGCCCAAGCAAGACGCGCCCCGAGGAGCGTCTTGACACATGTCAACACTGGGTCTGACAGAGGGCCTCCAGGAGAGAGGCCCAAGCAAGACGCGCCCCGAGGAGTGTCTTGCCACATGTCACCACTTGGTCTGACTGAGCGCCTCCAGGAGGGAGGCCCAAGCAACACGTGCCCCGAGGAGCGTCAGGCCACATGTCACTACTCAGTCTGACTGAGCGCCTCCAGGAGAGAGGCCCAAGCAAGACGCGCCCCGAGGAGCGTCTTGCCACATGTCAACAATGGGTCTTACTGAGGGCCTCCAGGAGAGAAGCCCAAGCAAGACGCGCCCCGAGGAGCTTCTTGCCACATGTCAGCACTCAGTCTGATTGAGGGCCTTCTGGAGAGAGGCCCAAGCAAGACGCGCCCCGAGGAGCTTCTTGCCACATGTCAGCACTCGGTCTGATTGAGGGCCTTCTGGAGAGAGGCCCAAGCAAGACGCGCCCCGAGGAGCGTCAGGCCACATGTCACTACTCAGTCTGACTGAGCGCCTCCAGGAGAGAGCCCCAAGTAAGACGCGCCCCGAGGAGCGTCTTGCCACGTGTTTACACTGGGTCTGATTGAGGGCCTTCTGGAGAGAGGCCCAAGCAAGACGCGCCCCGAGGAGCGTCTTGCCACATGTCACTACTCGGTCTGACTGAGCGCCTCCAGGAGAGAGGCCCAAGCAAGACGTGCCCCGAGGAGCGTCTTGCCACATGTCAACAATGGGTCTGACTGAGGGCCTCCAGGAGAGAAGCCCAAGCAAGACGCGCCCCGAGGAGCGTCTTGCCACATGTCAACACTGGGTCTGACTGAGGGCCTCCAGGAGAGAGGCCCAAATAAGACGCGCCCCGAGGAGCGTCTTGCCACATGTCAACACTGGGTCTGACTGAGGGCCTCCAGGAGAGAAGCCCAAGCAAGATGCGCCCCGAGGAGAGTCTTGCCACATGTCAACACTGGGTCTGACTGAGCGCCTCCAGGAGAGAGGCCCAAGGAGCGTCTTGCCACATGTCACCTCTGGGTCTGACTGAGCGCCTCCAGGAGAGAGGCCCCAGCAAGACGCGCCCCGAGGAGCGTCTTGCCTCATGTCAGCTCTCGGTCTGACTGAGCGCCTCCAGGAGAGAGGCCCAAGCAATACGCGCCCCGAGGAGCGTCTTGCCACATGTCAACAATGGGTCAGACTGAGGGCCTCCAGGAGAGAAGCCAAAGCAAGACGCGCCCCGAGGAGCTTCTTTCCACATGTCAACAATGGGTCTCACTGAGGGCCTCCATGAGAGAGGCCCAAGCAAGACGCGCCCCGAGGAGCGTCTTGCCACGTGTCAACACTGGGTCTGACTTAGCGCCTCCAGGAGAGAGGCCCAAGCAAGACGCGCCCAGAGGAGCGTCTTGCCACGTGTCACCACTGGGTCTGAATGAGCACCTCCAGGAGAGAGGCCCCAGCAAGACGCGCCCCGAGGAGCGTCTTGCCTCATGTCAGCACTCGGTCTGACTGAGCGCCTCCAGGAGAGAGGCCCAAGCAAGAAGCGCCCCGAGGAGCGTCTTGCCACATGTCAACAATGGGTCTGACTGAGGGCCTCCAGGAGAGAAGCCCAAGCAACACGCGGCCCGAGGAGCGTCTTGCCACATGTCAGCACTCGGTCTGACTGAGCGCCACGAGGAGAGAGGCCCAAGCAAGACGCGCCCTGAGGAGCGTCTTGCCACATGTCACTACTCAGTCTGACTGAGCGCCTCCAGGAGAGAGGCCCAAGCAAGACGCGCCCCGAGGAGCGTCTTGCCACATGTCAACAATGGGTCTTACTGAGCGCCTCCAGGAGAGAGGCCCCAGCAAGACGCGCCCCGAGGAGCGTCTTGCCTCATGTCAGCACTCGGTCTGACTGAGCGCCTCCAGGAGAGAGGCCCAAGCAATACGCGCCCCGAGGAGCGTCTTGCCACATGTCAACAATGGGTCTGACTGAGGGCCTCCAGGAGAGAAGCCAAAGCAAGACGCGCCCCGAGGAGCTTCTTTCCACATGTCAACAATGGGTCTCACTGAGGGCCTCCATGAGAGAAGCCCAAGCAAGACGCGCCCCGAGGAGTGTCTTGCCACCTGTCAACACTGTGTCTGACTGAGCGCCTCCAGGAGAGAGGCCCAAGCAAGACGCGCCCACAGGAGCCTCTTGCCACATGTCAACACTGGGTCTGACTTAGCGCCTCCAGGAGAGAGGCCCAAGCAAGATTCGCCCCGAGGAGCGTCTTGCCACGTGTCACCACTGGGTCTGACTGAGCTCCTCCAGGAGAGAGGCCCAAGCAAGACGCGCCCAGAGGAGCGTCTTGCCACGTGTCACCACTGGGTCTGAATGAGCACCTCCAGGAGAGAGGCCCCAGCAAGACGCGCCCCGAGGAGCGTCTTGCCTCATGTCAGCACTCGGTCTGACTGAGCGCCTCCAGGAGAGAGGCCCAAGCAAGAAGCGCCCCGAGGAGCGTCTTGCCACATGTCAACACTGGGTCTAATTGAGCGCCTCCAGGAGAGAGGCCCATGCAAGACTCGCCCCGAGGAGCGTCTTGCCACATGTCACTACTCGGTCTGACTGAGCGCCTCCAGGAGAGAGGTCCAAGCAATACGCGCCCCGAGGAGCGTCTTGCCACATGTCAACAATGGGTCTGACTGAGGGCCTCCAGGAGAGAAGCCAAAGCAAGACGCGCCCCGAGGAGCTTCTTTCCACATGTCAACAATGGGTCTCACTGAGGGCCTCCATGAGAGAAGCCCAAGCAAGACGCGCCCCGAGGAGCGTCTTGCCACGTGTCAACACTGGGTCTGACTTAGCGCCTCCAGGAGAGAGGCCCAAGCAAGATGCGCCCCGAGGAGCGTCTTGCCACGTGTCACCACTGGGTCTGACTGAGCTCCTCCAGGAGAGAGGCCCCAGCAAGACGCGCCCCGAGGAGCGTCTTGCCTCATGTCAGCACTCGGTCTGACTGAGCGCCTCCAGGAGAGAGGCCCAAGCAAGAAGTGCCCCGAGGAGCGTCTTGCCACATGTCAACAATGGGTCTGACTGAGGGCCTCCAGGAGAGAAGCCCAAGCAACACGCGGCCCGAGGAGCGTCCTGCCACATGTCAGCACTCGGTCTGACTGAGCGCCACCAGGAGAGAGGCCCAAGCAAGACGCGCCCTGAGGAGCGTCTTGCCACATGTCACTACTCAGTCTGACTGAGCGCCTCCAGGAGAGAGGCCCAAGCAAGACGCGCCCCGAGGAGCGTCTTGCCACATGTCAACAATGGGTCTTACTGAGCGCCTCCAGGAGAGAGGCCCCAGCAAGACGCGCCCCGAGGAGCGTCTTGCCTCATGTCAGCACTCGGTCTGACTGAGCGCCTCCAGGAGAGAGGCCCAAGCAATACGCGCCCCGAGGAGCGTCTTGCCACATGTCAACAATGGGTCTGACTGAGGGCCTCCAGGAGAGAAGCCAAAGCAAGACGCGCCCCGAGGAGCTTCTTTCCACATGTCAACAATGGGTCTCACTGAGGGCCTCCATGAGAGAAGCCCAAGCAAGACGCGCCCCGAGGAGTGTCTTGCCACCTGTCAACACTGTGTCTGACTGAGCGCCTCCAGGAGAGAGGCCCAAGCAAGACGCGCCCCGAGGAGCGTCTTGCCACGTGTCAACACTGGGTCTGACTTAGCGCCTCCAGGAGAGAGGCCCAAGCAAGATTCGCCCCGAGGAGCGTCTTGCCACGTGTCACCACTGGGTCTGACTGAGCTCCTCCAGGAGAGAGGCCCAAGCAAGACGCGCCCAGAGGAGCGTCTTGCCACGTGTCACCACTGGGTCTGAATGAGCACCTCCAGGAGAGAGGCCCCAGCAAGACGCGCCCCGAGGAGCGTCTTGCCTCATGTCAGCACTCGGTCTGACTGAGCGCCTCCAGGAGAGAGGCCCAAGCAAGAAGCGCCCCGAGGAGCGTCTTGCCACATGTCAACACTGGGTCTAATTGAGCGCCTCCAGGAGAGAGGCCCATGCAAGACTCGCCCCGAGGAGCGTCTTGCCACATGTCACTACTCGGTCTGACTGAGCGCCTCCAGGAGAGAGGTCCAAGCAACACGCGCCCCGAGGAGCGTCTTGCCACATGTCAACACTGGGTCTGACTGAGTGCCTCCATGAGAGAAGCCCCAGCAAGACGGGCCCTGAGGAGCGTCTTGCCACATGTCACTACTCGGTCTGACTGTGCGCCTCCAGGAGAGAGGCCCAAGCAAGACGTGCCCCGAGGAGCGTCTTGCCACATGTCAACACTGGGTCTTACTGAGCACCTCCAGGAGAGAGGCCCAAGCAAGACACGCCCCGAGGAGCGTCTTGACACATGTCAACACTGGGTTTGACTGAGGGCCTCCATGAGAGAAGCCCAAGCAAGACGCGCCCCGAGGAGAGTCTTGCCACATGTCAACACTGGGTCTGACGGAGGGCATCCAGGAGAGAGGCCCAAGCAATACGCGCCCCGAGGAGCGTCTTGCCACATGTCAACAATGGGTCTGACTGAGGGCCTCCAGGAGAGAAGCCAAAGCAAGACGCGCCCCGAGGAGCTCCTTTCCACATGTCAACAATGGGTCTTACTGAGGGCCTCCATGAGAGAAGCCCAAGCAAGACGCGCCCCGAGGAGTGTCTTGCCACATGTCAACACTGTGTCTGACTGAGCGCCTCCAGGAGAGAGGCCCAAGCAAGACGCGCCCCGAGGAGCGTCTTGCCACGTGTCAACACTGGGTCTGACTTAGCGCCTCCAGGAGAGATGCCCAAGCAAGATGCGCCCCGAGGAGCGTCTTGCCACGTGTCACCACTGGGTCTGACTGAGCTCCTCCAGGAGAGAGGCCCAAGCAAGACGCGCCCAGAGGAGCGTCTTGCCACATGTCAACACTGGGTCTGACTGAGGGCCTCCAGGAGAGAAGCCCAAGCAAGATGCGCCCCGAGGAGAGTCTTGCCACATGTCAACACTGGGTCTGACTGAGCGCCTCCAGGAGAGAGGCCCAAGGAGCGTCTTGCCACATGTCACCTCTGGGTCTGACTGAGTGCCTCCAGGAGAGAGGCCCCAGCAAGACGCGCCCCGAGGAGCGTCTTGCCTCATGTCAGCACTCGGTCTGACTGAGCGCCTCCAGGAGAGAGGCCCAAGCAATACGCGCCCCGAGGAGCGTCTTGCCACATGTCAACAATGGGTCTGACTGAGGGCCTCCAGGAGAGAAGCCAAAGCAAGACGCGCCCCGAGGAGCTTCTTTCCACATGTCAACAATGGGTCTCACTGAGGGCCTTCATGAGAGAAGCCCAAGCAAGACGCGCCCCGAGGAGTGTCTTGCCACCTGTCAACACTGTGTCTGACTGAGCGCCTCCAGGAGAGAGGCCCAAGCAAGACGCGCCCCGAGGAGCGTCTTGCCACGTGTCAACACTGGGTCTGACTTAGCGCCTCCAGGAGAGAGGCCCAAGCAAGATGCGCCCCGGGGAGCGTCTTGCCACGTGTCACCACTGGGTCTGACTGAGCTCCTTCAGGAGAGAGGCCCAAGCAAGACGCGCCCAGAGGAGCGTCTTGCCACGTGTCACCACTGGGTCTGAATGAGCACCTCCAGGAGAGAGTCCCCAGCAAGACGCGCCCCGAGGAGCGTCTTGCCTCATGTCAGCACTCGGTCTGACTGAGCGCCTCCAGGAGAGAGGCCCAAGCAAGAAGCGCCCCGAGGAGCGTCTTGCCACATGTCAACAATGGGTCTGACTGAGGGCCTCCAGGAGAGAAGCCCAAGCAACACGCGGCCCGAGGAGCGTCATGCCACATGTCAGCACTCGGTCTGACTGAGCGCCTCCAGGAGAGAGGCCCAAGCAAGACGCGCCCCGAGGAGCGTCTTGCCACATGTCAACAATGGGTCTGACTGAGGGCCTCCAGGAGAGAAGCCCAAGCAAGACGCGCCCCGAGGAGCGTCTTGACACATGTCAACACTGGGTCTGACAGAGGGCCTCCAGGAGAGAGGCCCAAGCAAGACGCGCCCCGAGGAGTGTCTTGCCACATGTCACCACTTGGTCTGACTGAGCGCCTCCAGGAGGGAGGCCCAAGCAACACGCGCCCCGAGGAGCGTCAGGCCACATGTCACTACTCAGTCTGACTGAGCGCCTCCAGGAGAGAGGCCCAAGCAAGACGCGCCCCGAGGAGCGTCTTGCCACATGTCAACAATGGGTCTTACTGAGGGCCTCCAGGAGAGAAGCCCAAGCAAGACGCGCCCCGAGGAGCTTCTTGCCACATGTCAGCACTCGGTCTGATTGAGGGCCTTCTGGAGAGAGGCCCAAGCAAGACGCGCCCCGAGGAGCTTCTTGCCACATGTCAGCACTCGGTCTGATTGAGGGCCTTCTGGAGAGAGGCCCAAGCAAGACGCGCCCCGAGGAGCGTCAGGCCACATGTCACTACTCAGTCTGACTGAGCACCTCCAGGAGAGAGCCCCAAGTAAGACGCACCCCGAGGAGCGTCTTGCCACGTGTTTACACTGGGTTCTGATTGAGGGCCTTCTGGAGAGAGGCCCAAGCAAGACGCGCCCCGAGGAGCGTCTTGCCACATGTCACTTCTCGGTCTGACTGAGCGCCTCCAGGAGAGAGGCCCAAGCAAGACGTGCCCCGAGGAGCGTCTTGCCACATGTCAACACTGGGTCTGACTGAGGGCCTCCAGGAGAGAGGCCCAAATAAGACGCGCCCCGAGGAGCGTCTTGCCACATGTCAACACTGGGTCTGACTGAGGGCCTCCAGGAGAGAAGCCCAATCAAGATGCGCCCCGAGGAGAGTCTTGCCACATGTCAACACTGGGTCTGACTGAGCGCCTCCAGGAGAGAGGCCCAAGGAGCATCTTGCCACATGTCACCTCTGGGTCTGACTCAGCGCCTCCAGGAGAGAGGCCCCAGCAAGACGCGCCCCGAGGAGCGTCTTGCCTCATGTCAGCACTCGGTCTGACTGAGCGCCTCCAGGAGAGAGGCCCAAGCAATACGCGCCCCGAGGAGCGTCTTGCCACATGTCAACAATGGGTCTGACTGAGGGCCTCCAGGAGAGAAGCCAAAGCAAGACGCGCCCCGAGGAGCTTCTTTCCACATGTCAACAATGGGTCTCACTGAGGGCCTCCATGAGAGAAGCCCAAGCAAGACGCGCCCCGAGGAGTGTCTTGCCACCTGTCAACACTGTGTCTGACTGAGCGCCTCCAGGAGAGAGGCCCAAGCAAGACGCGCCCCGAGGAGCGTCTTGCCACGTGTCAACACTGGGTCTGACTTAGCGCCTCCAGGAGAGAGGCCCAAGCAAGATTCGCCCCGAGGAGCGTCTTGCCACGTGTCACCACTGGGTCTGACTGAGCTCCTCCAGGAGAGAGGCCCAAGCAAGACGCGCCCAGAGGAGCGTCTTGCCACGTGTCACCACTGGGTCTGAATGAGCACCTCCAGGAGAGAGGCCCCAGCAAGACGCGCCCCGAGGAGCGTCTTGCCTCATGTCAGCACTCGGTCTGACTGAGCGCCTCCAGGAGAGAGGCCCAAGCAAGAAGCGCCCCGAGGAGCGTCTTGCCACATGTCAACACTGGGTCTAATTGAGCGCCTCCAGGAGAGAGGCCCATGCAAGACTCGCCCCGAGGAGCGTCTTGCCACATGTCACTACTCGGTCTGACTGAGCGCCTCCAGGAGAGAGGTCCAAGCAACACGCGCCCCGAGGAGCGTCTTGCCACATGTCAACACTGGGTCTGACTGAGTGCCTCCATGAGAGAAGCCCCAGCAAGACGGGCCCTGAGGAGCGTCTTGCCACATGTCACTACTCGGTCTGACTGTGCGCCTCCAGGAGAGAGGCCCAAGCAAGACGTGCCCCGAGGAGCGTCTTGCCACATGTCAACACTGGGTCTTACTGAGCACCTCCAGGAGAGAGGCCCAAGCAAGACACGCCCCAAGGAGCGTCTTGACACATGTCAACACTGGGTCTGACTGAGGGCCTCCATGAGAGAAGCCCAAGCAAGACGCGCCCCGAGGAGAGTCTTGCCACATGTCAACACTGGGTCTGACGGAGGGCATCCAGGAGAGAGGCCCAAGCAATACGCGCCCCGAGGAGCGTCTTGCCACATGTCAACAATGGGTCTGACTGAGGGCCTCCAGGAGAGAAGCCAAAGCAAGACGCGCCCCGAGGAGCTCCTTTCCACATGTCAACAATGGGTCTTACTGAGGGCCTCCATGAGAGAAGCCCAAGCAAGACGCGCCCCGAGGAGTGTCTTGCCACATGTCAACACTGTGTCTGACTGAGCGCCTCCAGGAGAGAGGCCCAAGCAAGACGCGCCCCGAGGAGCGTCTTGCCACGTGTCAACACTGGGTCTGACTTAGCGCCTCCAGGAGAGATGCCCAAGCAAGATGCGCCCCGAGGAGCGTCTTGCCACGTGTCACCACTGGGTCTGACTGAGCTCCTCCAGGAGAGAGGCCCAAGCAAGACGCGCCCAGAGGAGCGTCTTGCCACATGTCAACACTGGGTCTGACTGAGGGCCTCCAGGAGAGAAGCCCAAGCAAGATGCGCCCCGAGGAGAGTCTTGCCACATGTCAACACTGGGTCTGACTGAGCGCCTCCAGGAGAGAGGCCCAAGGAGCGTCTTGCCACATGTCACCTCTGGGTCTGACTGAGTGCCTCCAGGAGAGAGGCCCCAGCAAGACGCGCCCCGAGGAGCGTCTTGCCTCATGTCAGCACTCGGTCTGACTGAGCGCCTCCAGGAGAGAGGCCCAAGCAATACGCGCCCCGAGGAGCGTCTTGCCACATGTCAACAATGGGTCTGACTGAGGGCCTCCAGGAGAGAAGCCAAAGCAAGACGCGCCCCGAGGAGCTTCTTTCCACATGTCAACAATGGGTCTCACTGAGGGCCTTCATGAGAGAAGCCCAAGCAAGACGCGCCCCGAGGAGTGTCTTGCCACCTGTCAACACTGTGTCTGACTGAGCGCCTCCAGGAGAGAGGCCCAAGCAAGACGCGCCCCGAGGAGCGTCTTGCCACGTGTCAACACTGGGTCTGACTTAGCGCCTCCAGGAGAGAGGCCCAAGCAAGATGCGCCCCGGGGAGCGTCTTGCCACGTGTCACCACTGGGTCTGACTGAGCTCCTCCAGGAGAGAGGCCCAAGCAAGACGCGCCCAGAGGAGCGTCTTGCCACGTGTCACCACTGGGTCTGAATGAGCACCTCCAGGAGAGAGTCCCCAGCAAGACGCGCCCCGAGGAGCGTCTTGCCTCATGTCAGCACTCGGTCTGACTGAGCGCCTCCAGGAGAGAGGCCCAAGCAAGAAGCGCCCCGAGGAGCGTCTTGCCACATGTCAACAATGGGTCTGACTGAGGGCCTCCAGGAGAGAAGCCCAAGCAACACGCGGCCCGAGGAGCGTCATGCCACATGTCAGCACTCGGTCTGACTGAGCGCCTCCAGGAGAGAGGCCCAAGCAAGACGCGCCCCGAGGAGCGTCTTGCCACATGTCAACAATGGGTCTGACTGAGGGCCTCCAGGAGAGAAGCCCAAGCAAGACGCGCCCCGAGGAGCGTCTTGACACATGTCAACACTGGGTCTGACAGAGGGCCTCCAGGAGAGAGGCCCAAGCAAGACGCGCCCCGAGGAGTGTCTTGCCACATGTCACCACTTGGTCTGACTGAGCGCCTCCAGGAGGGAGGCCCAAGCAACACGCGCCCCGAGGAGCGTCAGGCCACATGTCACTACTCAGTCTGACTGAGCGCCTCCAGGAGAGAGGCCCAAGCAAGACGCGCCCCGAGGAGCGTCTTGCCACATGTCAACAATGGGTCTTACTGAGGGCCTCCAGGAGAGAAGCCCAAGCAAGACGCGCCCCGAGGAGCTTCTTGCCACATGTCAGCACTCGGTCTGATTGAGGGCCTTCTGGAGAGAGGCCCAAGCAAGACGCGCCCCGAGGAGCTTCTTGCCACATGTCAGCACTCGGTCTGATTGAGGGCCTTCTGGAGAGAGGCCCAAGCAAGACGCGCCCCGAGGAGCGTCAGGCCACATGTCACTACTCAGTCTGACTGAGCACCTCCAGGAGAGAGCCCCAAGTAAGACGCACCCCGAGGAGCGTCTTGCCACGTGTTTACACTGGGTTCTGATTGAGGGCCTTCTGGAGAGAGGCCCAAGCAAGACGCGCCCAGAGGAGCGTCTTGCCACATGTCACTTCTCGGTCTGACTGAGCGCCTCCAGGAGAGAGGCCCAAGCAAGACGTGCCCCGAGGAGCGTCTTGCCACATGTCAACACTGGGTCTGACTGAGGGCCTCCAGGAGAGAGGCCCAAATAAGACGCGCCCCGAGGAGCGTCTTGCCACATGTCAACACTGGGTCTGACTGAGGGCCTCCAGGAGAGAAGCCCAATCAAGATGCGCCCCGAGGAGAGTCTTGCCACATGTCAACACTGGGTCTGACTGAGCGCCTCCAGGAGAGAGGCCCAAGGAGCATCTTGCCACATGTCATCTCTGGGTCTGACTCAGCGCCTCCAGGAGAGAGGCCCCAGCAAGACGCGCCCCGAGGAGCGTCTTGCCTCATGTCAGCACTCGGTCTGACTGAGCGCCTCCAGGAGAGAGGCCCAAGCAATACGCGCCCCGAGGAGCGTCTTGCCACATGTCAACAATGGGTCTGACTGAGGGCCTCCAGGAGAGAAGCCAAAGCAAGACGCGCCCCGAGGAGCTTCTTTCCACATGTCAACAATGGGTCTCACTGAGGGCCTCCATGAGAGAAGCCCAAGCAAGACGCGCCCCGAGGAGTGTCTTGCCACCTGTCAACACTGTGTCTGACTGAGCGCCTCCAGGAGAGAGGCCCAAGCAAGACGCGCCCCGAGGAGCGTCTTGCCACGTGTCAACACTGGGTCTGACTTAGCGCCTCCAGGAGAGAGGCCCAAGCAAGATTCGCCCCGAGGAGCGTCTTGCCACGTGTCACCACTGGGTCTGACTGAGCTCCTCCAGGAGAGAGGCCCAAGCAAGACGCGCCCAGAGGAGCGTCTTGCCACGTGTCACCACTGGGTCTGAATGAGCACCTCCAGGAGAGAGGCCCCAGCAAGACGCGCCCCGAGGAGCGTCTTGCCTCATGTCAGCACTCGGTCTGACTGAGCGCCTCCAGGAGAGAGGCCCAAGCAAGAAGCGCCCCGAGGAGCGTCTTGCCACATGTCAACACTGGGTCTAATTGAGCGCCTCCAGGAGAGAGGCCCAAGCAAGACTCGCCCCGAGGAGCGTCTTGCCACATGTCACTACTCGGTCTGACTGAGCGCCTCCAGGAGAGAGGTCCAAGCAACACGCGCCCCGAGGAGCGTCTTGCCACATGTCAACACTGGGTCTGACTGAGTGCCTCCATGAGAGAAGCCCCAGCAAGACGGGCCCTGAGGAGCGTCTTGCCACATGTCACTACTCGGTCTGACTGAGCGCCTCCAGGAGAGAGGCCCAAGCAAGACGTGCCCCGAGGAGCGTCTTGCCTCATGTCAACACTGGGTCTTACTGAGCACCTCCAGGAGAGAGGCCCAAGCAAGACACGCCCCGAGGAGCGTCTTGACACATGTCAACACTGGGTCTGACTGAGGGCCTCCATGAGAGAAGCCCAAGCAAGACGCACCCGAGGAGAGTCTTGCCACATGTCAACACTGGGTCTGACGGAGGGCATCCAGGAGAGAGGCCCAAGCAATACGCGCCCCGAGGAGCGTCTTGCCACATGTCAACAATGGGTCTGACTGAGGGCCTCCAGGAGAGAAGCCAAAGCAAGAAGCGCCCCGAGGAGCTCCTTTCCACATGTCAACAATGGGTCTTACTGAGGTCCTCCATGAGAGAAGCCCAAGCAAGACGCGCCCCGAGGAGTGTCTTGCCACATGTCAACACTGTGTCTGACTGAGCGCCTCCAGGAGAGAGGCCCAAGCAAGACGCGCCCCGAGGAGCGTCTTGCCACGTGTCAACACTGGGTCTGACTTAGCGCCTCCAGGAGAGAGGCCCAAGCAAGATGCGCCCCGAGGAGCGTCTTGCCACGTGTCACCACTGGGTCTGACTGAGCTCCTCCAGGAGAGAGGCCCAAGCAAGACGCGCCCAGAGGAGCGTCTTGCCACGTGTCACCACTGGGTCTGAATGAGCACCTCCAGGAGAGAAGCCCCAGCAACACGCGCCCCGAGGAGCGTCTTGCCTTATGTCAGCACTCGGTCTGAATGAGCGCCTCCAGGAGAGAGGCCCAAGCAAGACGCGCCCCGAGGAGCTTCTTGCCACATGTCACTACTCGGTCTGACTGAGCGCCTCCAGGAGAGAGGCCCCAGCAAGACGCGCCCCGAGGAGCGTCTTGCCACATGTCAACACCGGGTCTAATTGAGCGCCTCCAGGAGAGAGGCCCAAGCAAGACGCGCCCCGAGGAGCGTCTTGCCACATGTCACTACTCGGTCTGACTGAGCGCCTCCAGGAGAGAGGTCCAAGCAACACGCGCCCCGAGGAGCGTCTTGCCACATGTCAACACTGGGTCTGACTGAGTGCCTCCATGAGAGAAGCCCCAGCAAGACGGGCCCCGAGGAGCGTCTTGCCACATGTCATCAATGGGTCTTACTGAGGGCCTCCATGAGAGAAGCCCAAGCAAGACGCGCCCCGAGGAGTGTCTTTCCACATGTCAACACTGTGTCTGACTGAGCGCCTCCAGGAGAGAGGCCCAAGCAAGACGCGCCCCGAGGAGCGTCTTGCCACGTGTCAACACTGGGTCTGACTTAGCGCCTCCAGGAGAGAGGCCCAAGCAAGACGCGCCCAGAGGAGCGTCTTGCCACGTGTCACCACTGGGTCTGATTGAGCACCTCCAGGAGAGAGTCCCCAGCAAGACGCGCCCCGAGGAGCGTCTTGCCACATGTCACTACTCGGTCTAACTGAGCGCTTCCAGGAGAGAGGTCCAAGCAAGACGCGCCCCGAGGAGCGTCTTGCCAAATGTCACTACTCGGTCTGACTGAGCGCCTCCAGGAGGGAGGTCCAAGCAAGACGCGCCCCGAGGAGCGTCAGGCCACATGTCACTACTCAGTCTGACTGAGCGCCTCCAGGAGAGAGGCCCAAGCAAGACGCGCCCCGAGGAGCGTCTTGCCACATGTCAGCACTGGGTCTGACTGAGCGCCTCCAGGAGAGAGGCCCAATTAAGACACGCCCCGAGGAGCGTCTTGACACATGTCAACACTGGGTCGGACTGAGGGCCTCCATGAGAGAAGCCCAAGCAAGACGCGCCCCGAGGAGAGTCTTGCCACATGTCAACACTCGGTCTGACAGAGGGCATTCAGGAGAGAGGCCCAAGCAATACGCGCCCCGAGGAGCGTCTTGCCACATGTCACCACTGGGTCTGACTGAGCGCCTCCAGGAGAGAGGCCCAAGCAAGACGCGCCCCGAGGAGCGTCTTTCCACGTGTCACCACTGGGTCTGACTGAGCGCCTCCAGGAGAGAGGCCCAAGCAAGACGCACCCACAGGAGCCTCTTGCCACATGTCAACACATTGTGTCTGACTGAGCGCCTCCAGGAGGGAGGTCCAAGCAAGACGCGCCCCGAGGAGCGTCAGGCCACATGTCACTACTCAGTCTGACTGAGCGCCTCCAGGAGAGAGGCCCAAGCAAGACGCGCCCCGAGGAGCGTCTTGCCACATGTCAACACTGGGTCTGACTGAGCGCCTCCAGGAGAGAGGCCCAAGCAAGAAGCGCCCCGAGGATCGTCTTGCCACATGTCAGCACTGGGTCTGACTGAGCGCCTCCAGGAGAGAGGCCCCAGCAAGACGCGCCCCGAGGAGCGTCTTGCCTTATGTCAGCACTCGGTCTGACTGAGCGCCTCCAGGAGAGAGGCCCAAGCAAGACGCGCCCCGAGGAGCGTCTTGCCACATGTCAACAATGGGTCTGACTGAGGGCCTCCAGGAGAGAGGCCCAAGCAAGATGCGCCCGGAGGAGCGTCTTGCCACATGTCAACACTTGGTCTGACAGAGGGCCTCCAGGAGAGAGGCCCAAGCAAGACGCGCCCCGAGGAGCGTCTTGCCAAATGTCACCTCTGGTTCTGACTGAGAGCCTCCAGGAGAGAGGCCCAAGCAAGACGCGCCCCGAGGAGCGTCTTGTCACATGTCAACACTGGGTCTGTCTGAGCGCCTTCAGGAGAGAAGCCCAAGCAAGACGCGCCCCGAGGAGCGTCTTGCCACATGTCAAAAATGGGTCTGACTGAGGGCCTCCAGGAGAGAAGCCCAAGCAAGACGCGCCCCGAGGAGCGTCTTGCCACATGTCAACACTGGGTCTGACAGAGGGCCTCCAGGAGAGAGGCCCAAGCAAGACGCGCCCCGAGGAGTGTCTTGCCACATGTCACCACTGGGTCTGACTGAGCGCCTCCAGGAGAGAGGCCCCAGCAAGACGCGCCCCGAGGAGCGTCTTGCCACATGTCACCTCTGGTTCTGACTGAGCGCCTCCAGGAGAGAGGCCCAAGCAAGACGCGCCCCGAGGAGCGTCTTGTCACATGTCAACACTGGGTCTTTCTGAGCGCCTCCAGGAGAGAAGCCCAAGCAAGACGCGCCCCGAGGAGCGTCTTGCCACATGTCAGCACTCGGTCTGACTGAGCGCCTCCAGGAGAGAGGCCCAAGCAATACGCGCCCCGAGGAGCGTCTTGCCACATGTCAACAATGGGTCTGATTGAGGGCCTTCTGGAGAGAGGCCCAAGCAAGACGCGCCCCGAGGAGCGTCAGGCCACATGTCACTACTCAGTCTGACTGAGCACCTCCAGGAGAGAGCCCCAAGTAAGACGCACCCCGAGGAGCGTCTTGCCACGTGTTTACACTGGGTTCTGATTGAGGGCCTTCTGGAGAGAGGCCCAAGCAAGACGCGCCCCGAGGAGCGTCTTGCCACATGTCACTTCTCGGTCTGACTGAGCGCCTCCAGGAGAGAGGCCCAAGCAAGACGTGCCCCGAGGAGCGTCTTGCCACATGTCAACACTGGGTCTGACTGAGGGCCTCCAGGAGAGAGGCCCAAATAAGACGCGCCCCGAGGAGCGTCTTGCCACATGTCAACACTGGGTCTGACTGAGGGCCTCCAGGAGAGAAGCCCAATCAAGATGCGCCCCGAGGAGAGTCTTGCCACATGTCAACACTGGGTCTGACTGAGCGCCTCCAGGAGAGAGGCCCAAGGAGCATCTTGCCACATGTCACCTCTGGGTCTGACTCAGCGCCTCCAGGAGAGAGGCCCCAGCAAGACGCGCCCCGAGGAGCGTCTTGCCTCATGTCAGCACTCTGTCTGACTGAGCGCCTCCAGGAGAGAGGCCCAAGCAATACGCGCCCCGAGGAGCGTCTTGCCACATGTCAACAATGGGTCTGACTGAGGGCCTCCAGGAGAGAAGCCAAAGCAAGACGCGCCCCGAGGAGCTTCTTTCCACATGTCAACAATGGGTCTCACTGAGGGCCTCCATGAGAGAAGCCCAAGCAAGACGCGCCCCGAGGAGTGTCTTGCCACCTGTCAACACTGTGTCTGACTGAGCGCCTCCAGGAGAGAGGCCCAAGCAAGACGCGCCCCGAGGAGCGTCTTGCCACGTGTCAACACTGGGTCTGACTTAGCGCCTCCAGGAGAGAGGCCCAAGCAAGATTCGCCCCGAGGAGCGTCTTGCCATGTGTCACCACTGGGTCTGACTGAGCTCCTCCAGGAGAGAGGCCCAAGCAAGACGCGCCCAGAGGAGCGTCTTGCCACGTGTCACCACTGGGTCTGAATGAGCACCTCCAGGAGAGAGGCCCCAGCAAGACGCGCCCCGAGGAGCGTCTTGCCTCATGTCAGCACTCGGTCTGACTGAGCGCCTCCAGGAGAGAGGCCCAAGCAAGAAGCGCCCCGAGGAGCGTCTTGCCACATGTCAACACTGGGTCTAATTGAGCGCCTCCAGGAGAGAGGCCCAAGCAAGACTCGCCCCGAGGAGCGTCTTGCCACATGTCACTACTCGGTCTGACTGAGCGCCTCCAGGAGAGAGGTCCAAGCAACACGCGCCCCGAGGAGCGTCTTGCCACATGTCAACACTGGGTCTGACTGAGTGCCTCCATGAGAGAAGCCCCAGCAAGACGGGCCCTGAGGAGCGTCTTGCCACATGTCACTACTCGGTCTGACTGAGCGCCTCCAGGAGAGAGGCCCAAGCAAGACGTGCCCCGAGGAGCGTCTTGCCTCATGTCAACACTGGGTCTTACTGAGCACCTCCAGGAGAGAGGCCCAAGCAAGACACGCCCCGAGGAGCGTCTTGACACATGTCAACACTGGGTCTGACTGAGGGCCTCCATGAGAGAAGCCCAAGCAAGACGCGCCCCGAGGAGAGTCTTGCCACATGTCAACACTGGGTCTGACGGAGGGCATCCAGGAGAGAGGCCCAAGCAATACGCGCCCCGAGGAGCGTCTTGCCACATGTCAACAATGGGTCTGACTGAGGGCCTCCAGGAGAGAAGCCAAAGCAAGACGCGCCCCGAGGAGCTCCTTTCCACATGTCAACAATGGGTCTTACTGAGGTCCTCCATGAGAGAAGCCCAAGCAAGACGCGCCCCAAGGAGTGTCTTGCCACATGTCAACACTGTGTCTGACTGAGCGCCTCCAGGAGAGAGGCCCAAGCAAGACGCGCCCCGAGGAGCGTCTTGCCACGTGTCAACACTGGGTCTGACTTAGCGCCTCCAGGAGAGAGGCCCAAGCAAGATGCGCCCCGAGGAGCGTCTTGCCACGTGTCACCACTGGGTCTGACTGAGCTCCTCCAGGAGAGAGGCCCAAGCAAGACGCGCCCAGAGGAGCGTCTTGCCACGTGTCACCACTGGGTCTGAATGAGCACCTCCAGGAGAGAAGCCCCAGCAACACGCGCCCCGAGGAGCGTCTTGCCTTATGTCAGCACTCGGTCTGAATGAGCGCCTCCAGGAGAGAGGCCCAAGCAAGACGCGCCCCGAGGAGCTTCTTGCCACATGTCACTACTCGGTCTGACTGAGCGCCTCCAGGAGAGAGGCCCCAGCAAGACGCGCCCCGAGGAGCGTCTTGCCACATGTCAACACCGGGTCTAATTGAGCGCCTCCAGGAGAGAGGCCCAAGCAAGACGCGCCCCGAGGAGCGTCTTGCCACATGTCACTACTCGGTCTGACTGAGCGCCTCCAGGAGAGAGGTCCAAGCAACACGCGCCCCGAGGAGCGTCTTGCCACATGTCAACACTGGGTCTGACTGAGTGCCTCCATGAGAGAAGCCCCAGCAAGACGGGCCCCGAGGAGCATCTTGCCACATGTCATCAATGGGTCTTACTGAGGGCCTCCATGAGAGAAGCCCAAGCAAGACGCGCCCCGAGGAGTGTCTTTCCACATGTCAACACTGTGTCTGACTGAGCGCCTCCAGGAGAGAGGCCCAAGCAAGACGCGCCCCGAGGAGCGTCTTGCCACGTGTCAACACTGGGTCTGACTTAGCGCCTCCAGGAGAGAGGCCCAAGCAAGATGCGCCCCGAGGAGCGTCTTGCCACGTGTCACCACTGGGTCTGACTGAGCTCCTCCAGGGGAGAGGCCCAAGCAAGACGCGCCCAGAGGAGCGTCTTGCCACGTGTCACCACTGGGTCTGATTGAGCACCTCCAGGAGAGAGTCCCCAGCAAGACGCGCCCCGAGGAGCGTCTTGCCACATGTCACTACTCGGTCTAACTGAGCGCTTCCAGGAGAGAGGTCCAAGCAAGACGCGCCCCGAGGAGCGTCTTGCCAAATGTCACTACTCGGTCTGACTGAGCGCCTCCAGGAGGGAGGTCCAAGCAAGACGCGCCCCGAGGAGCGTCAGGCCACATGTCACTACTCAGTTGACTGAGCGCCTCCAGGAGAGAGGCCCAAGCAAGACGCGCCCCGAGGAGCGTCTTGCCACATGTCAGCACTGGGTCTGACTGAGCGCCTCCAGGAGAGAGGCCCAATTAAGACACGCCCCGAGGAGCGTCTTGACACATGTCAACACTGGGTCGGACTGAGGGCCTCCATGAGAGAAGCCCAAGCAAGACGCGCCCCGAGGAGAGTCTTGCCACATGTCAACACTCGGTCTGACAGAGGGCATTCAGGAGAGAGGCCCAAGCAATACGCGCCCCGAGGAGCGTCTTGCCACATGTCACCACTGGGTCTGACTGAGCGCCTCCAGGAGAGAGGCCCAAGCAAGACGCGCCCCGAGGAGCGTCTTTCCACGTGTCACCACTGGGTCTGACTGAGCGCCTCCAGGAGAGAGGCCCAAGCAAGACGCGCCCACAGGAGCCTCTTGCCACATGTCAACACTGGGTCTGACTGAGCGCCTCCAGGAGGGAGGTCCAAGCAAGACGCGCCCCGAGGAGCGTCAGGCCACATGTCACTACTCAGTCTGACTGAGCGCCTCCAGGAGAGAGGCCCAAGCAAGACGCGCCCCGAGGAGCGTCTTGCCACATGTCAACACTGGGTCTGACTGAGCGCCTCCAGGAGAGAGGCCCAAGCAAGAAGCGCCCCGAGGATCGTCTTGCCACATGTCAGCACTGGGTCTGACTGAGCGCCTCCAGGAGAGAGGCCCCAGCAAGACGCGCCCCGAGGAGCGTCTTGCCTTATGTCAGCACTCGGTCTGACTGAGCGCCTCCAGGAGAGAGGCCCAAGCAAGACGCGCCCCGAGGAGCGTCTTGCCACATGTCAACAATGGGTCTGACTGAGGGCCTCCAGGAGAGAGGCCCAAGCAAGATGCGCCCGGAGGAGCGTCTTGCCACATGTCAACACTTGGTCTGACAGAGGGCCTCCAGGAGAGAGGCCCAAGCAAGACGCGCCCCGAGGAGCGTCTTGCCAAATGTCACCTCTGGTTCTGACTGAGAGCCTCCAGGAGAGAGGCCCAAGCAAGACGCGCCCCGAGGAGCGTCTTGTCACATGTCAACACTGGGTCTGTCTGAGCGCCTTCAGGAGAGAAGCCCAAGCAAGACGCGCCCCGAGGAGCGTCTTGCCACATGTCAAAAATGGGTCTGACTGAGGGCCTCCAGGAGAGAAGCCCAAGCAAGACGCGCCCCGAGGAGCGTCTTGCCACATGTCAACACTGGGTCTGACAGAGGGCCTCCAGGAGAGAGGCCCAAGCAAGACGCGCCCCGAGGAGTGTCTTGCCACATGTCACCACTGGGTCTGACTGAGCGCCTCCAGGAGAGAGGCCCCAGCAAGACGCGCCCCGAGGAGCGTCTTGCCACATGTCACCTCTGGTTCTGACTGAGCGCCTCCAGGAGAGAGGCCCAAGCAAGACGCGCCCCGAGGAGCGTCTTGTCACATGTCAACACTGGGTCTTTCTGAGCGCCTCCAGGAGAGAAGCCCAAGCAAGACGCGCCCCGAGGAGCGTCTTGCCACATGTCAGCACTCGGTCTGACTGAGCGCCTCCAGGAGAGAGGCCCAAGCAATACGCGCCCCGAGGAGCGTCTTGCCACATGTCAACAATGGGTCTGACTTAGCGCCTCCAGGAGAGAGGCCCAAGCAAGATGCGCCCCGAGGAGCGTCTTGCCACGTGTCACCACTGGGTCTGAATGAGCACCTCCAGGAGAGAGTCCCCAGCAAGACGCGCCCCGAGGAGCGTCTTGCCTCATGTCAGCACTCGGTCTGACTGAGCGCCTCCAGGAGAGAGGCCCAAGCAAGAAGCGCCCCGAGGAGCGTCTTGCCACATGTCAACAATGGGTCTGACTGAGGGCCTCCAGGAGAGAAGCCCAAGCAACACGCGGCCCGAGGAGCGTCTTGCCACATGTCAGCACTCGGTCTGACTGAGCGCCTCCAGGAGAGAGGCCCAAGCAAGACGCGCCCCGAGGAGCGTCTTGCCACATGTCAACAATGGGTCTGACTGAGGGCCTCCAGGAGAGAAGCCCAAGCAAGACGCGCCCCGAGGAGCGTCTTGACACATGTCAACACTGGGTCTGACAGAGGGCCTCCAGGAGAGAGGCCCAAGCAAGACGCGCCCCGAGGAGTGTCTTGCCACATGTCACCACTTGGTCTGACTGAGCGCCTCCAGGAGGGAGGCCCAAGCAACACGCGCCCCGAGGAGCGTCAGGCCACATGTCACTACTCAGTCTGACTGAGCGCCTCCAGGAGAGAGGCCCAAGCAAGACGCGCCCCGAGGAGCGTCTTGCCTTATGTCAGCACTCGGTCTGAATGAGCGCCTCCAGGAGAGAGGCCCAAGCAAGACGCGCCCCGAGGAGCTTCTTGCCACATGTCACTACTCGGTCTGACTGAGCGCCTCCAGGAGAGAGGCCCCAGCAAGACGCGCCCCGAGGAGCGTCTTGCCACATGTCAACACTGGGTCTAATTGAGCGCCTCCAGGAGAGAGGCCCAAGCAAGACGCGCCCCGAGGAGCGTCTTGCCACATGTCAACACTGGGTCTGACTGAGTGCCTCCAGGAGAGAGGTCCAAGCAACACGCGCCCCGAGGAGCGTCTTGCCACATGTCAACACTGGGTCTGACTGAGTGCCTCCATGAGAGAAGCCCCAGCAAGACGGGCCCCGAGGAGCGTCTTGCCACATGTCATCAATGGGTCTTACTGAGGGCCTCCATGAGAGAAGCCCAAGCAAGACGCGCCCCGAGGAGTGTCTTTCCACATGTCAACACTGTGTCTGACTGAGCGCCTCCAGGAGAGAGGCCCAAGCAAGACGCGCCCCGAGGAGCGTCTTGCCACGTGTCAACACTGGGTCTGACTTAGCGCCTCCAGGAGAGAGGCCCAAGCAAGATGCGCCCCGAGGAGCGTCTTGCCACGTGTCACCACTGGGTCTGACTGAGCTCCTCCAGGGGAGAGGCCCAAGCAAGACGCGCCCAGAGGAGCGTCTTGCCACGTGTTACCACTGGGTCTGATTGAGCACCTCCAGGAGAGAGTCCCCAGCAAGACGCGCCCCGAGGAGCGTCTTGCCACATGTCACTACTCGGTCTAACTGAGCGCTTCCAGGAGAGAGGTCCAAGCAAGACGCGCCCCGAGGAGCGTCTTGCCAAATGTCACTACTCGGTCTGACTGAGCGCCTCCAGGAGGGAGGTCCAAGCAAGACGCGCCCCGAGGAGAGTCAGGCCACATGTCACTACTCAGTCTGACTGAGCGCCTCCAGGAGAGAGGCCCAAGCAAGACGCGCCCCGAGGAGCGTCTTGCCACATGTCAGCACTGGGTCTGACTGAGCGCCTCCAGGAGAGAGGCCCAATTAAGACACGCCCCGAGGAGCGTCTTGACACATGTCAACACTGGGTCGGACTGAGGGCCTCCATGAGAGAAGCCCAAGAAAGACGCGCCCCGAGGAGAGTCTTGCCACATGTCAACACTCGGTCTGACAGAGGGCATTCAGGAGAGAGGCCCAAGCAATACGCGCCCCGAGGAGCGTCTTGCCACATGTCACCACTGGGTCTGACTGAGCGCCTCCAGGAGGGAGGCCCAAGCAACACGCGCCCCGAGGAGCGTCAGGCCACATGTCACTACTCAGTCTGACTGAGCGCCTCCAGGAGAGAGGCCCAAGCAAGACGCGCCCCGAGGAGCGTCTTGCCTTATGTCAGCACTCGGTCTGAATGAGCGCCTCCAGGAGAGAGGCCCAAGCAAGACGCGCCCCGAGGAGCTTCTTGCCACATGTCACTACACGGTCTGACTGAGCGCCTCCAGGAGAGAGGCCCCAGCAAGACGCGCCCCGAGGAGCGTCTTGCCACATGTCAACACTGGGTCTAATTGAGCGCCTCCAGGAGAGAGGCCCAAGCAAGACGCGCCCCGAGGAGCGTCTTGCCACATGTCAACACTGGGTCTGACTGAGTGCCTCCAGGAGAGAGGTCCAAGCAACACGCGCCCCGAGGAGCGTCTTGCCACATGTCAACACTGGGTCTGACTGAGTGCCTCCATGAGAGAAGCCCAAGCAAGACGCGCCCCGAGGAGTGTCTTTCCACATGTCAACACTGTGTCTGACTGAGCGCCTCCAGGAGAGAGGCCCAAGCAAGACGCGCCCCGAGGAGCGTCTTGCCACGTGTCAACACTGGGTCTGACTTAGCGCCTCCAGGAGAGAGGCCCAAGCAAGATGCGCCCCGAGGAGCGTCTTGCCACGTGTCACCACTGGGTCTGACTGAGCTCCTCCAGGGGAGAGGCCCAAGCAAGACGCGCCCAGAGGAGCGTCTTGCCACGTGTCACCACTGGGTCTGATTGAGCACCTCCAGGAGAGAGTCCCCAGCAAGACGCGCCCCGAGGAGCGTCTTGCCACATGTCACTACTCGGTCTAACTGAGCCCTTCCAGGAGAGAGGTCCAAGCAAGACGCGCCCCGAGGAGCGTCTTGCCAAATGTCACTACTCGGTCTGACTGAGCGCCTCCAGGAGGGAGGTCCAAGCAAGACGCGCCCCGAGGAGCGTCAGGCCACATGTCACTACTCAGTCTGACTGAGCGCCTCCAGGAGAGAGGCCCAAGCAAGACGCGCCCCGAGGAGCGTCTTGCCACATGTCAGCACTGGGTCTGACTGAGCGCCTCCAGGAGAGAGGCCCAATTAAGACACGCCCCGAGGAGCGTCTTGACACATGTCAACACTGGGTCGGACTGAGGGCCTCCATGAGAGAAGCCCAAGCAAGACGCGCCCCGAGGAGAGTCTTGCCACATGTCAACACTCGGTCTGACAGAGGGCATTCAGGAGAGAGGCCCAAGCAATACGTGCCCCGAGGAGCGTCTTGCCACATGTCACCACTGGGTGTGACTGAGCGCCTCCAGGAGAGAGGCCCAAGCAAGACGCGCCCCGAGGAGCGTCTTTCCACGTGTCACCACTGGGTCTGACTGAGCGCCTCCAGGAGAGAGGCCCAAGCAAGACGCGCCCACAGGAGCCTCTTGCCACATGTCAACACTGGGTCTGACTGAGCGCCTCCAGGAGAGAGGCCCAAGCAAGACGCGCCCCGAGGAGCGTCTTGCCACGTGTCACCACTGGGTCTGACTGAGGGCCTCCAGGAGAGAAGCCCAAGCAAGACGCGCCCCGAGGAGCGTCTTGCCACATGTGAACACTGGGTCTCACAGAGGGCCTCCAGGAGAGAGGCCCAAGCAAGACGCGCCCCGAGGAGTGTCTTGCCACATGTCACCACTGGGTCTGACTGAGCGCCTCCAGGAGAGAGGCCCCAGCAAGACGCGCCCCGAGGAGCGTCTTGCCACGTGTCAACACTGGGTCTGACTTAGCGCCTCCAGGATAGAGGCCCAAGCAAGATGCGCCCCGAGGAGCGTCTTGCCACGTGTCACCACTGGGTCTGACTGAGCTCCTCCAGGAGAGAGGCCCAAGCAAGACGCGCCCAGAGGAGCGTCTTGCCACGTGTCACCACTGGGTCTGAATGAGCACCTCCAGGAGAGAGTCCCCAGCAAGACGCGCCCCGAGGAGCGTCTTGCCTCATGTCAGCACTCGGTCTGACTGAGCGCCTCCAGGAGAGAGGCCCAAGCAAGAAGCGCCCCGAGGAGCGTCTTGCCACATGTCAACAATTGGTCTGACTGAGGGCCTCCAGGAGAGAAGCCCAAGCAACACGCGGCCCGAGGAGCGTCTTGCCACATGTCAGCACTCGGTCTGACTGAGCGCCTCCAGGAGAGAGGCCCAAGCAAGACGCGCCCCGAGGAGCGTCTTGCCACATGTCAACAATGGGTCTGACTGAGGGCCTCCAGGAGAGAAGCCCAAGCAAGACGCGCCCCGAGGAGTGTCTTGCCACATGTCACCACTTGGTCTGACTGAGCGCCTCCAGGAGGGAGGCCCAAGCAACACGCGCCCCGAGGAGCGTCAGGCCACATGTCACTACTCAGTCTGACTGAGCGCCTCCAGGAGAGAGGCCCAAGCAAGACGCGCCCCGAGGAGCGTCTTGCCTTATGTCAGCACTCGGTCTGAATGAGCGCCTCCAGGAGAGAGGCCCAAGCAAGACGCGCCCCGAGGAGCTTCTTGCCACATGTCACTACTCGGTCTGACTGAGCGCCTCCAGGAGAGAGGCCCCAGCAAGACGCGCCCCGAGGAGCGTCTTGTCACATGTCAACACTGGGTCTAATTGAGCGCCTCCAGGAGAGAGGCCCAAGCAAGACGCGCCCCGAGGAGCGTCTTGCCACATGTCACTACTCGGTCTGACTGAGCGCCTCCAGGAGAGAGGTCCAAGCAACACGCGCCCCGAGGAGCGTCTTGCCACATGTCAACACTGGGTCTGACTGAGTGCCTCCATGAGAGAAGCCCCAGCAAGACGGGCCCCGAGGAGCGTCTTGCCACATGTCATCAATGGGTCTTACTGAGGGCCTCCATGAGAGAAGCCCAAGCAAGACGCGCCCCGAGGAGTGTCTTTCCACATGTCAACACTGTGTCTGACTGAGCGCCTCCAGGAGAGAGGCCCAAGCAAGACGCGCCCCGAGGAGCGTCTTGCCACGTGTCAACACTGGGTCTGACTTAGCGCCTCCAGGAGAGAGGCCCAAGCAAGATGCGCCCCGAGGAGCGTCTTGCCACATGTCACCACTGGGTCTGACTGAGCTCCTCCAGGGGAGAGGCCCAAGCAAGACGCGCCCAGAGGAGCGTCTTGCCACGTGTCACCACTGGGTCTGATTGAGCACCTCCAGGAGAGAGTCCCCAGCAAGACGCGCCCCGAGGAGCGTCTTGCCACATGTCACTACTCGGTCTAACTGAGCGCTTCCAGGAGAGAGGTCCAAGCAAGACGCGCCCCGAGGAGCGTCTTGCCAAATGTCACTACTCGGTCTGACTGAGCGCCTCCAGGAGGGAGGTCCAAGCAAGACGCGCCCCGAGGAGCGTCTTGCCACATGTCAACAATGGGTCTGACTGAGGGCCTCCAGGAGAGAAGCCCAAGCAACACGCGGCCCGAGGAGCGTCTTGCCACATGTCAGCACTCGGTCTGACTGAGCGCCTCCAGGAGAGAGGCCCAAGCAAGACGCGCCCCGAGGAGCGTCTTGCCACATGTCAACAATGGGTCTGACTGAGGGCCTCCAGGAGAGAAGCCCAAGCAAGACGCGCCCCGAGGAGCGTCTTGACACATGTCAACACTGGGTCTGACAGAGGGCCTCCAGGAGAGAGGCCCAAGCAAGACGCGCCCCGAGGAGTGTCTTGCCACATGTCACCACTTGGTCTGACTGAGCACCTCCAGGAGGGAGGCCCAAGCAACACGCGCCCCGAGGAGCGTCAGGCCACATGTCACTACTCAGTCTGACTGAGCGCCTCCAGGAGAGAGGCCCAAGCAAGACGCGCCCCGAGGAGCGTCTTGCCTTATGTCAGCACTCGGTCTGAATGAGCGCCTCCAGGAGAGAGGCCCAAGCAAGACGCGCCCCGAGGAGCTTCTTGCCACATGTCACTACTCGGTCTGACTGAGCGCCTCCAGGAGAGAGGCCCCAGCAAGACGCGCCCCGAGGAGCGTCTTGCCACATGTCAACACTGGGTCTAATTGAGCGCCTCCAGGAGAGAGGCCCAAGCAAGACGCGCCCCGAGGAGCGTCTTGCCACATGTCAACACTGGGTCTGACTGAGTGCCTCCAGGAGAGAGGTCCAAGCAACACGCGCCCCGAGGAGCGTCTTGCCACATGTCAACACTGGGTCTGACTGAGTGCCTCCATGAGAGAAGCCCCAGCAAGACGGGCCCCGAGGAGCGTCTTGCCACATGTCATCAATGGGTCTTACTGAGGGCCTCCATGAGAGAAGCCCAAGCAAGACGCGCCCCGAGGAGTGTCTTTCCACATGTCAACACTGTGTCTGACTGAGCGCCTCCAGGAGAGAGGCCCAAGCAAGACGCGCCCCGAGGAGCGTCTTGCCACGTGTCAACACTGGGTCTGACTTAGCGCCTCCAGGAGAGAGGCCCAAGCAAGATGCGCCCCGAGGAGCGTCTTGCCACGTGTCACCACTGGGTCTGACTGAGCTCCTCCAGGGGAGAGGCCCAAGCAAGACGCGCCCAGAGGAGCGTCTTGCCACGTGTTACCACTGGGTCTGATTGAGCACCTCCAGGAGAGAGTCCCCAGCAAGACGCGCCCCGAGGAGCGTCTTGCCACATGTCACTACTCGGTCTAACTGAGCGCTTCCAGGAGAGAGGTCCAAGCAAGACGCGCCCCGAGGAGCGTCTTGCCAAATGTCACTACTCGGTCTGACTGAGCGCCTCCAGGAGGGAGGTCCAAGCAAGACGCGCCCCGAGGAGAGTCAGGCCACATGTCACTACTCAGTCTGACTGAGCGCCTCCAGGAGAGAGGCCCAAGCAAGACGCGCCCCGAGGAGCGTCTTGCCACATGTCAGCACTGGGTCTGACTGAGCGCCTCCAGGAGAGAGGCCCAATTAAGACACGCCCCGAGGAGCGTCTTGACACATGTCAACACTGGGTCGGACTGAGGGCCTCCATGAGAGAAGCCCAAGAAAGACGCGCCCCGAGGAGAGTCTTGCCACATGTCAACACTCGGTCTGACAGAGGGCATTCAGGAGAGAGGCCCAAGCAATACGCGCCCCGAGGAGCGTCTTGCCACATGTCACCACTGGGTCTGACTGAGCGCCTCCAGGAGGGAGGCCCAAGCAACACGCGCCCCGAGGAGCGTCAGGCCACATGTCACTACTCAGTCTGACTGAGCGCCTCCAGGAGAGAGGCCCAAGCAAGACGCGCCCCGAGGAGCGTCTTGCCTTATGTCAGCACTCGGTCTGAATGAGCGCCTCCAGGAGAGAGGCCCAAGCAAGACGCGCCCCGAGGAGCTTCTTGCCACATGTCACTACTCGGTCTGACTGAGCGCCTCCAGGAGAGAGGCCCCAGCAAGACGCGCCCCGAGGAGCGTCTTGCCACATGTCAACACTGGGTCTAATTGAGCGCCTCCAGGAGAGAGGCCCAAGCAAGACGCGCCCCGAGGAGCGTCTTGCCACATGTCAACACTGGGTCTGACTGAGTGCCTCCAGGAGAGAGGTCCAAGCAACACGCGCCCCGAGGAGCGTCTTGCCACATGTCAACACTGGGTCTGACTGAGTGCCTCCATGAGAGAAGCCCAAGCAAGACGCGCCCCGAGGAGTGTCTTTCCACATGTCAACACTGTGTCTGACTGAGCGCCTCCAGGAGAGAGGCCCAAGCAAGACGCGCCCCGAGGAGCGTCTTGCCACGTGTCAACACTGGGTCTGACTTAGCGCCTCCAGGAGAGAGGCCCAAGCAAGATGCGCCCCAAGGAGCGTCTTGCCACGTGTCACCACTGGGTCTGACTGAGCTCCTCCAGGGGAGAGGCCCAAGCAAGACGCGCCCAGAGGAGCGTCTTGCCACGTGTCACCACTGGGTCTGATTGAGCACCTCCAGGAGAGAGTCCCCAGCAAGACGCGCCCCGAGGAGCGTCTTGCCACATGTCACTACTCGGTCTAACTGAGCCCTTCCAGGAGAGAGGTCCAAGCAAGACGCGCCCCGAGGAGCGTCTTGCCAAATGTCACTACTCGGTCTGACTGAGCGCCTCCAGGAGGGAGGTCCAAGCAAGACGCGCCCCGAGGAGCGTCAGGCCACATGTCACTACTCAGTCTGACTGAGCGCCTCCAGGAGAGAGGCCCAAGCAAGACGCGCCCCGAGGAGCGTCTTGCCACATGTCAGCACTGGGTCTGACTGAGCGCCTCCAGGAGAGAGGCCCAATTAAGACACGCCCCGAGGAGCGTCTTGACACATGTCAACACTGGGTCGGACTGAGGGCCTCCATGAGAGAAGCCCAAGCAAGACGCGCCCCGAGGAGAGTCTTGCCACATGTCAACACTCGGTCTGACAGAGGGCATTCAGGAGAGAGGCCCAAGCAATACGTGCCCCGAGGAGCGTCTTGCCACATGTCACCACTGGGTGTGACTGAGCGCCTCCAGGAGAGAGGCCCAAGCAAGACGCGCCCCGAGGAGCGTCTTTCCACGTGTCACCACTGGGTCTGACTGAGCGCCTCCAGGAGAGAGGCCCAAGCAAGACGCGCCCACAGGAGCCTCTTGCCACATGTCAACACTGGGTCTGACTGAGCGCCTCCAGGAGAGAGGCCCAAGCAAGACGCGCCCCGAGGAGCGTCTTGCCACGTGTCACCACTGGGTCTGACTGAGGGCCTCCAGGAGAGAAGCCCAAGCAAGACGCGCCCCGAGGAGCGTCTTGCCACATGTGAACACTGGGTCTCACAGAGGGCCTCCAGGAGAGAGGCCCAAGCAAGACGCGCCCCGAGGAGTGTCTTGCCACATGTCACCACTGGGTCTGACTGAGCGCCTCCAGGAGAGAGGCCCCAGCAAGACGCGCCCCGAGGAGCGTCTTGCCACGTGTCAACACTGGGTCTGACTTAGCGCCTCCAGGAGAGAGGCCCAAGCAAGATGCGCCCCGAGGAGCGTCTTGCCACGTGTCACCACTGGGTCTGACTGAGCTCCTCCAGGAGAGAGGCCCAAGCAAGACGCGCCCAGAGGAGCGTCTTGCCACGTGTCACCACTGGGTCTGAATGAGCACCTCCAGGAGAGAGTCCCCAGCAAGACGCGCCCCGAGGAGCGTCTTGCCTCATGTCAGCACTCGGTCTGACTGAGCGCCTCCAGGAGAGAGGCCCAAGCAAGAAGCGCCCCGAGGAGCGTCTTGCCACATGTCAACAATTGGTCTGACTGAGGGCCTCAAGGAGAGAAGCCCAAGCAACACGCGGCCCGAGGAGCGTCTTGCCACATGTCAGCACTCGGTCTGACTGAGCGCCTCCAGGAGAGAGGCCCAAGCAAGACGCGCCCCGAGGAGCGTCTTGCCACATGTCAACAATGGGTCTGACTGAGGGCCTCCAGGAGAGAAGCCCAAGCAAGACGCGCCCCGAGGAGTGTCTTGCCACATGTCACCACTTGGTCTGACTGAGCGCCTCCAGGAGGGAGGCCCAAGCAACACGCGCCCCGAGGAGCGTCAGGCCACATGTCACTACTCAGTCTGACTGAGCGCCTCCAGGAGAGAGGCCCAAGCAAGACGCGCCCCGAGGAGCGTCTTGCCTTATGTCAGCACTCGGTCTGAATGAGCGCCTCCAGGAGAGAGGCCCAAGCAAGACGCGCCCCGAGGAGCTTCTTGCCACATGTCACTACTCGGTCTGACTGAGCGCCTCCAGGAGAGAGGCCCCAGCAAGACGCGCCCCGAGGAGCGTCTTGTCACATGTCAACACTGGGTCTAATTGAGCGCCTCCAGGAGAGAGGCCCAAGCAAGACGCGCCCCGAGGAGCGTCTTGCCACATGTCACTACTCGGTCTGACTGAGCGCCTCCAGGAGAGAGGTCCAAGCAACACGCGCCCCGAGGAGCGTCTTGCCACATGTCAACACTGGGTCTGACTGAGTGCCTCCATGAGAGAAGCCCCAGCAAGACGGGCCCCGAGGAGCGTCTTGCCACATGTCATCAATGGGTCTTACTGAGGGCCTCCATGAGAGAAGCCCAAGCAAGACGCGCCCCGAGGAGTGTCTTTCCACATGTCAACACTGTGTCTGACTGAGCGCCTCCAGGAGAGAGGCCCAAGCAAGACGCGCCCCGAGGAGCGTCTTGCCACGTGTCAACACTGGGTCTGACTTAGCGCCTCCAGGAGAGAGGCCCAAGCAAGATGCGCCCCGAGGAGCGTCTTGCCACATGTCACCACTGGGTCTGACTGAGCTCCTCCAGGGGAGAGGCCCAAGCAAGACGCGCCCAGAGGAGCGTCTTGCCACGTGTCACCACTGGGTCTGATTGAGCACCTCCAGGAGAGAGTCCCCAGCAAGACGCGCCCCGAGGAGCGTCTTGCCACATGTCACTACTCGGTCTAACTGAGCGCTTCCAGGAGAGAGGTCCAAGCAAGACGCGCCCCGAGGAGCGTCTTGCCAAATGTCACTACTCGGTCTGACTGAGCGCCTCCAGGAGGGAGGTCCAAGCAAGACGCGCCCCGAGGAGCGTCAGGCCACATGTCACTACTCAGTCTGACTGAGCGCCTCCAGGAGAGAGGCCCAAGCAAGACGCGCCCCGAGGAGCGTCTTGCCACATGTCAGCACTGGGTCTGACTGAGCGCCTCCAGGAGAGAGGCCCAATTAAGACACGCCCCGAGGAGCGTCTTGACACATGTCAACACTGGGTCGGACTGAGGGCCTCCATGAGAGAAGCCCAAGCAAGACGCGCCCCGAGGAGAGTCTTGCCACATGTCAACACTCGGTCTGACAGAGGGCATTCAGGAGAGAGGCCCAAGCAAGACGCGCCCACAGGAGCCTCTTGCCACATGTCAACACTGGGTCTGACTGAGCGCCTCCAGGAGAGAGGCCCAAGCAAGACGCGCCCCGAGGAGCGTCTTGCCACATGTCAACACTGGGTCTGACTGAGCGCCTCCAGGAGAGAGACCCAAGCAAGAAGCGCCCCGAGGATCGTCTTGCCACATGTCAGCACTGGGTCTGACTGAGCGCCTCCAGGAGAGAGGCCCCAGCAAGACGCCCCCCGAGGAGCGTCTTGCCTTATGTCAGCACTCGGTCTGACTGAGCGCCTCCAGGAGAGAGGCCCAAGCAAGACGCGCCCCGAGGAGCGTCTTGCCACATGTCAACAATGGGTCTGACTGAGGGCCTCCAGGAGAGAGGCCCAAGCAAGATGCGCCCGGAGGAGCGTCTTGCCACATGTCAACACTTGGTCTGACAGAGGGCCTCCAGGAGAGAGGCCCAAGCAAGACGCGCCCCGAGGAGCGTCTTGCCACATGTCACCTCTGGTTCTGACTGAGAGCCTCCAGGAGAGAGGCCCAAGCAAGACGCGCCCCGAGGAGCGTCTTGTCACATGTCAACACTGGGTCTGTCTGAGCGCCTTCAGGAGAGAAGCCCAAGCAAGACGCGCCCCGAGGAGCGTCTTGCCACATGTCAACAATGGGTCTGACTGAGGGCCTCCAGGAGAGAAGCCCAAGCAAGACGCGCCCCGAGGAGCGTCTTGCCACATGTCAACACTGGGTCTGACAGAGGGCCTCCAGGAGAGAGGCCCAAGCAAGACGCGCCCCGAGGAGTGTCTTGCCACATGTCACCACTGGGTCAGACTGAGCGCCTCCAGGAGAGAGGCCCCAGCAAGACGCGCCCCGAGGAGCGTCTTGCCACATGTCACCTCTGGTTCTGACTGAGCGCCTCCAGGAGAGAGGCCCAAGCAAGACGCGCCCCGAGGAGCGTCTTGTCACATGTCAACACTGGGTCTTTCTGAGCGCCTCCAGGAGAGAAGCCCAAGCAAGACGCGCCCCGAGGAGCGTCTTGCCACATGTCAGCACTCGGTCTGACTGAGCGCCTCCAGGAGAGAGGCCCAAGCAAGACGCGCCCCGAGGAGCGTCTTGCCACATGTCAACAATGGGTCTGACTGAGGGCCTCCAGGAGAGAAGCCCAAGCAACACGCGGCCCGAGGAGCGTCTTGCCACATGTCAGCACTCGGTCTGACTGAGCGCCTCCAGGAGAGAGGCCCAAGCAAGACGCGCCCCGAGGAGCGTCTTGACACATGTCAACAATGGGTCTGATTGAGGGCCTCCAGGAGAGTAGCCCAAGCAAGACGCGCCCCGAGGAGCGTCTTGACACATGTCAACACTGGGTCTGACAGAGGGCCTCCAGGAGACATGCCCAAGCAAGACGCGCCCCGAGGAGTGTCTTGCCACATGTCACCACTTGGTCTGACTGAGCGCCTCCAGGAGAGAAGCCCAAGCAACACGCGCCCCGAGGAGCGTCAGGCCACATGTCACTACTCAGTCTGACTGAGCGCCTCCAGGAGAGAGGCCCAAGCAAGACGCGCCCCGAGGAGCGTCTTGCCACATGTCAACAATGGGTCTTACTGACGGCCTCCAGGAGAGAAGCCCAAGCAAGACGCGCCCCGAGGAGCTTCTTGCCACATGTCAGCACTCGGTCTGACTGAGCGCCTCCAGGAGAGAGGCCAAAGCAAGACGCCCCCCGAGGAGCGTCTTGACACATGTCAACACTGGGTTTGACAGAGGGCCTCCATGAGAGAGGCCCAAGAAAGACGCGCCCCGAGGAGTGTCTTGCCAAATGTCAACACTGGGTCTGACTGAGCGCCTCAGGGAGAGAGGTCCAAGCAAGACGCGCCCCGAGGAGCGTCTTGCCTCATGTCACTACTCGGTCTGACTGAGTGCCTCAGGGAGAGAGGTCCAAGCAAGACGCGCCCCGAGGAGCGTCTTGCCACATGTCACTACTCGGTCTGTTTGAGCGCCTCCAGGAGAGAGGCCCAAGCAAGACGTGCCCCGAGGAGCGTCTTGCCACATGTCAACAATGGGTCTGACTGAGGGCCTCCAGGAGAGAAGCCCAAGCAAGACGCGCCCCGAGGAGCGTCTTGCCACATGTCAACACTGGGTCTGACTGAGCGCCTCCAGGAGAGAGGCCCAAGCAAGACACACCCCGAGGAGCGTCTTGACACATGTCAACACTGGGTCTGACAGGGCCTCCATGAGAGAATTCCAAGCAAGACGTGCCCCGAGGAGAGTCTTGCCACATGTCAACACTCTGTCTGACAGAGGGCATCCAGGAGAGAGGCCCAAGCAATCCGCGCCCCGATGAGTGTCTTGCCACATGTCACCACTGGGTCTGACTGAGCGCCTCCAAGAGAGAGACCCAACCAAGACGCGCCCTGAGGAGCGTCTTGCCACATGTCAGCACTCGGTCTGACTGAGCGCCTCCAGGAGAGAGGCCCAAGCAAGACGCGCCCCGAGGAGCGTCTTGCCACATGTCTACACTGGGTCTGACTGAGCGCCTCCAGGAGAGAGGCCCAAGCAAGACGCGCCCCGAGGAGCGTCTTGCCTCATGTGAACACTGGGTCTGACTGAGCGCCTCCTGGAGAGAGGCCCAAGCAAGACGCGCCCGGAGGAGCGTCTTGCCACATGTCAGCACTCGGTCTGACTGAGCGCCTCCAGGAGAGAGGCCCAAGCAAGACGTGCCCCGAGGAGCATCTTGCCACATGTCAACACTGGGTCTGACTGAGTGCCTCCATGAGAGAAGCCCCAGCAAGACGCGCCCCGATGAGCGTCTTGCCACATGTCAACACTGGGTCTGACTGAGCACCTCCAGGAGAGAGGTCCAAGCAAGACGCGCCCCGAGGAACGTCTTGCCACATGTCAACACTGGGTCTGACTGAGCGCCTCCAGGAGAGAGGCTCAAGGAGCGTCTTGCCACATGTCACCTCTGGGTCTGAATGAGCGCCTCCAGGAGAGAGGCGCAAGCAACAAACGCCCGAGGAGCGTCTTGACACATGTCAACACTGGGTCTGACTGAGCACCTCCAGGAGAGAGGCCCAAGCAAGAAGCGCCCCGAGGAGCGTCTTGTCACATGTCAACAATGGGTCTGACTGAGGGCCTCCAGGAGAGAAGCCCAAGCAAGATGCGCCCCGAGGAGCGTCTTGCCACATGTCAACACTGGGTCTAATTGAGGGCCTCCAGGAGAGAGGCCCAAGCAAGACGCGCCCCGAGGAGCGTCTTGCCACATGTCACTACTCGGTCTGACTGAGCGCCTCCAGGAGAGAGGTCCAAGCAACACGCGCCCCGAGGAGCATCTTGCCACATGTCAACACTGGGTCTGACTGAGTGCCTCCATGAGAGAAGCCCCAGCAAGACGCGCCCTGAGGAGCGTCTTGCCACATGTCACTACTCGGTCTGACTGAGCGCCTTCAGGAGAGAGGCCCAAGCAAGACTTGCCCCGAGGAGCGTCTTGCCACATGTCAACAATGGGTCTGACTGAGGGCCTCCAGGAGAGAAGCCCAAGCAAGAAGCTCCCCGAGGAGCGTCTTGACACATGTCAACACTGGGTCTGACTGAGGGCCTCCATGAGAGATGCCCAAGCAAGACGCGCCCCGAGGAGAGTCTTGCCACATGTCAACACTGGGTCTAATTGAGCGCCTCCAGGAGAGAGGCCCAAGCAAGACTCGCCCCGAGGAGCGTCTTGCCACATGTCACTACTCGGTCTGACTGAGCGCCTCCAGGAGAGAGGTCCAAGCAACACGCGCCCCGAGGAGCGTCTTGCCACATGTCAACACTGGGTCTGACTGAGTGCCTCCATGAGAGAAGCCCCAGCAAGAAGGGCCCTGAGGAGCGTCTTGCCACATGTCACTACTCGGTCTGACTGAGCGCCTCCAGGAGAGAGGCCCAAGCAAGACGTGCCACGAGGAGCGTCTTGCCACATGTCAACACTGGGTCTTACTGAGCACCTCCAGGAGAGAGGCCCAAGCAAGACACGCCCCGAGGAGCGTCTTGACACATGTCAACACTGGGTCTGACTGAGGGCCTCCATGAGAGAAGCCCAAGCAAGACGCGCCCCGAGGAGAGTCTTGCCACATGTCAACACTGGGTCTGACAGAGGGCATCCAGGAGAGAGGCCCAAGCAATACGCGCCCCGAGGAGCGTCTTGCCACATATCAACAATGGGTCTGACTGAGGGCCTCCAGGAGAGAAGCCAAAGCAAGACGCGCCCCGAGGAGCTTCTTTCCACATGTCAACAATGGGTCTGACTGAGCGCCTCCAGGAGAGAGGCCCAAGCAAGACATGCCCCGAGGAGCGTCTTGCCACGTGTCAACACTGGGTCTGACTTAGCGCCTCCAGGAGAGAGGCCCAAGCAAGATGCGCCCCGAGGAGCGTCTTGCCACGTGTCACCACTGGGTCTGACTGAGCTCCTCCAGGAGAGAGGCCCAAGCAAGACGCGCCCAGAGGAGCGTCTTGCCACGTGTCACCACTGGGTCTGAATGAGCACCTCCAGGAGAAAGGCCCCAGCAAGACGCGTCCCGAGGAGCGTCCTTCCTTATGTCAGCACTCGGTCTGAATGAGCGCCTCCAGGAGAGAGGCCCAAGCAAGACGCGCCCCGAGGAGCGTCTTGCCACATGTCAACACTGGGTCTAATTGAGCGCCTCCAGGAGAGAGGCCCAAGCAAGACGCGCCCCGAGGAGCGTCTTGCCACATGTCACTACTCGGTCTGACTGAGCGAATCCAGGAGAGAGGTCCAAGCAACACGCGCCCCGAGGAGCGTCTTGCCACATGTCAACACTGGGTCTGACTGAGTGCCTCCATGAGAGAAGCCCCAGCAAGACGGGCCCCGAGGAGCGTCTTGCCACATGTCATCAATGGGTCTTACTGAGGGCCTCCATGAGAGAAGCCCAAGCAAGACGCGCCCCGAGGAGTGTCTTTCCACATGTCAACACTGTGTCTGACTGAGCGCCTCCAGGAGAGAGGCCCAAGCAAGACGCGCCCCGAGGAGCGTCTTGCCACGTGTCAACACTGGGTCTGACTTAGCGCCTCCAGGAGAGAGGCCCAAGCAAGATGCGCCCCGAGGAGCGTCTTGCCACGTGTCACCACTGGGTCTGACTGAGCTCCTCCAGGGGAGAGGCCCAAGCAAGACGCGCCCAGAGGAGCGTCTTGCCACGTGTCACCACTGGGTCTGATTGAGCACCTCCAGGAGAGAGTCCCCAGCAAGATGCGCCCCGAGGAGCGTCTTGCCACATGTCACTACTCGGTCTAACTGAGTGCCTCCAGGAGAAAGGTCCAAGCAAGACGCGCCCCGAGGAGCGTCTTGCCAAATGTCACTACTCGGTCTGACTGAGCGCCTCCAGGAGGGAGGTCCAAGCAAGATGCGCCCCGAGGAGCGTCAGGCCACATGTCACTACTCAGTCTGACTGAGCGCCTCCAGGAGAGAGGCCCAAGCAGGACACGCCCCGAGGAGCGTCTTGACACATGTCAACACTGGGTCGGACTGAGGGCCTCCATGAGAGAAGCCCAAGCAAGACGCGCCCCGAGGAGAGTCTTGCCACATGTCAACACTCGGTCTGACAGAGGGCATTCAGGAGAGAGGCCCAAGCAATACGCGCCCCGAGGAGCGTCTTGCCACATGTCACCACTGGGTCTGACTGAGCGCCTCCAGGAGAGAGGCCCAAGCAAGACGCGCCCCGAGGAGCGTCTTTCCACGTGTCACCACTGGGTCTGACTGAGCGCCTCCAGGAGAGAGGCCCAAGCAAGACGCGCCCACAGGAGCCTCTTGCCACATGTCAACACTGGGTCTGACTGAGCGCCTCCAGGAGAGAGACCCAAGCAAGACGCGCCCCGAGGAGCGTCTTGCCACATGTCAACACTGGGTCTGACTGAGCGCCTCCAGGAGAGAGGCCCAAGCAAGACGCGCCCCGAGGATCGTCTTGCCACATGTCAGCACTGGGTCTGACTGAGCGCCTCCAGGAGAGAGGCCCCAGCAAGACGCGCCCCGAGGAGCGTCTTGCCTTATGTCAGCACTCGGTCTGACTGAGCGCCTCCAGGAGAGAGGCCCAAGCAAGACGCGCCCCGAGGAGCGTCTTGCCACATGTCAACAATGGGTCTGACTGAGGGCCTCCAGGAGAGAGGCCCAAGCAAGATGCGCCCGGAGGAGCGTCTTGCCACATGTCAACACTGGGTCTGACAGAGGGCCTCCAGGAGAGAGGCCCAAGCAAGACGCGCCCCGAGGAGCGTCTTGCCACATGTCACCTCTGGTTCTGACTGAGAGCCTCCAGGAGAGAGGCCCAAGCAAGACGCGCCCCGAGGAGCGTCTTGTCACATATCAACACTGGGTCTGTCTGAGCGCCTTCAGGAGAGAAGCCCAAGCAAGACGCGCCCCGAGGAGCGTCTTGCCACATGTCAACAATGGGTCTGACTGAGGGCCTCCAGGAGAGAAGCCCAAGCAAGACGCGCCCCGAGGAGCGTCTTGCCACATGTCAACACTGGGTCTGACAGAGGGCCTCCAGGAGAGAGGCCCAAGCAAGACGCGCCCCGAGGAGTGTCTTGCCACATGTCACCACTGGGTCTGACTGAGCGCCTCCAGGAGAGAGGCCCCAGCAAGACGCGCCCCGAGGAGCGTCTTGCCACATGTCACCTCTGGTTCTGACTGAGCGCCTCCAGGAGAGAGGCCCAAGCAAGACGCGCCCCGAGGAGCGTCTTGTCACATGTCAACACTGGGTCTTTCTGAGCGCCTCCAGGAGAGAAGCCCAAGCAAGACGCGCCCCGAGGAGCGTCTTGCCACATGTCAGCACTCGGTCTGACTGAGCGCCTCCAGGAGAGAGGCCCAAGCAAGACGCGCCCCGAGGAGCGTCTTGTCACATGTCACCACTTGGTCTGACTGAGCGCCTCCAGGAGAGAAGCCCAAGCAACACGCGCCCCGAGGAGCGTCAGGCCACATGTCACTACTCAGTCTGACTGAGCGCCTCCAGGAGAGAGGCCCAAGCAAGACGCGCCCCGAGGAGCGTCTTGCCACATGTCAACAATGGGTCTTACTGACGGCACCAGGAGAGAAGCCCAAGCAAGACGCGCCCCGAGGAGCTTCTTGCCACATGTCAGCACTCGGTCTGACTGAGCGCCTCCAGGAGAGAGGCCAAAGCAAGACGCCCCCCGAGGAGCGTATTGAAACATGTCAACACTGGGTTTGACAGAGGGCCTCCATGAGAGAGGCCCAAGCAAGACGCGCCCCGAGGAGTGTCTTGCCAAATGTCAACACTGGGTCTGACTGAGCGCCTCAGGGAGAGAGGTCCAAGCAAGACGCGCCCCGAGGAGCGTCTTGCCACATGTCACTACTCGGTCTGACTGAGTGCCTCAGGGAGAGAGGTCCAAGCAAGACGCGCCCCGAGGAGCGTCTTGCCACATGTCACTACTCGGTCTGTTTGAGCGCCTCCAGGAGAGAGGCCCAAGCAAGACGTGCCCCGAGGAGCGTCTTGCCACATGTCAACAATGGGTCTGACTGAGGGCCTCCAGGAGAGAAGCCCAAGCAAGACGCACCCCGAGGAGCGTCTTGCCACATGTCAACACTGGGTCTGACTGAGCGCCTCCAGGAGAAAGGCCCAAGCAAGACACGCCCCGAGGAGCGTCTTGACACATGTCAACAATGGGTCTGACTGAGGGCCTCCATGAGAGAATTCCAAGCAAGACGCGCCCCGAGGAGAGTCTTGCCACATGTCAACACTCTGTCTGACAGAGGGCATCCAGGAGAGAAGCCCAAGCAATACGCGCCCCGAGGAGCGTCTTGCCACATGTCACCACTGGGTCTGACTGAGGGCCTCCATCAGAGATGCCCAAGCAAGACGCGCCCCGAGGAGAGTCTTGCCACATGTCAACACTGGGTCTGACAGAGGGCATCCAGGAGAGAGGCCCAAGCAATAAGCGCCCCAAGGAGCGTCTTGCCACATGTGAACAATGGGTCTGACTGAGGGCCTCCAGGAGAGAAGCCAAAGCAAGACGCTCCCCGAGGAGCTTCTTTCCACATGTCAACAATGGGTCTTACTGAGGGCCTCCATGAGAGAAGCCCAAGCAAGACGCGCCCCGAGGAGTGTCTTGCCACATGTCAACACTGTGTCTGACTGAGCGCCTCCAGCAGAGAGGCCCAAGCAAGACGCGCCCCGAGGAGCGTCTTGCCACGTGTCAACACTGGGTCTGACTTAGCGCCTCAGGGAGAGAGGCCCAAGCAAGATGCGCCCCGAGGAGTGTCTTGCCACGTGTCACCACTGGGTCTGACTGAGCTCCTCCAGGAGAGAGACCCAAGCAAGACGCGCCCAGAGGAGCGTCTTGCCACGTGTCACCACTGGGTCTTATTGAGCACCTCCAGGAGAGAGGCCCCAGCAAGACGCGCCCTGAGGAGCGTCTTGCCACATGTCACTACTCGGTCTAACTGAGCGCCTCCAGGAGAGAGGTCCAAGCAAGATGCGCCCCGAGGAGCGTCTTGTCAAATGTCACTACTCGGTCTGACTGAGCGCCTCCAGGAGGGAGGTCCAAGCAAGACGCGCCCCGAGGAGCGTCTTGCCACATGTCACTACTCGGTCTGACTGAGCGCCTCCAGGAGAGAGGCCCAAGCAAGACGTGCCCCGAGGAGCGTCTTGCCACATGTCAACAATGGGTCTGACTGAGGGCCTCCAGGAGAGAAGCCCAAGCAAGACGCGCCCAGAGGAGCGTCTTGCCACATGTCAACACTGGGTCTGACTGAGCGCCTCCAGGAGAGAGGCCCAAGCAAGACGCGCCCCGAGGAGCGTCTTAACACATGTCAACACTGGGTCGGACTGACGGCCTCCAGGAGAGAGGCCCAAGCAAGACGCGCCCCGAGGAGCGTCAGGCCACATGTCACTACTCAGTCTGACTGAGCGCCTCCAGGAGAGAGGCCCAAGCAAGACGCGCCCCGAGGAGCATCTTGCCACATGTCAGCACTGGGTCTGACTGAGCGCCTCCAGGAGAGAGGCCCCAGCAAGACGCGCCCCGAGGAGCTTCTTGCCTTATGTCAGCACTCGGTCTGACTGAGCGCCTCCAGGAGAGAGGCCCAAGCAAGACGCGCCCCGAGGAGCGTCTTGCCACATGTCAACAATGAGTCTGACTGAGGGCCTCCAGGAGAGAAGCAAAAGCAACACGCGGCCCGAGGAGCGTCTTGCCACATGTCATCACTCGGTCTGACTGAGCGCCTCCAGGAGAGAGGCCCAAGCAAGACGCGCCCCGAGGAGCGTCTTGCCACATGTCAACAATGGGTCTGACTGAGGGCCTCCAGGAGAGAGGCCCAAGCAAGACGCGCCCCGAGGAGCGTCTTGCCACATGTCACCTCTGGTTCTGACTGAGCGCCTCGCGGAGAGAGGCCCAAGCAAGACGCGCCCCGAGGAGCATCTTGTCACATGTCAACACTGGGTCTGTCTGAGCGCCTCCAGGAGAGAAGCCCAAGCAAGACGCACCCCGAGGAGCGTCTTGCCACATGTCAACAATGGGTCTGACTGAGGGCCTCCAGGAGAGAAGCCCAAGCAAGACGTGCCCCGAGGAGCGTCTTGACACATGTCAACACTGGGTCTGACAGAGGGCCTCCAGGAGAGAGGCCCAAGCAAGACGCGCCCCAAGGAGTATCTTGCCACATGTCACCACTTGGTCTGACTGAGCGCCTCCAGGAGAGAGCCCCAAGTAAGACGCGCCCCGAGGAGCGTCTTGCCACGTGTTTACACTGGGTCTGATTGAGGGCCTTCTGGAGAGAGGCCCAAGCAAGACGCGCCCCGAGGAGCGTCTTGCCACATGTCACTACTCGGTCTTACTGAGCGCCTCCAGGAGAGAGGCCCAAGCAAGACGTGCCCTGAGGAGCGTCTTGCCACATGTCAACACTGGGTCTGACTGAGGGCCTCCAGGAGAGAGGCCCAAATAAGACGCGCCCCGAGGAGCGTCTTGCCACATGTCACCTCTGGGTCTGACTGAGCGCCTCCAGGAGAGAGGCCCAAGCAAGACGCGCCTCGAGGAGCATCTTGTCACATGTCAACACTGGGTCTGTCTGAGCGCCTCCAGGAGAGAAGCCCAAGCAAGACGCGCCCCGAGGAGCGTCTTGCCACATGTCAACAATGGGTCTGACTGAGGGCCTCCAGGAGAGAAGCCCAAGCAAGACGCGCCCCGAGGAGCGTCTTGACACATGTCAACACTGGGTCTGACAGAGGGCCTCCAGGAGAGAGGCCCAAGCAAGACGCGCCCCGAGGAGTGTCTTGCCACATGTCACCACTGGGTCTGACTGAGCGCCTCCAGGAGAGAGGCCCAAGCAAGACGCGCCCCGAGGAGCGTCAGGCCACATGTCACTACTCAGTCTGACTGAGCGCCTCCAGGAGAGAGGCCCAAGCAAGACGCGCCCCGAGGAGCATCTTGCCTCATGTCAGCACTGGGTCTGACTGAGCGCCTCCATGAGAGAGGCCCCAGCAAGACGCGCCCCGAGGAGCTTCTTGCCTTATGTCAGCACTCGGTCTGACTGAGCGCCTCCAGGAGAGAGGCCCAAGCAAGACGCGCCCCGTGGAGCGTCTTGCCACATGTCAACAATGGGTCTGACTGAGGGCCTCCAGGAGAGAAGCCCAAGCAACACGCGGCCCGAGGAGCGTCTTGCCACATGTCAGCACTCGATCTGACTGAGCGCCTCCAGGAGAGAGACCCAAGCAAGACGCGCCCCGAGGAGCGTCTTGCCACATGTCAACAATGGGTCTGACTGAGGGCCTCCAGGAGAGAAGCCCAAGCAAGACGCGCCCCGAGGAGCGTCTTGACACATGTCAACTCTGGGTCTGACAGAGGGCCTCCAGGAGAGAGGCCCAAGCGAGACGCGCCCCGAGGAGTGTCTTGCCACATGTCACCACTTGGTCTGACTGAGCGCCTCCAGGAGGGAGGCCCAAGCAACACGCGCCCCGAGGAGCGTCAGGCCACATGTCACTACTCAGTCTGACTGAGCGCCTCCAGGAGAGAGGCCCAAGCAAGACACGCCCCGAGGAGCGTCTAGCCTCATGTCAGCACTCGGTCTCACTGAGCGCCTCCAGGAGAGAGGCCCAAGCAAGAAGCGCCCCGAGGAGCGTCTTGCCACATGTCAACACTGGGTCTAATTGAGCCCCTCCAGGAGAGAGGCCCAAGCAAGACTCGCCCCGAGGAGCGTCTTGCCACATGTCACTACTCGGTCTGACTGAGCGCCTCCAGGAGAGAGGTCCAAGCAACACGCGCCCCGAGGAGCGTCTTGCCACATGTCAACACTGGGTCTGACTGAGTGCCTCCATGAGAGAAGCCCCAGCAAGACGGGCCCCGAGGAGCGTCTTGCCACATGTCACTACTCGGTCTGACTGAGCGCCTCCAGGAGAGAGGCCCAAGCAAGACGTGCCCCGAGGAGCGTCTTGCCACATGTCAACACTGGGTCTTACTGAGCGCCTCCAGGAGAGAGGCCCAAGCAAGACACGCCCCGAGGAGCGTCTTGACACATGTCAACACTGGGTCTGACTGAGGGCCTCCATGAGAGAAGCCCAAGCAAGACGCTCCCCGAGGAGAGTCTTGCCACATGTCAACACTGGGTCTGACAGAGGGCATCCAGGAGAGAGGCCCAAGCAAGACGCGCCTTGAGGAGCATCTTGTCACATGTCAACACTGGGTCTGTCTGAGCGCCTCCAGGAGAGAAGCCCAAGCAAGACGCGCCCCGAGGAGCGTCTTGCCACATGTCAACAATGGGTCTGACTGAGGGCCTCCAGGAGAGAAGCCCAAGCAAGACGCGCCCCGAGGAGCGTCTTGACACATGTCAACACTGGGTTGTGACAGAGGGCCTCCAGGAGAGAGGCCCAAGCAAGACGCGCCCCGAGGAGTGTCTTGCCACATGTCACCACTGGGTCTGACTGAGCGCCTCCAGGAGAGAGGCCCAAGCAAGACGCGCCCCGAGGAGCGTCAGGCCACATGTCACTACTCAGTCTGACTGAGCGCCTCCAGGAGAGAGGCCCAAGCAAGACGCGCCCCGAGGAGCATCTTGCCTCATGTCAGCACTGGGTCTGACTGAGCGCCTCCATTAGAGAGGCCCCAGCAAGACGCGCCCCGAGGAGCTTCTTGCCTTATGTCAGCACTCGGTCTGACTGAGCGCCTCCAGGAGAGAGGCCCAAGCAAGATGCGCCCCGAGGAGCGTCTTGCCACATGTCAACAATGGGTCCGACTGAGGGCCTCCAGGAGAGAAGCCCAAGCAACACGCGGCCCGAGGAGCGTCTTGCCACATGTCAGCACTCGATCTGACTGAGCGCCTCCAGGAGAGAGGCCCAAGCAAGACGCGCCCCGAGGAGCGTCTTGCCACATGTCAACAATGGGTCTGACTGAGGGCCTCCAGGAGAGATGCCCAAGCAAGACGCGCCCCGAGGAGCGTCTTGACACATGTCAACTCTGGGTCTGACAGAGGGCCTCCAGGAGAGAGGCCCAAGCAAGACGCGCCCCGAGGAGTGTCTTGCCACATGTCACCACTTGGTCTGACTGAGCGCCTCCAGGAGGGAGGCCCAAGCAACACGCGCCCCGAGGAGCGTGAGGCCACATGTCACTACTCAGTCTGACTGAGCGCCTCCAGGAGAGAGGCCCAAGCAAGAAGCGCCCCGAGGAGCGTCTTGCCACATGTCAACACTGGGTCTAATTGAGCCCCTCCAGGAGAGAGGCCCAAGCAAGACTCGCCCCGAGGAGCGTCTTGCCACATGTCACTACTCGGTCTGACTGAGCGCCTCCAGGAGAGAGGTCCAAGCAACACGCGCCCCGAGGAGCGTCTTGCCACATGTCAACACTGGGTCTGACTGAGTGCCTCCATGAGAGAAGCCCCAGCAAGACGGGCCCCAAGGAGCGTCTTGCCACATGTCACTACTCGGTCTGACTGAGCGCCTCCAGGAGAGAGGCCCAAGCAAGACGTGCCCCGAGGAGCGTCTTGCCACATGTCAACACTGGGTCTTACTGAGCGCCTCCAGGAGAGAGGCCCAAGCAAGACACGCCCCGAGGAGCGTCTTGACACATGTCAACACTGGGTCTGATTGAGGGCCTCCATGAGAGAAGCCCAAGCAAGACGCGCCCCGAGGAGAGTCTTGCCACATGTCAACACTGGGTCTGACAGAGGGCATCCAGGAGATAGGCCCAAGCAATACGCGCCCCGAGGAGCGTCTTGCCACATGTCAACAATGGGTCTGACTGAGGGCCTCCAGGAGAGAAGCCAAAGCAAGACGCGCCCCGAGGAGCTTCTTTCCACATGTCAACAATGGGTCTTACTGAGGGCCTCCATGAGAGAAGCCCAAGCAAGACGCGCCCCGAGGAGTTTCTTGCCACATGTCAACACTGTGTCTGACTGAGCGCCTCCAGGAGAGAGGCCCAAGCAAGACGCGCCCCGAGGAGCGTCTTGCCACGTGTCAACACTGGGTCTGACTTAGCGCCTCCAGGACAGAGGCCCAAGCAAGATGCGCCCCGAGGAGCGTCTTGCCACGTGTCACCACTGGGTCTGACTGAGCTCCTCCAGGAGAGAGGCCCAAGCAAGACGCGCCCAGAAGAGCGTCTTGCCACGTGTCACCACTGGGTCTGAATGAGCACCTCCAGGAGAGAGGCCCAAGCAAGACGCGCCCCGAGGAGCGTCTTGCCACATGTCACTACTCGGTCTGACTGAGCGCCTCCAGGAGAGAGGTCCAAGCAACACGCGCCCCGAGGAGCGTCTTGCCACATGTCAACACTGGGTCTGACTGAGTGCCTCCATGAGAGAAGCCCCAGCAAGACGGGCCCTGAGGAGCGTCTTGCCACATGTCACTACTCGGTCTGACTGAGCGCCTCCAGGAGAGAGGTCCAAGCAACACGCGCCCCGAGGAGCGTCTTGCCACATGTCAACACTGGGTCTGACTGAGTGCCTCCATGAGAGAAGCCGCAGCAAGACGGGCCCCGAGGAGCGTCTTGCCACATGTCACTACTCGGTCTGACTGAGCGCCTCCAGGAGAGAGGCCCAAGCAAGACGTGCCCCGAGGAGCGTCTTGCCACATGTCAACACTGGGTCTGACTGAGCGCCTCCAGGAGAGAGGCCCAAGCAAGACACGCCTCGAGGAGCGTCTTGACACATGTCAACACTGGGTCTGACTGAGGGCCTCCATGAGAGAAGCCCAAGCAAGACGCGCCCCGAGAAGAGTCTTGCCACATGTCAACACTGGGTCTGACTGAGCGCCTCCAGGAGAGAGGCCCAAGCAAGACATGCCCCGAGGAGCGTCTTGCCACGTGTCAACACTGGGTCTGACTTAGCGCCTCCAGGAGAGAGGCCCAAGCAAGATGCGCCCCAAGGAGCGTCTTGACACGTGTCACCACTGGGTCTGACTGAGCTCCTCCAGGAGAGAGGCCCAAGCAAGACGCGCCCAGAGGAGCGTCTTGCCACGTGTCACCACTGGGTCTGAATGAGCACCTCCAGGAGAAAGGCCCCAGCAAGACGCGCCCCGAGGAGCGTCTTGCCTTATGTCAGCACTCGGTCTGAATGAGCGCCTCCAGGAGAGAGGCCCAAGCAAGACGCGCCCCGAGGAGCTTCTTGCCACATGTCACTACTCGGTCTGACTGAGCATCCTCCAGGAGAGAGGCCCCAGCAAGACGCGCCCCGAGGAGCGTCTTGCCTCATGTCAGCACTCGGTCTGACTGAGCGCCTCCAGGAGAGAGGCCCAAGCAAGAAGCGCCCCGAGGAGCGTCTTGCCACATGTCAACACTGGGTCTAATTGAGCGCCTCCAGGAGAGAGGCCCAAGCAAGACGCGCCCCGAGGAGCGTCTTGCCACATGTCACTACTCGGTCTGACTGAGCGAATCCAGGAGAGAGGTCCAAGCAACACGCGCCCCGAGGAGCGTCTTGCCACATGTCAACACTGGGTCTTACTGAGGGCCTCCATGAGAGAAGCCCAAGCAAGACGCGCCCCGAGGAGTGTCTTTCCACATGTCAACACTGTGTCTGACTGAGCGCCTCCAGGAGAGAGGCCCAAGCAAGACGCGCCCCGAGGAGCGTCTTGCCACGTGTCAACACTGGGTCTGACTTAGCGCCTCCAGGAGAGAGGCCCAAGCAAGATGCGCCCCGAGGAGCGTCTTGCCACGTGTCACCACTGGGTCTGACTGAGCTCCTCCAGGGGAGAGGCCCAAGAAAGACGCGCCCAGAGGAGCATCTTGCCACGTGTCACCACTGGGTCTGATTGAGCACCTCCAGGAGAGAGTCCCCAGCAAGACACGCCCCGAGGAGCGTCTTGCCACATGTCAACACTGGGTCTGACTGAGTGCCTCCATGAGAGAAGCCCCAGCAAGACGGGCCCCGAGGAGCGTCTTGCCACATGTCACTACTCGGTCTGACTGAGCGCCTCCAGGAGAGAGGTCAAGGCAACACGCGCCCCGAGGAGCGTCTTGCCACATGTCAACACTGGGTCTGACTGAGTGCCTCCATGAGAGAAGCCCCAGCAAGACGGGCCCCGAGGAGCGTCTTGCCACATGTCACTACTCGGTCTGACTGAGCGCCTCCAGGAGAGAGGCCCAAGCAAGACGTGCCCCGAGGAGCGTCTTGCCACATGTCAACACTGGGTCTGACTGAGCGCCTCCAGGAGAGAGGCCCAAGCAAGACACGCCTCGAGGAGCGTCTTGACACATGTCAACACTGGGTCTGACTGAGGGCCTCCATGAGAGAAGCCCAAGCAAGACGCGCCCCGAGAAGAGTCTTGCCACATGTCAACACTGGGTCTGACTGAGCGCCTCCAGGAGAGAGGCCCAAGCAAGACATGCCCCGAGGAGCGTCTTGCCACGTGTCAACACTGGGTCTGACTTAGCGCCTCCAGGAGAGAGGCCCAAGCAAGATGCGCCCCGAGGAGCGTCGTGCCACGTGTCACCACTGGGTCTGACTGAGCTCCTCCAGGAGAGAGGCCCAAGCAAGACGCGCCCAGAGGAGCGTCTTGCCACGTGTCACCACTGGGTCTGAATGAGCACCTCCAGGAGAAAGGCCCCAGCAAGACGCGCCCCGAGGAGCGTCTTGCCTTATGTCAGCACTCGGTCTGAATGAGCGCCTCCAGGAGAGAGGCCCAAGCAAGACGCGCCCCGAGGAGCTTCTTGCCACATGTCACTACTCGGTCTGACTGAGCGCCTCCAGGAGAGAGGCCCCAGCAAGACGCGCCCCGAGGAGCGTCTTGCCTCATGTCAGCACTCGGTCTGACTGAGCGCCTCCAGGAGAGAGGCCCAAGCAAGAAGCGCCCCGAGGAGCGTCTTGCCACATGTCAACAATGGGTCTGACTGAGGGCCTCCAGGGGAGAAGCCCAAGCAAGACACGCCCCGAGGAGCGTCTTGCCACATGTCAACACTGGGTCTAATTGAGCGCCTCCAGGAGAGAGGCCCAAGCAAGACGCGCCCCGAGGAGCGTCTTGCCACATGTCACTACTCGGTCTGACTGAGCGAATCCAGGAGAGAGGTCCAAGCAACACTCGCCCCGAGGAGCGTCTTGCCAGATGTCAACACTGGGTCTGACTGAGTGCCTCCATGAGAGAAGCCCCAGCAAGACGGGCCCCGAGGAGCGTCTTGCCACATGTCATCAATGGGTCTTACTGAGGGCCTCCATGAGAGAAGCCCAAGCAAGACGCGCCCCGAGGAGTGTCTTTCCACATGTCAACACTGTGTCTGACTGAGCGCCTCCAGGAGAGAGGCCCAAGCAAGACGCGCCCCGAGGAGCGTCTTGCCACGTGTCAACACTGGGTCTGACTTAGCGCCTCCAGGAGAGAGGCCCAAGCAAGATGCGCCCCGAGGAGCGTCTTGCCACGTGTCACCACTGGGTCTGACTGAGCTCCTCCAGGGGAGAGGCCCAAGCAAGACGCGCCCAGAGGAGCGTCTTGCCACGTGTCACCACTGGGTCTGATTGAGCACCTCCAGGAGAGAGTCCCCAGCAAGACGCGCCCCGAGGAGCGTCTTGCCACATGTCACTACTCGGTCTAACTGAGTGCCTCCAGGAGAGAGGTCCAAGCAAGACGCGCCCCGAGGAGCGTCTTGCCAAATGTCACTACTCGGTCTGACTGAGCGCCTCCAGGAGGGAGGTCCAAGCAAGACGCGCCCCGAGGAGCGTCAGGCCACATGTCACTACTCAGTCTGACTGAGCGCCTCCAGGAGAGAGGCCCAAGCAAGACGCGCCCCGAGGAGCGTCTTGCCACATGTCAGCACTGGGTCTGACTGAGCGCCTCCAGGAGAGAGGCCCAAGCAAGACACGCCCCGAGGAGCGTCTTGACACATGTCAACACTGGGTCGGACTGAGGGCCTCCATGAGAGAAGCCCAAGCAAGACGCGCCCCGAGGAGAGTCTTGCCACATGTCAACACTCGGTCTGACAGAGGGCATTCAGGAGAGAGGCCCAAGCAAGACGCGCCCCGAGGAGCGTCTTTCCACGTGTCACCACTGGGTCTGACTGAGCGCCTCCAGGAGAGAGGCCCAAGCAAGACGCGCCCACAGGAGCCTCTTGCCACATGTCAACACTGGGTCTGACTGAGCGCCTCCAGGAGAGAGACCCAAGCAAGACGCGCCCCGAGGAGCGTCTTGCCACATGTCAACACTGGGTCTGACTGAGCGCCTCCAGGAGAGAGGCCCAAGCAAGACGCGCCCCGAGGATCGTCTTGCCACATGTCAGCACTGGGTCTGACTGAGCGCCTCCAGGAGAGAGGCCCCAGCAAGACGCGCCCCGAGGAGCGTCTTGCCTTATGTCAGCACTCGGTCTGACTGAGCGCCTCCAGGAGAGAGGCCCAAGCAAGACGCGCCCCGAGGAGCGTCTTGCCACATGTCAACAATGGGTCTGACTGAGGGCCTCCAGGAGAGAGGCCCAAGCAAGATGCGCCCGGAGGAGCGTCTTGCCACATGTCAACACTGGGTCTGACAGAGGGCCTCCAGGAGAGAGGCCCAAGCAAGACGCGCCCCGAGGAGCGTCTTGCCACATGTCACCTCTGGTTCTGACTGAGAGCCTCCAGGAGAGAGGCCCAAGCAAGACGCGCCCCGAGGAGCGTCTTGTCACATATCAACACTGGGTCTGTCTGAGCACCTTCAGGAGAGAAGCCCAAGCAAGACGCGCCCCGAGGAGCGTCTTGCCACATGTCAACAATGGGTCTGACTGAGGGCCTCCAGGAGAGAAGCCCAAGCAAGACGCGCCCCGAGGAGCGTCTTGCCACATGTCAACACTGGGTCTGACAGAGGGCCTCCAGGAGAGAGGCCCAAGCAAGACGCGCCCCGAGGAGTGTCTTGCCACATGTCACCACTGGGTTTGACTGAGCGCCTCCAGGAGAGAGGCCCCAGCAAGACGCGCCCCGAGGAGCGTCTTGCCACATGTCACCTCTGGTTCTGACTGAGCGCCTCCAGGAGAGAGGCCCAAGCAAGACGCGCCCCGAGGAGCGTCTTGCCACATGTCACCTCTGGTTCTGACTGAGCGCCTCCAGGAGAGTAGCCCAAGCAAGACGCGCCCCGAGGAGCGTCTTGACACATGTCAACACTGGGTCTGACAGAGGGCCTCCAGGAGAGATGCCCAAGCAAGACGCGCCCCGAGGAGTGTCTTGTCACATGTCACCACTTGGTCTGACTGAGCGCCTCCAGGAGAGAAGCCCAAGCAACACGCGCCCCGAGGAGCGTCAGGCCACATGTCACTACTCAGTCTGACTGAGCGCCTCCAGGAGAGAGGCCCAAGCAAGACGCGCCCCGAGGAGCGTCTTGCCACATGTCAACAATGGGTCTTACTGACGGCCTCCAGGAGAGAAGCCCAAGCAAGACGCGCCCCGAGGAGCTTCTTGCCACATGTCAGCACTCGGTCTGACTGAGCGCCTCCAGGAGAGAGGCCAAAGCAAGACGCCCCCCGAGGAGCGTCTTGACACATGTCAACACTGGGTTTGACAGAGGGCCTCCATGAGAGAGGCCCAAGCAAGACGCGCCCCGAGGAGTGTCTTGCCAAATGTCAACACTGGGTCTGACTGAGCGCCTCAGGGAGAGAGGTCCAAGCAAGACGCGCCCCGAGGAGCGTCTTGCCACATGTCACTACTCGGTCTGTTTGAGCGCCTCCAGGAGAGAGGCCCAAGCAAGACGTGCCCCGAGGAGCGTCTTGCCACATGTCAACAATGGGTCTGACTGAGGGCCTCCAGGAGAGAAGCCCAAGCAAGACGCGCCCCGAGGAGCGTCTTGCCACATGTCAACACTGGGTCTGACTGAGCGCCTCCAGGAGAGAGGCCCAAGCAAGACACGCCCCGAGGAGCGTCTTGACACATGTCAACACTGGGTCTGACTGAGGGCCTCCATGAGAGAATTCCAAGCAAGACGCGCCCCGAGGAGAGTCTTGCCACATGTCAACACTCTGTCTGACAGAGGGCATCCAGGAGAGAGGCCCAAGCAATACGCGCCCCGAGGAGCGTCTTGCCACATGTCACCACTGGGTCTGACTGAGCGCCTCCAGGAGAGAGACCCAACCAAGACGCGCCCTGAGGAGCGTCTTGCCACATGCCAACACTGGGTCTGACAGAGGGCCTCCAGGAGAGAGGCCCAAGCAAGATGCGCCCCGAGGAGTGTCTTGCCACATGTCACCACTGGGTCTGACTGAGCGCCTCCAGGAGAGAGGCCCAAGCAAGACGCCCCCCGAGGAGCGTCTTGCCACATGTCAGCACTCGGTCTGACTGAGCGCCTCCAGGAGAGAGGCCCAAGCAAGACGCGCCCCGAGGAGCGTCTTGCCACATGTCTACACTGGGTCTGACTGAGCGCCTCCAGGAGAGAGGCCCAAGTAAGACGCGCCCCGAGGAGCGTCTTGCCACATGTGAACACTGGGTCTGACTGAGCGCCTCCTGGAGAGAGGCCCAAGCAAGACGCGCCCGGAGGAGCGTCTTGCCACATGTCAGCACTCGGTCTGACTGAGCGCCTCCAGGAGAGAGGCCCAAGCAAGACGCACCCCGAGGAGCGTCTTGACACATGTCTCCTCTGGGTCTGACTGAGCGCCTCCAGGAGAGAGGCCCAAGCAAGACGTGCCCCGAGGAGCATCTTGCCACATGTCAACACTGGGTCTGACTGAGTGCCTCCATGAGAGAAGCCCCAGCAAGACGCGCCCCGATGAGCGTCTTGCCACATGTCAACACTGGGTCTGACTGAGCACCTCCAGGAGAGAGGTCCAAGCAAGACGCGCCCCGAGGAACGTCTTGCCAGATGTCAACACTGGGTCTGACTGAGCGCCTCCAGGAGAGAGGCCCAAGGAGCGTCTTGCCACATGTCACCTCTGGGTCTGACTGAGCGCCTCCAGGAGAGAGGCCCAAGCAAGAAGCGCCCCGAGGAGCGTCTTGCCACATGTCAACAATGGGTCTGACTTAGGGCCTCCAGGAGAGAAGCCCAAGCAAGATGCGCCCCGAGGAGCGTCTTGCCACATGTCAACACTGGGTCTAATTGAGCGCCTCCAGGAGAGAGGCCCAAGCAAGACGCGCCCCGAGGAGCATCTTGCCACATGTCACTACTCGGTCTGACTGAGCGCCTCCAGGAGAGAGGTCCAAGCAACACGCGCCCCGAGGAGCATCTTGCCACATGTCAACACTGGGTCTGACTGAGTGCCTCCATGAGAGAAGCCCCAGCAAGACGCGCCCCGAGGAGCGTCTTGCCACATGTCACTACTCGGTCTGACTGAGCGCCTCCAGGAGAGAGGCCCAAGCAAGACTTGCCCCGAGGAGCGTCTTGCCACATGTCAACAATGGGTCTGACTGAGGGCCTCCAGGAGAGAAGCCCAAGCAAGAAGCTCCCCGAGGAGCGTCTTGACACATGTCAACACTGGGTCTGACTGAGGGCCTCCATCAGAGATGCCCAAGCAAGACGCGCCCCGAGGAGAGTCTTGCCACATGTCAACACTGGGTCTGACAGAGGGCATCCAGGAGAGAGGCCCAAGCAATAAGCGCCCCGAGGAGCGTCTTGCCACATGTGAACAATGGGTCTGACTGAGGGCCTCCAGGAGAGAAGCCAAAGCAAGACGCTCCCCGAGGAGCTTCTTTCCACATGTCAACAATGGGTCTTACTGAGGGCCTCCATGAGAGAAGCCCAAGCAAGACGCGCCCCGAGGAGTGTCTTGCCACATGTCAACACTGTGTCTGACTGAGCGCCTCCAGGAGAGAGGCCCAAGCAAGACGCGCCCCGAGGAGCGTCTTGCCACGTGTCAACACTGGGTCTGACTTAGCGCCTCCAGGAGAGAGGCCCAAGCAAGATGCGCCCCGAGGAGTTTCTTGCCACGTGTCACCACTGGGTCTGACTGAGCTCCTCCAGGAGAGAGGCCCAAGCAAGACGCGCCCAGAGGAGCGTCTTGCCACGTGTCACCACTGGGTCTGAATGAGCACCTCCAGGAGAAAGGCCCCAGCAAGACGCGCCCCGAGGAGCGTCTTGACACATGTCAACAATGGGTCTGACTGAGGGCCTCCAGGAGAGAAGCCCAAGCAAGACGTGCCCCGAGGAGCGTCTTGCCACATGTCAACACTGGGTCTGACTGAGCGCCTCCAGGAGAGAGGCCCAAGCAAGACACGCCCCGAGGAGCGTCTTGACACATGTCAACACTGGGTCTGACTGAGGGCCTCCATGAGAGAATTCCAAGCAAGACGCGCCCCGAGGAGAGTCTTGCCACATGTCTACACTGGGTCTGACTGAGCGCCTCCAGGAGAGAGGCCCAAGTAAGACGCGCCCCGAGGAGCGTCTTGCCACATGTGAACACTGGGTCTGACTGAGCGCCTCCTGGAGAGAGGCCCAAGCAAGACGCGCCCGGAGGAGCGTCTTGCCACATGTCAGCACTCGGTCTGACTGAGCGCCTCCAGGAGAGAGGCCCAAGCAAGACGCACCCCGAGGAGCGTCTTGACACATGTCTCCTCTGGGTCTGACTGAGCGCCTCCAGGAGAGAGGCCCAAGCAAGACGTGCCCCGAGGAGCATCTTGCCACATGTCAACACTGGGTCTGACTGAGTGCCTCCATGAGAGAAGCCCCAGCAAGACGCGCCCCGATGAGCGTCTTGCCACATGTCAACACTGGGTCTGACTGAGCACCTCCAGGAGAGAGGTCCAAGCAAGACGCGCCCCGAGGAACGTCTTGCCAGATGTCAACACTGGGTCTGACTGAGCGCCTCCAGGAGAGAGGCCCAAGGAGCGTCTTGCCACATGTCACCTCTGGGTCTGACTGAGCGCCTCCAGGAGAGAGGCCCAAGCAAGAAGCGCCCCGAGGAGCGTCTTGCCACATGTCAACAATGGGTCTGACTTAGGGCCTCCAGGAGAGAAGCCCAAGCAAGATGCGCCCCGAGGAGCGTCTTGCCACATGTCAACACTGGGTCTAATTGAGCGCCTCCAGGAGAGAGGCCCAAGCAAGACGCGCCCCGAGGAGCTTCTTGCCACATGTCACTACTCGGTCTGACTGAGCGCCTCCAGGAGAGAGGTCCAAGCAACACGCGCCCCGAGGAGCATCTTGCCACATGTCAACACTGGGTCTGACTGAGTGCCTCCATGAGAGAAGCCCCAGCAAGACGCGCCCCGAGGAGCGTCTTGCCACATGTCACTACTCGGTCTGACTGAGCGCCTCCAGGAGAGAGGCCCAAGCAAGACTTGCCCCGAGGAGCGTCTTGCCACATGTCAACAATGGGTCTGACTGAGGGCCTCCAGGAGAGAAGCCCAAGCAAGAAGCTCCCCGAGGAGCGTCTTGACACATGTCAACACTGGGTCTGACTGAGGGCCTCCATCAGAGATGCCCAAGCAAGACGCACCCCGAGGAGAGTCTTGCCACATGTCAACACTGGGTCTGACAGAGGGCATCCAGGAGAGAGGCCCAAGCAATAAGCGCCCCGAGGAGCGTCTTGCCACATGTGAACAATGGGTCTGACTGAGGGCCTCCAGGAGAGAAGCCAAAGCAAGACGCTCCCCGAGGAGCTTCTTTCCACATGTCAACAATGGGTCTTACTGAGGGCCTCCATGAGAGAAGCCCAAGCAAGACGCGCCCCGAGGAGTGTCTTGCCACATGTCAACACTGTGTCTGACTGAGCGCCTCCAGGAGAGAGGCCCAAGCAAGACGCGCCCCGAGGAGCGTCTTGCCACGTGTCAACACTGGGTCTGACTTAGCGCCTCCAGGAGAGAGGCCCAAGCAAGATGCGCCCCGAGGAGTTTCTTGCCACGTGTCACCACTGGGTCTGACTGAGCTCCTCCAGGAGAGAGGCCCAAGCAAGACGCGCCCAGAGGAGCGTCTTGCCACGTGTCACCACTGGGTCTGAATGAGCACCTCCAGGAGAAAGGCCCCAGCAAGACGCGCCCCGAGGAGCGTCTTGACACATGTCAACAATGGGTCTGACTGAGGGCCTCCAGGAGAGAAGCCCAAGCAAGACGTGCCCCGAGGAGCGTCTTGCCACATGTCAACACTGGGTCTGACTGAGCGCCTCCAGGAGAGAGGCCCAAGCAAGACGCGCCCCGAGGAGCATCTTGCCACATGTCACTACTCGGTCTGACTGAGCGCCTCCAGGAGAGAGGTCCAAGCAACACGCGCCCCGAGGAGCATCTTGCCACATGTCAACACTGGGTCTGACTGAGTGCCTCCATGAGAGAAGCCCCAGCAAGACGCGCCCCGAGGAGCGTCTTGCCACATGTCACTACTCGGTCTGACTGAGCGCCTCCAGGAGAGAGGCCCAAGCAAGACTTGCCCCGAGGAGCGTCTTGCCACATGTCAACAATGGGTCTGACTGAGGGCCTCCAGGAGAGAAGCCCAAGCAAGAAGCTCCCCGAGGAGCGTCTTGACACATGTCAACACTGGGTCTGACTGAGGGCCTCCATCAGAGATGCCCAAGCAAGACGCGCCCCGAGGAGAGTCTTGCCACATGTCAACACTGGGTCTGACAGAGGGCATCCAGGAGAGAGGCCCAAGCAATAAGCGCCCCGAGGAGCGTCTTGCCACATGTGAACAATGGGTCTGACTGAGGGCCTCCAGGAGAGAAGCCAAAGCAAGACGCTCCCCGAGGAGCTTCTTTCCACATGTCAACAATGGGTCTTACTGAGGGCCTCCATGAGAGAAGCCCAAGCAAGACGCGCCCCGAGGAGTGTCTTGCCACATGTCAACACTGTGTCTGACTGAGCGCCTCCAGGAGAGAGGCCCAAGCAAGACGCGCCCCGAGGAGCGTCTTGCCACGTGTCAACACTGGGTCTGACTTAGCGCCTCCAGGAGAGAGGCCCAAGCAAGATGCGCCCCGAGGAGTTTCTTGCCACGTGTCACCACTGGGTCTGACTGAGCTCCTCCAGGAGAGAGGCCCAAGCAAGACGCGCCCAGAGGAGCGTCTTGCCACGTGTCACCACTGGGTCTGAATGAGCACCTCCAGGAGAAAGGCCCCAGCAAGACGACCCCGAGGAGCGTCTTGACACATGTCAACACTGGGTCTGACTGAGGGCCTCCAGGAGAGAGGCCCAAGCAAGACTTGCCCCGAGGAGCGTCTTGCCACATGTCAACAATGGGTCTGACTGAGGGCCTCCAGGAGAGAAGCCCAAGCAAGACGCGCCCCGAGGAGCGTCTTGCCACATGTCAACACTGGGTCTGACTGAGCGCCTCCAGGAGAGAGGCCCAAGCAAGACACGCCCCGAGGAGCGTCTTGACACATATCAACACTGGGTCTGACTGAGGGCCTCCATGAGAGAATTCCAAGCAAGACGCGCCCCGAGGAGAGTCTTGCCACATGTCAACACTCTGTCTGACAGAGGGCATCCAGGAGAGAGGCCCAAGCAATACGCGCCCCGAGGAGCGTCTTGCCACATGTCACCACTGGGTCTGACTGAGCGCCTCCAGGAGAGAGACCCAACCAAGACGCGCCCTTAGGAGCGTCTTGCCACATGCCAACACTGGGTCTGACAGAGGGCCTCCAGGAGAGAGGCTCAAGCAAGATGCGCCCCGAGGAGTGTCTTGCCACATGTCACCACTGGGTCTGACTGAGCGCCTCCAGGAGAGAGGCCCAAGCAAGACGCCCCCCGAGGAGCGTCTTGCCACATGTCAGCACTCGGTCTGACTGAGCGCCTCCAGGAGAGAGGCCCAAGCAAGACGCGCCCCGAGGAGCGTCTTGCCACATGTCTACACTGGGTCTGACTGAGCGCCTCCAGGAGAGAGGCCCAAGTAAGACGCGCCCCGAGGAGCGTCTTGCCACATGTGAACACTGGGTCTGACTGAGCGCCTCCTGGAGAGAGGCCCAAGCAAGACGCGCCCGGAGGAGCGTCTTGCCACATGTCAGCACTCGGTCTGACTGAGCGCCTCCAGGAGAGAGGCCCAAGCAAGACGCACCCCGAGGAGCGTCTTGACACATGTCTCCTCTGGGTCTGACTGAGCGCCTCCAGGAGAGAGGCCCAAGCAAGACGTGCCCCGAGGAGCATCTTGCCACATGTCAACACTGGGTCTGACTGAGTGCCTCCATGAGAGAAGCCCCAGCAAGACGCGCCCCGATGAGCGTCTTGCCACATGTCAACACTGGGTCTGACTGAGCACCTCCAGGAGAGAGGTCCAAGCAAGACGCGCCCCGAGGAACGTCTTGCCAGATGTCAACACTGGGTCTGACTGAGCGCCTCCAGGAGAGAGGCCCAAGGAGCGTCTTGCCACATGTCACCTCTGGGTCTGACTGAGCGCCTCCAGGAGAGAGGCCCAAGCAAGAAGCGCCCCGAGGAGCGTCTTGCCACATGTCAACAATGGGTCTGACTTAGGGCCTCCAGGAGAGAAGCCCAAGCAAGATGCGCCCCGAGGAGCGTCTTGCCACATGTCAACACTGGGTCTAATTGAGCGCCTCCAGGAGAGAGGCCCAAGCAATAAGCGCCCCGAGGAGCGTCTTGCCACATGTGAACAATGGGTCTGACTGAGGGCCTCCAGGAGAGAAGCCAAAGCAAGACGCTCCCCGAGGAGCTTCTTTCCACATGTCAACAATGGGTCTTACTGAGGGCCTCCATGAGAGAAGCCCAAGCAAGACGCGCCCCGAGGAGTGTCTTGCCACATGTCAACACTGTGTCTGACTGAGCGCCTCCAGGAGAGAGGCCCAAGCAAGACGCGCCCCGAGGAGCGTCTTGCCACGTGTCAACACTGGGTCTGACTTAGCGCCTCCAGGAGAGAGGCCCAAGCAAGATGCGCCCCGAGGAGTTTCTTGCCACGTGTCACCACTGGGTCTGACTGAGCTCCTCCAGGAGAGAGGCCCAAGCAAGACGCGCCCAGAGGAGCGTCTTGACACATGTCAACACTGGGTCTGACTGAGGGCCTCCATGAGAGAAGCCAAAGCAAGACGCCCCCCGAGGAGCGTCTTGACACATGTCAACACTGGGTTTGACAGAGGGCCTCCAGGAGAGAGGCCCAAGCAAGACGCGCCCCGAGGAGTGTCTTGCCAAATGTCAACACTGGGTCTGACTGAGCGCCTCAGGGAGAGAGGTCCAAGCAAGACGCGCCCCGAGGAGCGTCTTGCCACATGTCACTACTCGGTCTGACTGAGTGCCTCAGGGAGAGAGGTCCAAGCAAGACGCGCCCCGAGGAGCGTCTTGCCACATGTCACTACTCGGTCTGTTTGAGCGCCTCCAGGAGAGAGGCCCAAGCAAGACGTGCCCCGAGGAGCGTCTTGCCACATGTCAACAATGGGTCTGACTGAGGGCCTCCAGGAGAGAAGCCCAAGCAAGACGCGCCCCGAGGAGCGTCTTGCCACATGTCAACACTGGGTCTGACTGAGCGCCTCCAGGAGAGAGGCCCAAGCAAGACACGCCCCGAGGAGCGTCTTGAGACATGTCAACACTGGGTCTAACTGAGGGCCTCCATGAGAGAATTCCAAGCAAGACGCGCCCCGAGGAGAGTCTTGCCACATGTCAACACTCTGTCTGACAGAGGGCATCCAGGAGAGAGGCCCAAGCAATACGTGCCCCGAGGAGCGTCTTGCCACATGTCACCACTGGGTCTGACTGAGCGCCTCCAGGAGAGAGACCCAACCAAGACGCGCCCTGAGGAGCGTCTTGTCACATGCCAACACTGGGTCTGACAGAGGGCCTCCAGGAGAGAGGCCCAAGCAAGATGCGCCCCGAGGAGTGTCTTGCCACATGTCACCACTGGGTCTGACTGAGCGCCTCCAGGAGAGAGGCCCAAGCAAGACGCGCCCCGAGGAGCGTCTTGCCACATGTCAGCACTCGGTCTGACTGAGCGCCTCCAGGAGAGAGGCCCAAGCAAGACGCGCCCCGAGGAGCGTCTTGCCACATGTCTACACTGGGTCTGACTGAGCGCCTCCAGGAGAGAGGCCCAAGCAAGACGCGCCCCGAGGAGCGTCTTGCCACATGTGAACACTGGGTCTGACTGAGCGCCTCCTGGAGAGAGGCCCAAGCAAGACGCGCCCGGAGGAGCGTCTTGCCACATGTCAGCACTCGGTCTGACTGAGCGCCTCCAGGAGAGAGGCCCAAGCAAGACGCACCCCGAGGAGCGTCTTGACACATGTCTCCTCTGGGTCTGACTGAGCGCCTCCAGGAGAGAGGCCCAAGCAAGACGTGCCCCGAGGAGCATCTTGCCACATGTCAACACTGGGTCTGACTGAGTGCCTCCATGAGAGAAGCCCCAGCAAGACGCGCCCCGATGAGCGTCTTGCCACATGTCAACACTGGGTCTGACTGAGCACCTCCAGGAGAGAGGTCCAAGCAAGACGCGCCCCGAGGAACGTCTTGCCAGATGTCAACACTGGGTCTGACTGAGCACCTCCAGGAGAGAGGCCCAAGGAGCGTCTTGCCACATGTCACCTCTGGGTCTGACTGAGCGCCTCCAGGAGAGAGGCCCAAGCAAGAAGCGCCCCGAGGAGCGTCTTGCCACATGTCAACAATGGGTCTGACTTAGGGCCTCCAGGAGAGAAGCCCAAGCAAGATGCGCCCCGAGGAGCGTCTTGCCACATGTCTACACTGGGTCTAATTGAGCGCCTCCAGGAGAGAGGCCCAAGCAAGACGCGCCCCGAGGAGCGTCTTGCCACATGTCACTACTCGGTCTGACTGAGCGCCTCCAGGAGAGAGGTCCAAGCAACACGCGCCCCGAGGAGCATCTTGCCACATGTCAACACTGGGTCTGACTGAGTGCCTCCATGAGAGAAGCCCCAGCAAGACGCGCCCCGAGGAGCGTCTTGCCACATGTCACTACTCGGTCTGACTGAGCGCCTCCAGGAGAGAGGCCCAAGCAAGACTTGCCCCGAGGAGCGTCTTGCCACATGTCAACAATGGGTCTGACTGAGGGCCTCCAGGAGAGAAGCCCAAGCAAGAAGCTCCCCGAGGAGCGTCTTGACACATCTCAACACTGGGTCTGACTGAGGGCCTCCATCAGAGATGCCCAAGCAAGACGCGCCCCGAGGAGAGTCTTGCCACATGTCAACACTCGGTCTGACAGAGGGCATCCAGGAGAGAGGCCCAAGCAATAAGCGCCCCGAGGAGCGTCTTGCCACATGTGAACAATGGGTCTGACTGAGGGCCTCCAGGAGAGAAGCCAAAGCAAGACACTCCCCGAGGAGCTTCTTTCCACATGTCAACAATGGGTCTTACTGAGGGCCTCCATGAGAGAAGCCCAAGCAAGACGCGCGCGGAGGAGTGTCTTGCCACATGTCAACACTGTGTCTGACTGAGCGCCTCCAGGAGAGAGGCCCAAGCAAGACGCGCCCCGAGGAGCGTCTTGCCACGTGTCAACACTGGGTCTGACTTAGCGCCTCCAGGAGAGAGGCCCAAGCAAGATGCGCCCCGAGGAGTGTCTTGCCACGTGTCACCACTGGGTCTGACTGAGCTCCTCCAGGAGAGAGGCCCAAGCAAGACGCGCCCAGAGGAGCATCTTGCCACGTGTCACCACTGGGTCTGATTGAGCACCTCCAGGAGAGAGGCCCCAGCAAGACGCGCCCCGAGGAGCGTCTTGCCTTATGTCAGCACTCGGTCTGACTGAGCGCCTCCAGGAGAGAGGCCCAAGCAAGACGTGCCCTGAGGAGCGTCTTGCCACATGTCACTACTTGGTCTAACTGAGCGCCTCCAGGAGAGAGGTCCAAGCAAGACGCGCCCCGAGGAGCGTCTTGTCAAATGTCACTACTCGGTCTGACTGAGCGCCTCCAGGAGGGAGGTCCAAGCAAGACGCGGCCCGAGGAGCGTCTTGCCACATGTCACTACTCGGTCTGACTGAGCGCCTCCAGGAGAGAGGCCCAAGCAAGACGTGCCCCGAGGAGCGTCTTGCCACATGTCAACAATGGGTCTGACTGAGGGCCTCCAGGAGAGAAGCCCAAGCAAGACGCGCCCAGAGGAGCGTCTTGCCACATGTCAACACTGGGTCTGACTGAGCGCCTCCAGGAGAGAGGCCCAAGCAAGACACGCCCCGAGGAGCGTCTTGACACATGTCAACACTGGGTCGGACTGAGGGCCTCCATGAGAGAAGCCCAAGCAAGACGCGCCCCGAGGAGAGTCTTGCCACATGTCAACACTCGGTCTGACATAGGGCATTCAGGAGAGAGGCCCAAGCAATACGCGCCCCGAGGAGCGTCTTGCCACATGTCATCACTGGGTCTGAATGAGCGCCTTCAGGAGAGAGAACCAAGCAAGACGCGCCCCGAGGAGCGTCTTGCCACATGTCAGCACTGGGTCTGACTGAGCGCCTCCAGGAGAGAGGCCCCAGCAAGACGCGCCCCGAGGAGCGTCTTGCCTTATGTCAGCACTCGGTCTGACTGAGCGCCTCCAGGAGAGAGGCCCAAGCAAGACGCGCCCCGAGGAGCGTCTTGCCACATGTCAACAATGGGTCTGACTGAGGGCCTCCAGGAGAGAGGCCCAAGCAAGATGCGCCCGGAGGAGCGTCTTGCCACATGTCAACACTGGGTCTGACAGAGGGCCTCCAGGAGAGAGGCCCAAGCAAGACGCGCCCCGAGGAGCGTCTTGCCACATGTCACCTCTGGTTCTGACTGAGCGCCTCCAGGAGAGAGGCCCAAGCAAGACGCGCCCCGAGGAGCATCTTGTCACATGTCAACACTGGGTCTGTCTGAGCGCCTCCAGGAGAGAAGCCCTAGCAAGACGCACCCTGAGGAGCGTCTTGCCACATGTCAACAATGGGTCTGACTGAGGGCCTCCAGGAGAGAAGCCCAAGCAAGACGCGCCCCGAGGAGCGTCTTGACACATGTCAACACTGGGTCTGACAGAGGGCCTCCAGGAGAGAGGCCCAAGCAAGACGCGCCCCGAGGAGTGTCTTGCCTCATGTCACCACTGGGTCTGACTGAGCGCCTCCAGGAGAGAGGCCCAAGCAAGACGCTCCCCGAGGAGCGTCAGGCCACATGTCACTACTCAGTCTGACTGAGCGCCTCCAGAAGAGAGGCCCAAGCAAGACGCGCCCCGAGGAGCATCTTGCCACATGTCAGCACTGGGTCTGACTGAGCGCCTCCAGGAGAGAGGCCCCAGCAAGACGCGCCCCGAGGAGCTTCTTGCCTTATGTCAGCACTCGATCTGACTTAGCGCCTCCAGGAGAGAGGCCCAAGCAAGACGCTCCCCGAGGAACGTCTTGCCACATGTCAACAATGAGTCTGACTGAGGGCCTCCAGGAGAGAAGCCCAAGCAACACGCGGCCCGAGGAGCGTCTTGCCACATGTCATCACTCGGTCTGACTGAGCGCCTCCAGGAGAGAGGCCCAAGCAAGACGCGCCCCGAGGAGCGTCTTGCCACATGTCAACAATGGGTCTGACTGAGGGCCTCCAGGAGAGAAGCCCAAGCAAGACGCGCCCCGAGGAGCGTCTTGACACATGTCAACACTGGGTCTGACAGAGGGCCTCCAGGAGAGAGGCCCAAGCAAGACGCACCCCGAGGAGTGTCTTGCCACATGTCACCACTTGGTCTGACTGAGCGCCTCCAGGAGGGAGGCCCAAGCAACACGCGCCCCGAGGAGCGTCAGGCCACATGTCACTACTCAGTCTGACTGAGCGCCTCCAGGAGAGAGGCCCAAGCAAGACGCGCCCCGAGGAGCGTCTTGCCACATGTCAACAATGGGTCTTACTGAGGGCCTCCAGGAGAGATGCCCAAGCAAGACGCACCCCGAGGAGCTTCTTGCCACATGTCAGCACTCGGTCTGATTGAGGGCCTTCTGGAGAGAGGCCCAAGCAAGACGCGCCCCGAAGAGCGTCTTGACACATGTCAACACTGGGTCTGACAGAGGGCCTCCATGAGAGAGGCCCAAGCAAGACGCGCCCCGAGGAGTGTCTTGCCACATGTCAACACTGGGTTTGACAGAGGGCCTCCAGGAGAGAGGCCCAAGCAAGACGCGCCCCGAGGAGTATCTTGCCACATGTCACCACTTGGTCTGACTGAGCGCCTCCAGGAGAGAGCCCCAAGTAAGACGCGCCCCGAGGAGCGTCTTGCCACGTGTTTACACTGGGTCTGATTGAGGGCCTTCTGGAGAGAGGCCCAAGCAAGACGCGCCCCGAGGAGCGTCTTGCCACATGTCACTACTCGGTCTGACTGAGCGCCTCCAGGAGAGAGGCCCAAGCAAGACGTGCCCCGAGGAGCGTCTTGCCACATGTCAACAATGGGTCTGACTGAGGGCCTCCAGGAGAGAAGCCCAAGCAAGACGCGCCCTGAGGAGCGTCTTGCCACATGTCAACACTGGGTCTGACTGAGGGCCTCCAGGAGAGAGGCCCAAATAAGACGCGCCCCGAGGAGCGTCTTGCCACATGTCACCTCTGGGTCTGACTGAGTGCCTCCAGGAGAGAGGCCCAAGCAAGACGCGCCCCGAGGAGCATCTTGTCACATGTCAACACTGGGTCTGTCTGAGCGCCTCCAGGAGAGAAGCCCAAGCAAGACGCGCCCCGAGGAGCGTCTTGCCACATGTCAACAATGGGTCTGACTGAGGGCCCCCAGGAGAGAAGCCCAAGCAAGACGCGCCCCGAGGAGCGTCTTGACACATGTCAACACTGGGTCTGACAGAGGGCCTCCAGGAGAGAGGCCCAAGCAAGAAGCGCCCCGAGGAGTGTCTTGCCACATGTCACCACTGGGTCTGACTGAGCGCCTCCAGGAGAGAGGCCCAAGCAAGACGCGCCCCGAGGAGCGTCAGGCCACATGTCACTACTCAGTCTGACTGAGCGCCTCCAGGAGAGAGGCCCAAGCAAGACGCGCCCCGAGGAGCATCTTGCCTAGGGATGGGTACCTTTGACATTTGAATCGATCCGGTACTAATTCCCGGTACCTACGAGTCGATACCGGTACTTAACGGTACCAATTTTCGATACTTTTGAGTGTTTATTATTTTAATTCTCTTTTATAATTAAATATATATTTTTCTCAATATATATATATATAACCATATTTGATAAATATCACGATAAATAACATACAAGTTTGTATTTTAACATCGTCCTTGTAGTTTTATAAGCTGATAATTAAACTGAAGCAAACATCTTTACTGTGAACTAAATTTACTGTGTATCTTCATTCCTTTTGCCGTCCTTTTTCTTTTGATTTTTCCTACTGGGAAGTTAGAATTTCCGAGGAGAAAGCGAACGCACCATTAGCTGGAAACAACGGTGGCAATGGAAGCTAACATATCAAGCTAACGTTACCTTTAACAGTTTATTTAGCTGCTGGAGCAGATTAAAACGATGATGCCTCAAACTTAGATCGTTGTCGCTGGATTTACCTTCATCCATTCACCCGTCGCATTTAGTAAAGTAAAGCCAAACTTTAGAGCGCGTTCATGTTCTTCTAGTCGGAAATTCGGAGTTCCGAGGAGAAAGCGAACGCACCATTAGCGAAACGGAAGCTAACAAATCAAGGTAACGTGATCTTAAACATTTTATTTACCTACTGGAGCAGATTAAGATGAGGATGTCTCACTTAGATCGTTGTCTGTCGCTAGTTTCATCACCCAGTTACCCATCACATTTAGTGAAGTGGACCCAAGCTTTAGCGTGCGTTCTTTCTACCATGCTTGCTCTGTTTACAACGGGCTCGCTGGGACCGGCAACATAATGCTCTTGCGCATGCGCAACTGTCTTGGCAGTACCGAAACGAGGCACCGTTTGAAATGACGTGAATCGGTGTTCGGTCGGTACTATGGAATTCGGTCGGTACCTTAAAAAGTACCGAATTCGGTACTCATCCCTAATCTTGCCTCATGTCAGCACTGGGTCTGACTGAGCGCCTCCATGAGAGAGGCCCCAGCAAGACGCGCCCCGAGGAGCTTCTTGCCTTATGTCAGCACTCGGTCTGACTGAGCGCCTCCAGGAGAGAGGCCCAAGCAAGACGCGCCCCGAGGAGCGTCTTGCCACATGTCAACAATGGGTCTGACTGAGGGCCTCCAGGAGAGAAGCCCAAGCAACACGCGGCCCGAGGAGCGTCTTGCCACATGTCAGCACTCGATCTGACTGAGCGCCTCCAGGAGAGAGGCCCAAGCAAGACACGCCCCGAGGAGCGTCTTGCCACATGTCAACAAAGGGTCTGACTGAGGGCCTCCAGGAGAGAAGCCCAAGCAAGACGCGCCCCGAGGAGCGTCTTGACACATGTCAACTCTGGGTCTGACAGAGGGCCTCCAGGAGAGAGGCCCAAGCAAGACGCGCCCCGAGGAGTGTCTTGCCACATGTCACCACTTGGTCTGACTGAGCGCCTCCAGGAGGGAGGCCCAAGCAACACGCGCCCCGAGGAGCGTCAGGCCACATGTCACTACTCAGTCTGACTGAGCGCCTCCAGGAGAGAGGCCCAAGCAAGACGCGCCCCGAGGAGCGTCTAGCCTCATGTCAGCACTCGGTCTCACTGAGCGCCTCCAGGAGAGAGGCCCAAGCAAGAAGCGCCCCGAGGAGCGTCTTGCCACATGTCAACACTGGGTCTAATTGAGCCCCTCCAGGAGAGAGGCCCAAGCAAGACTCGCCCCGAGGAGCGTCTTGCCACATGTCACTACTCGGTCTGACTGAGCGCCTCCAGGAGAGAGGTCCAAGCAACACGCGCCCCGAGGAGCGTCTTGCCACATGTCAACACTGGGTCTGACTGAGTGCCTCCATGAGAGAAGCCCCAGCAAGACGGGCCCCGAGGAGCGTCTTGCCACATGTCACTACTCGGTCTGACTGAGCGCCTCCAGGAGAGAGGCCCAAGCAAGACGTGCCCCGAGGAGCGTCTTGCCACATGTCAACACTGGGTCTTACTGAGCGCCTCCAGGAGAGAGGCCCAAGCAAGACACGCCCCGAGGAGCGTCTTGACACATATCAACACTGGGTCTGACTGAGGGCCTCCATGAGAGAAGCCCAAGCAAGACGCTCCCCGAGGAGAGTCTTGCCACATGTCAACACTGGGTCTGACAGAGGGCATCCAGGAGAGAGGCCCAAGCAAGACGCGCCCCGAGGAGCATCTTGTCACATGTCAACACTGGGTCTGTCTGAGCGCCTCCAGGAGAGAAGCCCAAGCAAGACGCGCCCCGAGGAGCGTCTTGCCACATGTCAACAATGTGTCTGACTGAGGGCCTCCAGGAGAGAAGCACAAGCAAGACGCGCCCCGAGGAGCGTCTTGACACATGTCAACACTGGGTCTGACAGAGGGCCTCCAGGAGAGAGGCCCAAGCAAGACGCGCCCCGAGGAGCGTCAGGCCACATGTCACTACTCAGTCTGACTGAGCGCCTCCAGGAGAGAGGCCCAAGCAAGACGCGCCCCGAGGAGCATCTTGCCTCATGTCAGCACTGGGTCTGACTGAGCGCCTCCATGAGAGAGGCCCCAGCAAGACGCGCCCCGAGGAGCTTCTTGCCTTATGTCAGCACTCGGTCTGACTGAGCGCCTCCAGGAGAGAGGCCCAAGCAAGACGCGCCCCGAGGAGCGTCTTGCCACATGTCAACAATGGGTCCGACTGAGGGCCTCCAGGAGAGAAGCCCAAGCAACACGCGGCCCGAGGAGCGTCTTGCCACATGTCAGCACTCGATCTGACTGAGCGCCTCCAGGAGAGAGGCCCAAGCAAGACGCGCCCCGAGGAGCGTCTTGCCACATGTCAACAATGGGTCTGACTGAGGGCCTCCAGGAGAGATGCCCAAGCAAGACGCGCCCCGAGGAGCGTCTTGACACATGTCAACTCTGGGTCTGACAGAGGGCCTCCAGGACAGAGGCCCAAGCAAGACGCGCCCCGAGGAGTGTCTTGCCACATGTCACCACTTGGTCTGACTGAGCGCCTCCAGGAGGGAGGCCCAAGAAACATGCGCCCCGAGGAGCGTCAGGCCACATGTCACTACTCAGTCTGACTGAGCGCCTCCAGGAGAGAGGCCCAAGCAAGACGCGCCCCGAGGAGCGTCTAGCCTCATGTCAGCACTCGGTCTCACTGAGCGCCTCCAGGAGAGAGGCCCAAGCAAGAAGCGCCCCGAGGAGCGTCTTGCCACATGTCAACACTGGGTCTAATTGAGCCCCTCCAGGAGAGAGGCCCAAGCAAGACTCGCCCCGAGGAGCGTCTTGCCACATGTCACTACTCGGTCTGACTGAGCGCCTCCAGGAGAGAGGTCCAAGCAACACGCGCCCCCCGAGGAGCGTCTTGCCACATGTCAACACTGGGTCTGACTGAGTGCCTCCATGAGAGAAGCCCCAGCAAGACGGGCCCCGAGGAGCGTCTTGCCACATGTCACTACTCGGTCTGACTGAGCGCCTCCAGGAGAGAGGCCCAAGCAAGACGTGCCCCGAGGAGCGTCTTGCCACATGTCAACACTGGGTCTTACTGAGCGCCTCCAGGAGAGAGGCCCAAGCAAGACACGCCCCGAGGAGCGTCTTGACACATGTCAACACTGGGTCTGACTGAGGGCCTCCATGAGAGAAGCCCAAGCAAGACGCGCCCCGAGGAGAGTCTTGCCACATGTCAACACTGGGTCTGACAGAGGGCATCCAGGAGAGAGGCCCAAGCAATACGCGCCCCGAGGAGCGTCTTGCCACATGTCAAAAATGGGTCTGACTGAGGGCCTCCAGGAGAGAAGCCAAAGCAAGACGCGCCCCGAGGAGCTTCTTTCCAATGTCAACAATGGGTCTTACTGAGGGCCTCCATGAGAGAAGCCCAAGCAAGACGCGCCCGAGGAGTGTCTTGCCACATGTCAACACTGTGTCTGAAAAAGCGCCTCCAGGAGAGAGGCCCAAGCAAGACGCGCCCCGAGGAGCGTCTTGCCACGTGTCAACACTGGGTCTGACTTAGCGCCTCCAGGACAGAGGCCCAAGCAAGATGCGCCCCGAGGAGCGTCTTGCCACGTGTCACCACTGGGTCTGACTGAGCTCCTCCAGGAGAGAGGCCCAAGCAAGACGCGCCCCGAGGAGCGTCTTGCCACATGTCACTACTCGGTCTGACTGAGCGCCTCCAGGAGAGAGGTCCAAGCAACACGCGCCCCGAGGAGCGTCTTGCCACATGTCATCACTGGGTCTGACTGAGTGCCTCCATGAGAGAAGCCCCAGCAAGACGGGCCCCGAGGAGCGTCTTGCCACATGTCACTACTCGGTCTGACTGAGCGCCTCCAGGAGAGAGGCCCAAGCAAGACGTGCCCCGAGGAGCGTCTTGCCACATGTCAGCACTGGGTCTGACTGAGCGCCTCCAGGAGAGAGGCCCAAGCAAGACACGCCCCGAGGAGCGTCTTGACACATGTCAAGACTGGGTCGGACTGAGGGCCTCCATGAGAGAAGCCCAAGCAAGACGCGCCCCGAGGAGAGTCTTGCCACATGTCAACACTCGGTCTGACAGAGGGCATTCAGGAGAGAGGCCCAAGCAATACGCGCCCCGAGGAGCGTCTTGCCACATGTCACCACTGGGTCTGACTGAGCGCCTCCAGGAGAGAGGCCCAAGCAAGACGCGCCCCGAGGAGCGTCTTGCCACATGTCATCACTGGGTCTGACTGAGTGCCTCCATGAGAGAAGCCCCAGCAAGACGGGCCCCGAGGAGCGTCTTGCCACATGTCACTACTCGGTCTGACTGAGCGCCTCCAGGAGAGAGGCCCAAGCAAGACGTGCCCCGAGGAGCGTCTTGACACATGTCAACACTGGGTCTGACTGAGGGCCTCCATGAGAGAAGCCCAAGCAAGACGCGCCCCGAGAAGAGTCTTGCCACATGTCAACACTGGGTCTGACAGAGGGCATCCAGGAGAGAGGCCCAAGCAATAAGCGCCCCGAGGAGCGTCTTGCCACTTGTCAACAATGGGTCTGACTGAGGGCCTCCAGGAGAGAAGCCAAAGCAAGACGCGCCCCGAGGAGCTTCTTTCCACATGTCATCAATGGGTCTTACTGAGGGCCTCCATGAGAGAAGCCCAAGCAAGACGCGCCCCGAGGAGTGTCTTTCCACATGTCAACACTGTGTCTGACTGAGCGCCTCCAGGAGAGAGGCCCAAGCAAGACGCGCCCCGAGGAGCGTCTTGCCACGTGTCAACACTGGGTCTGACTTAGCGCCTCCAGGAGAGAGGCCCAAGCAAGATGCGCCCCGAGGAGCGTCTTGCCACGTGTCACCACTGGGTCTGACTGAGCTCCTCCAGGAGAGAGGCCCAAGCAAGACGCGCCCAGAGGAGCGTCTTGCCACGTGTCACCACTGGGTCTGATTGAGCACCTCCAGGAGAGAGGCCCCAGCAAGACGCGCCCCGAGGAGCGTCTTGCCACATGTCACTACTCGGTCTAACTGAGCGCCTCCAGGAGAGAGGTCCAAGCAAGACGCGCCCCGAGGAGCGTCTTGCCAAATGTAACTACTCGGTCTGACTGAGCGCCTCCAGGAGGGAGGTCCAAGCAAGACGCGCCCCGAGGAGCGTCAGGCCACATGTCACTACTCAGTCTGACTGAGCGCCTCCAGGAGAGAGGCCCAAGCAAGACGCGCCCCGAGGAGCGTCTTGCCACATGTCAGCACTGGGTCTGACTGAGCGCCTCCAGGAGAGAGGCCCAAGCAAGACACGCCCCGAGGAGCGTCTTGACACATGTCAAGACTGGGTCGGACTGAGGGCCTCCATGAGAGAAGCCCAAGCAAGACGCGCCCCGAGGAGAGTCTTGCCACATGTCAACACTCGGTCTGACAGAGGGCATTCAGGAGAGAGGCCCAAGCAATACGCGCCCCGAGGAGCGTCTTGCCACATGTCACCACTGGGTCTGACTGAGCGCCTCCAGGAGAGAGGCCCAAGCAAGACGCGCCCCGAGGAGCGTCTTTCCACGTGTCACCACTGGGTCTGACTGAGCGCCTCCAGGAGAGAGGCCCAAGCAAGACGCGCCCACAGGAGCCTCTTGCCACATGTCAACACTGGGTCTGACTGAGCGCCTCCAGGAGAGAGGCCCAAGCAAGACGCGCCCCGAGGAGCGTCTTGCCACATGTCAACACTGGGTCTGACTGAGCGCCTCCAGGAGAGAGGCCCAAGCAAGACGCGCCCCGAGGATCGTCTTGCCACATGTCAGCACTGGGTCTGGCTGAGCGCCTCCAGGAGAGAGGCCCCAGCAAGACGCGCCCCGAGGAGCGTCTTGCCTTATGTCAGCACTCGGTCTGACTGAGCGCCTCCAGGAGAGAGGCCCAAGCAAGACGCGCCCCGAGGAGCGTCTTGCCACATGTCACCACTGGGTCTGACTGAGAGCCTCCAGGAGAGAGGCCCAAGCAAGACGCGCCCCGAGGAGCGTCTTTCCACGTGTCACCACTGGGTCTGACTGAGCACCTCCAGGAGAGAGGCCCAAGCAAGACTCGCCCAAAGGAGCCTCTTGCCACATGTCAACACTGGGTCTGACTGAGCGCCTCCAGGAGAGAGGCCCAAGCAAGACGCGCCCCGAGGAGCGTCTTGCCACATGTCAACACTGGGTCTGACTGAGCGCCTCCAGGAGAGAGGCCCAAGCAAGACGCGCCCCGAGGATCGTCTTGCCACATGTCAGCACTGGGTCTGACTGAGCGCCTCCAGGAGAGAGGCCCCAGCAAGACGCGCCCCGAGGAGCGTCTTGCCTTATGTCAGCACTCGGTCTGACTGAGCGCCTCCAGGAGAGAGGCCCAAGCAAGACGCGCCCCGAGGAGCGTCTTGCCACATGTCACCTCTGTTTCTGACTGAGAGCCTCCAGGAGAGAGGCCCAAGCAAGACGCGCCCCGAGGAGCGTCTTGTCACATGTCAACACTGGGTCTGTCTGAGCGCCTTCAGGAGAGAAGCCCAAGCAAGACGCGCCCCGAGGAGCGTCTTGCCACATGTCAACAATGGGTCTGACTGAGGGCCTCCAGGAGAGAAGCCCAAGCAAGACGCGCCCCGAGGAGCGTCTTGCCACGTGTCAACACTGGGTCTGACAGAGGGCCTCCAGGAGAGAGGCCCAAGCAAGACGCGTCCCGAGGAGTGTCTTGCCACATGTCACCACTGGGTCTGACTGAGCGCCTCCAGGAGAGAGGCCCCAGCAAGACGCGCCCCGAGGAGCGTCTTGTCACATGTCAACACTGGGTCTTTCTGAGCGCCTCCAGGAGAGAAGCCCAAGCAAGACGCGCCCCGAGGAGCGTCTTGCGACATGTCAGCACTCGGTCTGACTGAGTGCCTCCAGGAGAGAGGCCCAAGCAAGACGCGCCCCGAGGAGCGTCTTGCCACATGTCAACAATGGGTCTGACTGAGGGCCTCCAGGAGAGAAGCCCAAGCAAGACGCGGCCCGAGGAGCGTCTTGCCACATGTCAGCACTTGGTCTGACTGAGCGCCTCCAGGAGAGAGGCCCAAGCAAGATGCGCCCCGAGGAGCGTCTTGCCACATGTCAACAATGGGTCTGACAAAGGGGCCTCCAGGAGAGAGGCCCAAGCAAGACGCGCCCCGAGGAGCGTCTTGACACATGTCAACACTGGGTCTGACAAAGGGGCCTCCAGGAGAGAGGCCCAAGCAAGACGCGCCCCGAGGAGTGTCTTGCCACATGTCACCACTTGGTCTGACTGAGCGCCTCCAGGAGAGAAGCCCAAGCAACACGCGCCCCGAAGAGCGTCAGGCCACATGTCACTACTCAGTCTTACTGAGCGCCTCCAGGAGAGAGGCCCAAGCAAGACGCGCCCCGAGGAGCGTCTTGCCACATGTCAACAATGGGTCTTACTGACGGCCTCCAGGAGAGAAGCCCAAGCAAGACGCGCCCCGAGGAGCTTCTTGCCACATGTCAGCACTCGGTCTGACTGAGCGCCTCCAGGAGAGAGGCCAAAGCAAGATGCGCCCCGAGGAGCGTCTTGACACATGTTAACACTGGGTCAGACAGAGGGCCTCTATGAGAGAGGCCCAAGCAAGACGCGCCCCGAGGAGTGTCTTGCCACATGTCAACACTGGGTCTGACAGAGGGCCTCCAGGAGAGAGGCCCAAGCAAGACGAGCCCCGAGGAGTGTCTTGCCACATGTCACCACTTGGTCTGACTGAGCGCCTCCAGGAGAGAGGCCCAAGCAACACCCGCCCCGAGGAGCGTCATGCCACATGTCACTACTCAGTCTGACTGAGCGCCTCCAGGAGAGAGGCCCAAGCAACACGCGCCCCGAGGAGCGTCTTGCCACATGTCAACACTGGGTCTGACTGAGTGCCTCCAGGAGAGAGGCCCAAGCAAGACGCGCCCCGAGGAGCGTCTTGCCACGTGTCAACACTGGGTCTGATTGAGGGCCTTCTGGAGAGAGGCCCAAGCAAGACGCGCCCCGAGGAGCGTCTTGCCACATGTCAACACTGGGTCTAATTGAGCGCCTCCAGGAGAGAGGCCCAAGCAAGACGCGCCCCGAGGAGCGTCTTGCCACATGTCACTACTCGGTCTGACTGAGCGCCTCCAGGAGAGAGGTCCAAGCAACACGCGCCCCGAGGAGCGTCTTGCCACATGTCAACACTGGGTCTGACTGAGTGCCTCCATGAGAGAAGCCCCAGCAAGACGGGCCCCGAGGAGCGTCTTGCCACATGTCACTACTCGGTCTGACTGAGCGCCTCCAGGAGAGAGGCCCAAGCAAGACGTGCCCCGAGGAGCGTCTTGCCACATGTCAACACTGGGTCTGACTGAGCGCATCCAGGAGAGAGGCCGAAGCAAGACACGCCCCGGGAGCGTCTTGACACATGTCAACACTGGGTCTGACTGAGGGCCTCCATGAGAGAATCCCAAGCAAGACGCGCCCCGAGGAGAGTCTTGCCACATGTCAACACTGGGTCTGACAGAGGGCATCCAGGAGAGAGGCCCAAGCAATACGCGCCCCGAGGAGCGTCTTGCCACATGTCACTACTCGGTTTAACTGAGCGCCTCCAGGAGAGAGGTCCAAGCAAGACGCGCCCCGAGGAGCGTCTTGCCAAATGTCACTACTCGGTCTGACTGAGCGCCTCCAGGAGGGAGGTCCAAGCAAGACGCGCCCCGAGGAGCGTCAGGCCACATGTCACTACTCAGTCTGACTGAGCGCCTCCAGGAGAGAGGCCCAAGCAAGACGCGCCCCGAGGAGCGTCTTGCCACATGTCATCACTGGGTCTGACTGAGCGCCTCCAGGAGAGAGGCCCAAGCAAGACGCGCCCCGAGGAGCGTCTTGCCACATGTCAACACTGGGTCTAATTGAGCGCCTCCAGGAGAGAGGCCCAAGCAAGACGCGCCCCGAGGAGCGTCTTGCCACATGTCACTACTCGGTCTGACTGAGCGCCTCCAGGAGAGAGGTCCAAGCAACACGCGCCCCGAGGAGCGTCTTGCCACATGTCAACACTGGGTCTGACTGAGTGCCTCCATGAGAGAAGCCCCAGCAAGACGGGCCCCGAGGAGCGTCTTGCCACATGTCAACAATGGGTCTGACTGAGGGCCTCCAGGAGAGAAGCCAAAGCAAAATGCTCCCCGAGGAGCTTCTTTCCACATGTCAACAATGGGTCTTACTGAGGGCCTCCATGAGAGAAGCCCAAGCAAGACGCGCCCCGAGGAGTGTCTTGCCACGTGTCAACACTGTGTCTGACTGAGCGCCTCCAGGAGAGAGGCCCAAGCAAGATGCGCCCCGAGGAGCGTCTTGCCACGTGTCCCCACTGGGTCTGACTGAGCTCCTCCAGGAGAGAGGCCCAAGCAAGACGCGCCCAGAGGAGCGTCTTGCCACGTGTCACCACTGGGTCTGATTGAGCGCCTCCAGGAGAGAGGCCCAAGCAAGACGCGCCCCGAGGAGCGTCTTGCCACATGTCAACACTGGGTCTAATTGAGCGCCTCCAGGAGAGAGGCCCAAGCAAGACGCGCCCCGAGGAGCGTCTTGCCACATGACACTACTCGGTCTGACTGAGCACCTCCAGGAGAGAGGTCCAAGCAACACGCGCCCCGAGGAGCGTCTTGCCACATGTCAACACTGGGTCTGACTGAGTGCCTCCATGAGAGAAGCCCCAGCAAGACGGGCCCCGAGGAGCGTCTTGCCACATGTCACTACTCGGACTGACTGAGCGCCTCCAGGAGAGAGGCCCAAGCAAGACACGCCCCGGGAGCGTCTTGACACATGTCAACACTGGGTCTGACTGAGGGCCTCCATGAGAGAATCCCAAGCAAGACGCGCCCCGAGGAGAGTCTTGCCACTCGTCAACACTGGGTCTGACAGAGGGCATCCAGGAGAGAGGCCCAAGCAATACGCGCCCCGAGGAGCGTCTTGCCACATGTCAACAATGGGTCTGACTGAGGGCCTCCAGGAGAGAAGCCAAAGCAAAATGCTCCCCGAGGAGCTTCTTTCCACATGTCAACAATGGGTCTTACTGAGGGCCTCCATGAGAGAAGCCCAAGCAAGACGCGCCCCGAGGAGTGTCTTGCCACATGTCAACACTGTGTCTGACTGAGCGCCTCCAGGAGAGAGGCCCAAGCAAGATGCGCCCCGAGGAGCGTCTTGCCACGTGTCACCACTGGGTCTGACTGAGCTCCTCCAGGAGAGAGGCCCAAGCAAGACGCGCCCAGAGGAGCGTCTTGCCACGTGTCACCACTGGGTCTGAATGAGCACCTCCAGCAGAGAGGCCCCAGCAAGACGCGCCCCGAGGAGCGTCTTGCCACGTGTCACCACTGGGTCTGACTGAGCTCCTCCAGGAGAGAGACCCAAGCAAGACGCGCCCCGAGGAGTGTCTTGCCACATGTCAACACTGGGTCTGACAGAGGGCCTCCAGGAGAGAGGCCCAAGCAAGACGAGCCCCGAGGAGTGTCTTGCCACATGTCACCACTTGGTCTGACTGAGCGCCTCCAGGAGAGAGGCCCAAGCAATACGCGCCCCAAGGAGCATCAGGCCACATGTCACTACTCAGTCTGACTGAGCGCCTCCAGGAGAGAGGCCCAAGCAAGACTCGCCCCGAGGAGCGTCTTGCCACGTGCCAACACTGGGTCGGATTGAGGGCCTTCTGGAGAGAGGCCCAAGCAAGACGCGCCCCGAGGAGCGTCTTGCCACATGTCACCACTTGGTCTGACTGAGCGCCTCCAGGAGAGAGGCCCAAACAACACGCGCCCCGAGGAGCGTCAGGCCACATGTCACTACTCAGTCTGACTGAGCGCCTCCAGGAGAGAGGCCCAAGCAAGACACGCCCCAAGGAGCGTCTTGCCACAGTACTCAGCACTCGGTCTTACTGAGCGCCTCCAGGAGAGAGGTCAAAGCAAGACGCGCCCCGAGGAGCGTCTTGACACATGTCAACACTGGGTCTGACAGAGGGCCTCCATGAGAGAGGCCCAAGCAAGACGCGCCCCGAGGAGTGTCGTGCCACATGTCAACACTGGGTCTGAAAGAGGGCCTCCAGGAGAGAGGCCCAAGCAAGACGCGCCCCAAGGAGTGTCTTGCCACATGTCACCACTTGGTCTGACTGAGCGCCTCCAGGAGAGAGGCCCAAGCAACACGCGCCCCGAGGAGCGTCTTGCCACATGTCAACAATGGGTCTGACTGAGGGCCTCCAGGAGAGAAGCCCAAGCAAGACGCGCCCCGAGGAGCGTCTTGCCACATGTCAACACTGGGTCTGACTGAGGGCCTCCAGGAGAGAGGCCAAAATGAGACGCGCCCCGAGGAGCGGCTTGCCACATGTCAACAATGGGTCTGACTGAGGGCCTCCAGGAGAGAAGCCCAGGCAAGACGCGCCCCGAGGAGCGTCTTGCCACATGTCAGCACTGGGTCTGATTGAGGGCCTTCTGGAGAGAGGCCCAAGCAAGACGCGCCCCGAGGAGCGTCTTGCCACATGTCAACAATGGGTCTGACTGAGGGTCTCCAGGAGAGAAGCCCAAGCAAGACGCGCCCCGATGAGCGTCTTGCCACATGTCAGCACTCGGTCTGACTGAGCGCCTCCAGGAGAGAGGCCCAAGCAAGACGTGCCCCGAGGAGCGTCTTGCCACATGTCAACACTGGGTCTGACTGAGCGCTTCCAGGAGAGAGGCCCAAGCAAGACGCACCCCGAGGAGCGTCTTGCCACATGTGAACACTGGGTCTGACTGAGTGCCTCCAGGAGAGAGTCCCAAGCAAGACGCGCTCGGAGGAGCGTCTTGCCACATGTCAGCACTCGGTCTGACTGAGCGCGTCCAGGAGAGAGGCCCAAGCAAGACGTGCCCCGAGGAGCATCTTGACACATGTCTCCTCTGGGTCTGACTGAGCGCCTCCAGGAGAGAGGCCCAAGCAAGACGCGCCCTGAGGAGCGTCTTGCCACATGTCAACACTGGGTCTGACTGAGTGCCTCCATGAGAGAAGCCCAAGCAAGACGCGCCCCGAGGAGCATCTTGCCACATGTCAACACTGGGTCTGACTGAGAACCTCCAGGAGAGAGGCCCAAGCAAGACGCACCCTGAGGAGCGTCTTGCCACATGTCAACACTGGGTCTGACTGAGCGCCTCCAGGAGAGAGGCCCAAGCAAGACGCGCCCCGAGGAGCGTCTTGTCACATGTCACTACTCGGTCTGACTGAGCGCCTCCAGGAGAGAGGCCCAAGCAAGACGTGCCCCGAGGAGCGTCTTGCCACATGTCAACAATGGGTCTGACTGAGGGCCTCCAGGAGAGAAGCCCAAGCAAGAAGCGCCCCGAGGAGCGTCTTGCCACATGTCAACACTGGGTCTGACTGAGCGCCTCCAGGAGAGAGGCCCAAGCAAGACACGCCCCGAGGAGCGTCTTGACACATGTCAACACTGGGTCTGACTTAGGGCCTCCATGAGAGAAGCCCAAGCAAGACGCGTCCCGAGGAGAGTCTTGCCACATGTCAACACTGGGTCTGACAGAGGGCATCCAGGAGAGAGGCCCAATCAATACGCGCCCCGAGGAGTGTCTTGCCACATGTCACCACTGGGTCTGACTGAGCGCCTCCAGGAGAGAGGCCCCAGAAAGACGCGCCCCGAGGAGCGTCTTGCCTTATGTCAGCACTCGGTCTGACTGAGCGCCTCCAGGAGAGAGGCCCTAGCAAGACGCGCCCCGAGGAGCGTCTTGCCACATGTCACTAATCGGTCTGACTGAGCGCCTCCAGGAGAGAGGCCCAAGCAAGACGTGCCCCGAGGAGCGTCTTGCCACATGTCAACACTGGGTCTGACTGAGGGCCTCTAGGAGAGAGGCCCAAATAAGACGCGCCCCGAGGAGCGTCTTGCCACATGTCAACAATGGGTCTGACTGAGGGCCTCCAGGAGAGAAGCCCAAGCAAGACGCGCCCCGAGGAGCGTCTTGCCACATGTCAGCACTCGGTCTGACTGAGCGCCTCCAGGAGAGAGGCCCAAGCAAGACGCGCCCCGAGGAGCGTCTTGCCACATTTCAACACTGGGTCTGACTGAGCGCCTCCAGGAGAGAGGCCCAAGCAAGCCGCGCCCCGAGGAGAGTCTTGCCACATGTGAAAACTGGGTCTGACTGAGCACCTCCAGGAGAGAGGCCCAAGCAAGACACGCCCCGAGGAGCGTCTTGACACATGTCAACACTGGGTCGGACTGAGGGCCTCCATGAGAGAAGCCCAAACAAGACGCTCCCCGAGGAGAGTCTTGCCACATGTCAACACTCGGTCTGACAGAGGGCATTCAGGAGAGAGGCCCAAGCAATACGCGCCCCGAGGAGCGTCTTGCCACATGTCACCACGGGGTCTGAATGAGCGCCTCCAGGAAAGAGGCCCAACCAAGACTCGCCCCGAGGAGCGTCTTGCCACGTGACAACACTGGGTCTGACTGAGCGCCTCCAGGAGAGAGGCCCAAGCAAGACGCGCCCCGAGGAGCGTCTTTCCACGTGTCACCACCGGGTCTGACTGAGCGCCTCCAGGAGAGAGGCCCAAGCAAGACACGCCCTGAGGAGCGTATTGAAACATGTCAACACTGGGTCTGACAGAGGGCCTCCAGGAGAGAGGCCCAAGCAAGACGCGCCCCGAGGAGCGTCAGGCCACATGTCAACAATGGGTCTGACTGAGGGCCTCTAGGAGAGAGGCCCAAATAAGACGCGCCCCGAGGAGCGTCTTGCCACAGGTCAAACAATGGGTCTGACTGAGGGCCTCCAGGAGAGAAGCCCAAGCAAGACGCGCCCCGAGGAGCGTCTTGCCTTATGTCAGCACTCTGTCTGACTGAGCTTCTCCAGGAGAGAGGCCCAAGCAAGACGCGCCCCGAGGAGCGTCTTGCCACATGTCAACAATGGGTCTGACTGAGGGCCTCCAGGAGAGAGGCCCAAGCAAGATGCGCCCGGAGGAGCATCTTGCCACATGTCAACACTGGGTCTGAAAGAGGGCCTCCAGGAGAGAGGCCCAAGCAAGACGCGCCCCGAGGAGCGTCTTGCCACATGTCACCTCTGGTTCTGACTGAGCGCCTCCAGGAGAGAGGCCCAAGCAAGACGCGCCCCGAGGAGCGTCTTGTCACATGTCAACACTGGGTCTTTCTGAGCGCCTCCAGGAGAGAAGCCCAAGCAGGATGCGCCCCGAGGAGCGTCTTGCCACATGTCAGCACTCGGTCTGACTGAGCGCCTCCAGGAGAGAGGCCCAAGCAAGACGCGCCGCGAGGAAAGTCTTGCCACATGTCAACAAGGGGTCTGACTGAGGGCCTCCAGGAGAGAAGCCCAAGCAACACGCGGCTCGAGGAGCGTCTTGCCACATGTCAGCACTCGGTCTGACTGAGCCCCTCCAGGAGAGAGGCCCAAGCAAGACGCGCCCCGAGGAGCGTCTTGACACATGTCAACACTGGGTCTGACAGAGGGCCTCCATGAGAGAGGCCCAAGCAAGACGCGCCCCGAGGAGTGTCTTGCCAAATGTCAACACTGGGTCTGACTGAGCGACTCAGGGAGAGAGGTCCAAGCAAGACGCGCCCCGAGGAGCGTCTTGCCACATGTCACCACTCGGTCTGACTGCGCGCCTCAGGGAGAGAGGTCCAAGCAAGACGCGCCCCGAGGAGTGTCTTGCCACATGTCAACACTGGGTCTGACTGAGTGCCTCCATGAGAGAAGCCCCAGCAAGACGCGCCCCGAGAAGCGTCTTGCCACATGTCACTACTCGGTCTGTTTGAGCGCCTCCATGAGAGAAGCCCAAGCAAGACTCGCCCAGAGGAGAGTCTTGCCACATGTCAACACTCGGTCTGACAGAGGGCATCCAGGAGAGAGGCCCAAGCAATACGCGCCCCGAGGAGCGTCTTGCCACATGTCACCACTGGGTCTGACTGAGCGCCTCCAGGAGAGAGACCCAACCAAGACGCGCCCTGAGGAGCGTCTTGTCACATGTCAACACTGGGTCTTTCTGAGCACCTCCAGGAGAGAAGCCCAAGCAAGACGCGCCCCGAGGAGCGTCTTTCCACATGTCAGCACTCGGTCTGACTGAGCACCTCCAGGAGAGAGGCGCAAGCAAGACGCGCCCAAAGGAGCGTCTTGCAACATGTCAACAATGGGTATGACTGAGGGCCTCCCGGAGAGAAGCCCAAGCAAGACGCGCCCCGAGGAGCGTCTTGACACTTGTCAACACTGGGTCTGACGGAGGGCCTCCAGGAGAGAGGCCCAAGCAAGACGCGCCCCGAGGAGTGTCTTGCCACATGTCACCACTTGGTCTGACTGAGCGCCTCCAGGAGAGAGGCCCAAGTAAGACGTGCCCCGAGGAGCGTCTTGCCACGTGTCAACACTGGGTCTGATTGAGGACCTTCTGGAGAGAGGCCCAAGCAAGACGCGCCCCGAGGAGCGTCTTGCCACATGTCAACAATGGGTCTTACTGAGGGCCTCCAGGAGAGAAGCCCAAGCAACACGCGCCCCGAGGAGCGTCTTGCTACATGTCAACAATGGGTCTGACTGAGGGCCTCCAGGAGAGAAGCCAAAGCAAAACGCGCCCCGAGGAGCTTCTTTCCACATGTCAACAATGGGTCTTACTGAGGGCCTCCATGAGAAAGGCCCAAGCAAGACGCGCCCCGAGGAGCGTCTTTCCACGTGTCACCACCGGGTCTGACTGAGCGCCTCCAGGAGAGAGGCCCAAGCAAGACACGTCCCGAGGAGCGTATTGAAACATGTCAACACTGGGTCTGACAGAGGGCCTCCAGGAGAGAGGCCCAAGCAAGACGCGCCCCGAGGAGCGTCTTGCCACATGTCAGCACTCGGTCTGACTGAGGGCCTCTAGGAGAGAGGCCCAAGCAAGACGGGCCCCGAGGAGCGTCTTGCCACATGTCAACACTGGGTCTGACTGAGCGCCTCCAGGAGAGAGGCCCAAGCAAGACGCGCCCCGAGGAGAGTCTTGCCACATGTGAAAACTGGGTCTGACAGAGCGCCTCCAGGAGAGAGGCCCAAGCAAGACGCGCCCGGAGGAGCGTCTTGCCACATGTCAGCACTGGGTCTGACTGAGCGCCTCCAGGAGAGAGGCCCAAGCAAGACACGCCCCGAGGAGCGTCTTGACACATGTCAACACTGGGTTGGACTGAGGGCCTCCATGAGAGAAGCCCAAGCAAGATGCGCCCCGAGGAGAGTCTTGCCACATGTCAACACTCGGTCTGACAGAGGGCATTCAGGAGAGAGGCCCAAGCAATACGCGCCCCGAGGAGCGTCTTGCCACATGTCACCACTGGGTCTGAATGAGCGCCTCCAGGAAAGAGGCCCAACCAAGACGTGCCCCGAGGAGCGTCTTGCCACGTGACAACACTGGGTCTGACTGAGCGCCTCCAGGAGAGAGGCCCAAGCAAGACGCGCCCCGAGGAGCGTCTTTCCACGTGTCACCACTGGGTCTGACTGAGCGCCTCCAGGAGCGAGGCCCAAGCAAGACACGCCCCGAGGAGCGTATTGAAACATGTCAACACTGGGTCTGACAGAGGGCCTCCAGGAGAGAGGCCCAAGCAAGACGCGCCCCGAGGAGCGTCAGGCCACATGTCAACAATGGGTCTGACTGAGGGCCTCTAGGAGAGAGGCCCAAATAAGACGCGCCCCGAGGAGCGTCTTGCCACATGTCAACAATGGGTCTGACTGAGGGCCTCCAGGAGAGAAGCCCAAGCAAGACGCGCCCCGAGGAGCGTCTTGCCACATGTCAACACTGGGTCTGACTTAGCGCCTCCAGGAGAGAGGCCCAAGCAAGACGCGCCCCGAGGAGAGTCTTGCCACATGTGAAAACTGGGTCTGACTGAGCGCCTCCAGGAGAGAGGCCCAAGCAAGACGCGCCCGGAGGAGCGTCTTGCCACATGTCAACAATGGGTCTTACTGAGGGCCTCCAGGAGAGAAGCCCAAGCAAGACGCGCCCCGAGGAGCTTCTTGCCACAGTACTCAGCACTCGGTCTGACTGAGCGCCTCCAGGAGAGAGGCCAAAGCAAGACGCGCCCCGAGGAGCGTCTTGACACATGTCAACACTGGGTCTGACAGAGGGCCTCCATGAGAGAGGCCCAAGCAAGACGCGCCCCGAGGAGTGTCGTGCCACTTGTCAACACTGGGTCTGACAGAGGGCCTCCAGGAGAGAGGCCCAAGCAAGACGCGCCCCAAGGAGTGTCTTGCCACATGTCACCACTTGGTCTGACTGAGCGCCTCCAGGAGAGAGGCCCAAGCAACACGCGCCCCGAGGAGCGTCAGGCCACATGTCACTACTCAGTCTGACTAAGCGGCTCCAGGAGAGAGGCCAAAGCAAGACGCGCCCCGAGGAGCGTCTTGCCACATGTCACCACTGGGTCTGACTGAGCTCCTCCAGGAGAGAGACCCAAGCAAGACGCGCCCCGAGGAGTGTCTTGCCACATGTCAACACTGGGTCTGACAGAGGGCCTCCAGGAGAGAGGCCCAAGCAAGACGAGCCCCGAGGATTGTCTTGCCACATGTCACCACTTGGTCTGACTGAGCGCCTCCAGGAGAGAGGCCCAAGCAACACGCGCCCCGAGGAGCGTCAGGCCACATGTCACTACTCAGTCTGACTGAGCGCCTCCAGGAGAGAGGCCCAAGCAAGACACGCCCCAAGGAGCGTCTTGCCACATGTCAACAATGGGTCTTACTGAGGGCCTCCAGGAGAGAAGCCCATGCAAGACGCGCCCCGAGGAGCTTCTTGCCACAGTACTCAGCACTCGGTCTGACTGAGCGCCTCCAGGAGAGAGGCCAAAGCAAGACGCGCCCCGAGGAGCGTCTTGACACATGTCAACACTGGGTCTGACAGAGGGCCTCCATGAGAGAGGCCCAAGCAAGACGCGCCCCGAGGAGTGTCGTGCCACATGTCAACACTGGGTCTGACAGAGGGCCTCTAGGAGAGAGGCCCAAGCAAGATGCGCCCCAAGGAGTGTCTTGCCACATGTCACCACTTGGTCTGACTGAGCGCCTCCAGGAGAGAGGCCCAAGCAACACGCGCCCCGAGGAGCGTCAGGCCACATGTCACTACTCAGTCTGACTAAGCGGCTCCAGGAGAGAGGCCAAAGCAAGACGCGCCCCGAGGAGCGTCTTGCCACATGTCAACAATGGGTCTGACTGAGGGCCTCCAGGAGAGAAGCCCAAGCAAGACGCGCCCCGAGGAGCGTCTTGCCACATGTCAACACTTGGTCTGACTGAGGGCCTCCAGGAGAGAGGCCCAAATGAGACGCGCCCCGAGGAGCGGCTTGCCACATGTCAACAATGGGTCTGACTGAGGGCCTCCAGGAGAGAAGCCCAGGCAAGACGCGCCCCGAGGAGCGTCTTGCCACATGTCAGCACTGTGTCTGATTGAGGGCCTTCTGGAGAGAGGCCCAAGCAAGACGCGCCCCGAGGAGCGTCTTTCCACATGTCAACAATGGGTCTGACTGAGGGCCTCCAGGAGAGAAGCCCAAGCAAGACGCGCCCCGAGGAGCGTCTTGCCACATGTCAGCACTCGGTCTGACTGAGCGCCTCCAGTAGAGATGCCCAAGCAAGACGCGCCCCGAGGAGTGTCTTGCCACATGTCAACACTGGGTCTGACTGAGCGCCTCCAGGAGAGAGGCCCAAGCAAGACGCGCCCCGAGGAGCGTCTTGCCACATGTGAACACTGGGTCTGACTGAGTTCCTCCAGGAGAGAGTCCCAAGCAAGATGCGCTGGGAGGAGCGTCTTGCCACATGTCAGCACTCGGTCTGACTGAGCGCCTCCAGGAGAGAGGCACAAGCAAGACGTGCCCCGAGGAGCATCTTGACACATGTCTCCTCTGGGTCTGACTGAGCGCCTCCAGGAGAGAGGCCCAAGCAAGACGCGCCCCGAGGAGCGTCTTGCCACATGTCAACACTGGGTCTGACTGAGTGCCTCCATGAGAGAAGCCCCAGCAAGATGCGCCCCGAGGAGCATCTTGCCACATGTCAACACTGGGTCTGACTGAGAACCTCCAGGAGAGAGGCCCAAGCAAGACGTGCCCCGAGGAGCGTCTTGCCACATGTCAACAATGGGTCTGACTGAGGGCTTCCAGGAGAGAAGCCCAAGCAAGAAGCGCCCCGAGGAGCGTCTTGCCACATGTCAACACTGGGTCTGACTGAGCGCCTCCAAGAGAGAGGCCCAAGCAAAACACGCCCCGAGGAGCGTCTTGACACATGTCAACACTGGGTCTGACTGAGGGCCTCCATGAGAGAAGCCCAAGCAAGACGCGCCCCGAGGAGAGTCTTGCCACATGTCAACACTGGGTCTGACAGAGGGCATCCAGGAGAGAGGCCCAAGCAATACGCGCCCCGAGGAGCGTCTTGCCACATGTCACCACTGGGTCTGACTGAGCGCCTCCAGGAGAGAGGCCCCAGAAAGACGCGCCCCGAGGAGCGTCTTGCCTTATGTCAGCACTCGGTCTGACTGAGCGCCTCCAGGAGAGAGGCCCTAGCAAGAAGCGCCCCGAGGAGCGTCTTGCCACATGTCACTAATCGGTCTGACTGAGCGCCTCCAGGAGAGAGGCCCAAGCAAGACGTGCCCCGAGGAGCGTCTTGCCACATGTCAACACTGGATCTGACTGAGGGCCTCTAGGAGAGAGGCCCAAATAAGACGCGCCGCGAGGAGCGTCTTGCCACATGTCAACAATGGGTCTGACTGAGGGCCTCCAGGAGAGAAGCCCAAGCAAGACGCTCCCCGAGGAGCGTCTTGCCACATGTCAGCACTCGGTCTGACTGAGCGCCTCCAGGAGAGAGGCCCAAGCAAGACGCGCCCCGAGGAGCGTCTTGCCACATTTCAACACTGGGTCTGACTGAGCGCCTCCAGGAGAGAGGCCCAAGCAAGACGCGCCCCGAGGAGAGTCTTGCCACATGTGAAAACTGGGTCTGACTGAGCGCCTCCAGGAGAGAGGCCCAAGCAAGACGTGCCCGGAGGAGCGTCTTGCCACATGTCAGCACTGGGTCTGACTGAGCGCCTCCAGGAGAGAGGCCCAAGCAAGACACGCCCCGAGGAGCGTCTTGACACATGTCAACACTGGGTCGGACTGAGGGCCGCCATGAGAGAAGCCCAAGCAAGATGCGCCCCGAGGAGAGTCTTGCCACATGTCAACACTCAGTCTGACAGAGGGCATTCAGGAGAGAGGCCCAAGCAATACGCGCCCCGAGGAGCGTCTTGCCACATGTCACCACTGGGTCTGAATGAGCGCCTCCAGGAAAGAGGCCCAACCAAGACGCGCCCCGAGGAGCATCTTGCCACGTGACAACACTGGGTCTGACTGAGCGCCTCCAGGAGAGAGGCCCAAGCAAGACGCGCCCCGAGGAGCGTCTTTCCACGTGTCACCACTGGGTCTGACTGAGCGCCTCCAGGAGCGAGGCCCAAGCAAGACACGCCCCGAGGAGCGTATTGAAACATGTCAACACTGGGTCTGACAGAGGGCCTCCAGGAGAGAGGCCCAAGCAAGACGCGCCCCGAGGAGCGTCAGGCCACATGTCAACAATGGGTCTGACTGAGGGCCTCTAGGAGAGAGGCCCAAATAAGACGCGCCCCGAGGAGCGTCTTGCCACATGTCAACAATGGGTCTGACTGAGGGCCTCCAGGAGAGAAGCCCAAGCAAGACGCGCCCCGAGGAGCGTCTTGCCACATGTCAACACTGGGTCTGACTTAGCGCCTCCAGGAGAGAGGCCCAAGCAAGACGCGCCCCGAGGAGAGTCTTGCCACATGTGAAAACTGGGTCTGACTGAGCGCCTCCAGGAGAGAGGCCCAAGCAAGACGCGCCCGGAGGAGCGTCTTGCCACATGTCAGCACTGGGTCTGACTGAGCGCCTCCAGCAGAGAGGCCCAAGCAAGACACGCCCCGAGGAGCGTCTTGACACATGTCAACACTGGGTCGGACTGAGGGCCTCCATGAGAGAAGCCCAAGCAAGACGCGCCCCGAGGAGAGTCTTGCCACATGTCAACACTCGGTCGGACAGAGGGCATTCAGGAGAGAGGCCCAAGCAATACGCGCCCCCAGGAGCGTCTTGCCACGTGACAACACTGGGTCTGACTGAGCGCCTCCAGGAGAGAGGCCCAAGCAAGACGCGCCCCGAGGAGCGTCTTTCCACGTGTCACCACTGGGTCTGACTAAGCGCCTCCAGGAGAGAGGCCCAAGCAAGACACGCCCCGAGGAGCGTATTGACGCATGTCAACACTGGGTCTGACAGAAGGCCTCCAGGAGAGAGGCCCAAGCAAGACGCGCCCCGAGGAGTGTCTTGCCACATGTCACCACTGGGTCGGACTGAGCGCCTCCAGGAGAGAGGCCCAAGCAAGACGCGCCCCGAGGAGCGTCAGGCCACATGTCACTACTCAGTCTGACTGAGCGCCTCCAGGAGAGAGGCCCAAGCAAGACGCGCCCCGAGGAGCGTCTTGCCACATGTCAGCTCTGGGTCTGACTGAGCGCCTCCAGGAGAGAGGCCCCAGCAAGATGCTCCTCGGGGCGCGTCTTGCTTGGGCCTCTCTCCTGGAGGCGCTCAGTCAGACCCAGTGTTGACATGTGGCAAGACACTCCTCGGGGCGCGTCTTGCTTGGCCCTTTCTCATGGAGGCCCTCTGTCAGACCCAGTGTTGACATGTGTCAAGACGCTCCTCGGGGTGCGTCTTGCTTTGGCCTCTCTCCTGGAGGCGCCCAGTCAGACCGAGTGCTGACATGTGGCAAGAAGCTCCTCGGGGCGCGTGTTGCTTGGGCTTCTCTCCTGGAGGCCCTCAGTAAGACCCATTGTTGACATGTGGCAAGACGCTCCTCGGGGCGCGTCTTGCTTGGGCCTCTCTCCTGAAGGCCCTCAATCAGACCCAGTGTTGACACGTGGCAAGACGCTCCTCGGGGCACGTCTTACTTTGGCCTCTCTCCTGTAGGCGCTCAGTCAGACTGAGTAGTGACATGTGGCCTGACGCTCCTCGGGGCGCGTGTTGCTTGGGCCTCTCTCCTGGAGGCGCTCAGTCAGACCAAGTGGTGACATGTGGCAAGACATTCCTCGGGGCGCGTCTTGCTTGGAACTCTCTCCTGGAGGCCCTCTGTCAGACCCAGTGTTGACATGTGTCAAGACGCTCCTCGGGGCGCGTCTTGCTTGGGCTTCTCTCCGGGAGGCCCTCAGTCATACCCATTGTTGACATGTGGCAAGACGCTCCTCGGGGCGCGTCTTGCTTTGGCCTCTCTCCTGGAGGCGCTCAGTCAGACCGAGTGCTGACATGTGGCAAGACGCTCCTCGGGCCGCGTGATGCTTGGGCTTCTCTCCTGGAGGCCCTCAGTCAGACCCATTGTTGACATGTTGCAAGACGCTCCTTTGGGCGCGTCTTGCTTGGGCCTCTCTCCTGGAGGCGCTCAGTCAGACCGAGTGCTGACATGTGGAAAGACTCTCCTCGGGGCGCGTCTTGCTTGGGCCTCTCTCCAGAAGGCCCTCAATCAGACCCAGTGTTGACACGTGGCAAGACGCTCCTCGGGGCACGTCTTACTTTGGCCTCTCTCCTGGAGGCGCTCAGTCAGACTGAGTAGTGACATGTGGCCTGACGCTCCTCGGGGCGCGTGTTGCTTGGGCCTCTCTCCTGGAGGCGCTCAGTCAGACCAAGTGGTGACATGTGGCAAGACACTCCTCGGGGCGCGTCTTGCTTGGGCCTCTCTCCTGGAGGCCCTCTGTCAGACCCAGTGTTGACATGTGTCAAGACGCTCCTCGGGGCGCGTCTTGCTTGGGCTTCTCTCCGGGAGGCCCTCAGTCATACCCATTGTTGACATGTGGCAAGACGCTCCTCGGGGCGCGTCTTGCTTTGGCCTCTCTCCTGGAGGCGCTCAGTCAGACCGAGTGCTGACATGTGGCAAGACGATCCTCGGGCCGCGTGTTGCTTGGGCTTCTCTCCTGGAGGCCCTCAGTCAGACCCATTGTTGACATGTTTGCAAGACGCTCCTTTGGGCGTGTCTTGCTTGGGCCTCTCTCCTGGAGGCGCTCAGTCAGACCGAGTGCTGACATGTGGAAAGACGCTCCTCGGGGCGCGTCTTGCTTGGGCTTCTCTCCTGGAGGCGCTCAGAAAGACCCAGTGTTGACATGTGACAAGACGCTCCTCGGGGCGCGTCTTGCTTGGGCCTCTCTCCTGGAGGCGCTCAGTCAGACCCAGTGGTGACATGTGGCAAGACACTCCTCGGGGCGCGTCTTGCTTGGGCCTCTCTCCTGGAGGCCCTCTGTCAGACCCAGTGTTGGCATGTGGCAAGACGCTCCTCAGGGCGCGTCTTGGTTGGGTCTCTCTCCTGGAGGCGCTCAGTCAGACCCAGTGGTGACATGTGGCAAGACGCTCCTCGGGGCGTGTATTGCTTGGGCCTCTCTCCTGGATGCCCTCTGTCAGACCGAGTGTTGACATGTGGCAAGACTCTCCTCGGGGCACGTCTTGCTTGGGCCTCTCTCCTGGAGGCGCTCAAACAGACCGAGTAGTGACATGTGGCAAGACGCTCCTCGGGGCGCGTCTTGCTGGGGCTTCTCTCATGGAGGCACTCAGTCAGACCCAGTGTTGACATGTGGCAAGACGCTCCTCGGGGCGCGTCTTGCTTGGACCTCTCTCCCTGAGGCGCTCAGTCAGACCGAGTAGTGACATGTGTTAAGACGCTCCTCGGGGCGCGTCTTGCTTGGACCTCTCTCCCTGTGGCGCTCAGTCAGACCCAGTGTTGACATTTGGCAAGACACTCCTCGGGGCGCGTCTTGCTTGGGCCTCTCTCATGGAGGCCCTCTGTCAGACCCAGTGTTGACATGTGTCAAGACGCTCCTCGGGGCGCGTCTTGCTTGGGCCTCTCTCCTGGAGGCGCTCAGTCAGACCGAGTGCTGACATGTGGCAAGACGCTCCTCGAGCCGCGTGTTGCTTGGGCTTCTCTCCTGGAGGCCCTCAGTCAGACCCATTGTTGACATGTGGCAAGAGGCTCCTCGGGGCGCGTCTTGCTTGGGCTTCTCTCCTGGAGGCGCTCAGAAAGACCCAGTGTTGACATGTGACAAGACGCTCCTCGGGGCGCGTCTTGCTTGGGCCTCTCTCCTGGAGGCGCTCAGTCAGAACCAGAGGTGACATGTGGCAAGACGCTCCTCGGGGCGCGTCTTGCTTGGGCCTCTCTCCTGGAGGCCCTCTTTCAGACCCAGTGTTGACATGTGGCAAGACGCTCCTCCGGGCGCATCTTGCTTGGGCGTCTCTCCTGGAGGCCCTCAGTCAGACCCATTGTTGACATGTGGCAAGACGCTCCTCGGGGCACGTCTTGCTTGGGCCTCTCTCCTGGAGGCGCTCAGTCAGACCGAGTGCTGACATAAGGCAAGACGCTCCTCGGGGCGCGTCTTGCTGGGGCCTCTCTCCTGGAGGCGCTCAGTGAGACCCAGTGCTGACATGTGGCACGACGCTCCTCGGGGCGCATCTTGCTTGGGCCTCTCTCCTGGAGGCGCTCAGTCAGACTGAGTAGTGACATGTGGCCTGACACTCCTCGGGGCGCGTCTTGCTTGGGCCTCTCTCCTGGAGGCGCTCAGTCAGACCCAGTGGTGACATGTGGCAAGACACTCCTCGGGGCGCGTCTTGCTTGGGCCTCTCTCCTGGAGGCCCTCTGTCAGACCCAGTGTTGACATGTGTCAATACGCTCCTCGGGGCGTGTCTTGCTTGGGCCTCTCTCCTGGAGGCGCTCAGTCAGACCCAGTGGTGACACGTGGAAAGACGCTCCTCGGGGTGCGTCTTGCTTGGGCCTCTCTCCTGGAGGCGCTCAGTCAGACCCAGTGTTGACACGTGGCAAGACGCTCCTCGGGGCGCGTCTTGGTTGGGCCGCTTTCCTGGAGGCGCTCATTCAGACCCAGTGGTGACATGTGGCAAGACGCTCCTCGGGGCGCGTATTGCTTGGGCCTCTCTCCTGAATGCCCTCTGTCAGACCGAGTGTTGACATGTGGCAAGACTCTCCTCGGGGCGCGTCTTGCTTGGGCTTCTCTCATGGAGGCCCTCAGTCCGACCCAGTGTTGACATGTGTCAATACGCTCCTCTGGGCGTGTCTTGCTTGGGCCTCTCTCCTGGAGGCGCTCAGTCAGACCCAGTGCTGACATGTGGCAAGACGCTCCTCCGGGCGCGTCTTGCTTGGGCCTCTCTCCTGGAGGCGCTCAGTCAGACCCAGTGTTCACATGTGGCAAGACTCTCCTCGGGGCGCGTCTTGCTTGGGCCTCTCTCCTGGAGGCCCTCTTTCAGACCCAGTGTTTACATGTGGCAAGACGCTCCTCCGGGCGCATCTTGCTTGGGCGTCTCTCCTGGAGGCCCTCAGTCAGACCCATTGTTGACATGTGGCAAGACGCTCCTCGGGGCGCGTCTTGCTTGGGCCTCTCTCCTGGAGGCGCTCAGTCAGACCGAGTGCTGACATAAGGCAAGACGCTCCTCGGGGCGCGTCTTGCTGGGGCCTCTCTCCTGGAGGCGCTCAGTCAGACCCAGTGCTGACATGTGGCAAGACGCTCCTCGGGGCGCATCTTGCTTGGGCCTCTCTCCTGGAGGCGCTCAGTCAGACTGAGTAGTGACATGTGGCCTGACGCTCCTCGGGGCGCGTCTTGCTTGCGCCTCTCTCCTGGAGGCGCTCAGTCAGACCCAGTGGTGACATGTGGCAAGACACTCCTCGGGGCGCGTCTTGCTTGGGCCTCTCTCCTGGAGGCCCTCTGTCAGACCCAGTGTTGACATGTGTCAATACGCTCCTCGGGGCGTGTCTTGCTTGGGCCTCTCTCCTGGAGGCGCTCAGTCAGACCCAGTGGTGACACGTGGAAAGACGCTCCTCGGGGTGCGTCTTGCTTGGGCCTCTCTCCTGGAGGCGCTCAGTCAGACCCAGTGTTGACACGTGGCAAGACGCTCCTCGGGGCGCGTCTTGGTTGGGCCGCTTTCCTGGAGGCGCTCATTCAGACCCAGTGGTGACATGTGGCAAGACGCTCCTCGGGGCGCGTATTGCTTGGGCCTCTCTCCTGAATGCCCTCTGTCAGACCGAGTGTTGACATGTGGCAAGACTCTCCTCGGGGCGCGTCTTGCTTGGGCTTCTCTCATGGAGGCCCTCAGTCCGACCCAGTGTTGACATGTGGCAAGACGCTCCTCGGGGCGCGTCTTATTTGGACCTCTCTCCTAGAGGCCCTCAGTCAGACCCAGTGTTGACATGTGGCAAGACGCTCCTCGGGGCGCGTCTTGCTTGGGCTTCTCTCCTGGAGGCCCTCAGTCAGACCCATTGTTGACATGTGGCAAGACGCTCCTCGGGGCACTTCTTGCTTGGGCCTCTCTCCTGGAGGCGCTCAGTCAAACCGAGTAGTGACATGTGGCAAGACGCTCCTCGGGGCGCGTCTTGCTTGGGCCTCTCTCCTGGAGGCGCTCAGTCAGACCGAGTGCTGACATAAGGCAAGACGCTCCTCGGGGCGCGTCTTGCTTGGGCCTCTCTCCTGGAGGCGCTCAGTCAGACCCAGTGTTGACATGTGGCAAGACACTCCTCGGGGCACGTCTTGCTTGGGCCTCTCTCATGGAGGCCCTCTATCAGACCCAGTGTTGACATGTGTCAAGACGCTCCTCGGGGCGCGTCTTGCTTTGGCCTCTCTCCTGGAGGCGCCCAGTCAGACCCAGTGTTGACATGTGTCAAGACGCTCCTCGGGGCGCGTCTTGCTTTGGCCTCTCTCCTAGAGGCGCCCAGTCAGACCGAGTGCTGACATGTGGCAAGACACTCCTCGGGGCGCGTCTTGCTTGGGCCTCTCTCCTGGAGGCCCTCTGTCAGACACAGTGTTGACATGTGTCAATACGCTCCTCGGGGCGTGTCTTGCTTGGGCCTCTCTCCTGGAGGCGCTCAGTCAGACCCAGTGGTGACACGTGGAAAGACGCTCCTCGGGGTGCGTCTTGCTTGGGCCTCTCTCCTGGAGGCGCTCAGTCAGACCCAGTGTTGACACGTGGCAAGACGCTCCTCGGGGCGCGTCTTGGTTGGGCCGCTTTCCTGGAGGCGCTCATTCAGACCCAGTGGTGACATGTGGCAAGACGCTCCTCGGGGCGCGTATTGCTTGGGCCTCTCTCCTGATTGCCCTCTGTCAGACCGAGTGTTGACATGTGGCAAGACTCTCCTCGGGGCGCGTCTTGCTTGGGCTTCTCTCATGGAGGCCCTCAGTCCGACCCAGTGTTGACATGTGTCAATACGCTCCTCTGGGCATGTCTTGCTTGGGCCTCTCTCCTGGAGGCGCTCAGTCAGACCCAGTGTTCACATGTGGCAAGACTCTCCTCGGGGCGCGTCTTGCTTGGGCCTCTCTCCTGGAGGCGCTCAGTCAGACCCAGTGTTGACATGTGGCAAGACGCTCCTCGGGGCACGTCTTGCTTGGGCCTCTCTCCTGGAGGCGCTCAGTCAGACCGAGTGCTGACATGTGGCAAGACGCTCCTCGGGGCGCGTCTTGCTTGGGCTTCTCTCCTGGAAGCCCTCAGTCAGACCCAGTGTTGACATGTGTCAAGACGCTCCTCGGGGCGCGTCTTGCTTTGGCCTCTCTCCTAGAGGCGCCCAGTCAGACCGAGTGCTGACATGTGGCAAGACACTCCTCGGGGCGCGTCTTGCTTGGGCCTCTCTCCTGGAGGCCCTCTGTCAGACACAGTGTTGACATGTGTCAATACGCTCCTCGGGGCGTGTCTTGCTTGGGCCTCTCTCCTGGAGGCGCTCAGTCAGACCCAGTGGTGACACGTGGAAAGACGCTCCTCGGGGTGCGTCTTGCTTGGGCCTCTCTCCTGGAGGCGCTCAGTCAGACCCAGTGTTGACACGTGGCAAGACGCTCCTCGGGGCGGGTCTTGGTTGGGCCGCTTTCCTGGAGGCGCTCATTCAGACCCAGTGGTGACATGTGGCAAGACGCTCCTCGGGGCGCGTATTGCTTGGGCCTCTCTCCTGAATGCCCTCTGTCAGACCGAGTGTTGACATGTGGCAAGACTCTCCTCGGGGCGCGTCTTGCTTGGGCTTCTCTCATGGAGGCCCTCAGTCCGACCCAGTGTTGACATGTGTCAATACGCTCCTCTGGGCATGTCTTGCTTGGGCCTCTCTCCTGGAGGCGCTCAGTCAGACCCAGTGTTCACATGTGGCAAGACTCTCCTCGGGGCGTGTCTTGCTTGGGCCTCTCTCCTGGAGGCGCTCAGTCAGACCCAGTGTTGACATGTGGCAAGACGCTCCTCGGGGCACGTCTTGCTTGGGCCTCTCTCCTGGAGGCGCTCAGTCAGACCGAGTGCTGACATGTGGCAAGACGCTCCTCGGGGCGCGTCTTGCTTGGGCTTCTCTCCTGGAAGCCCTCAGTCAGACCCATTGTTGACATGTGGCAAGACGCTCCTCGGGGCGCGTCTTATTTGGACCTCTCTCCTAGAGGCCCTCAGTCAGACCCAGTGTTGACATTTGGCAAGACGCTCCTCGGGGCGCGTCTTGCTTGGGCTTCTCTCCTGGAGGCCCTCAGTCAGACCCATTGTTGACATGTGGCAAGACGCTCCTCGGGGCACTTCTTGCTTGGGCCTCTCTCCTGGAGGCGCTCAGTCAAACCGAGTAGTGACATGTGGCAAGACGCTCCTCGGGGCGCGTCTTGCTGGGGCCTCTCTCCTGGAGGCGCTCAGTCAGACCCAGTGGTGACACGTGGCAAGACGCTCCTCGGGGCGCATCTTGCTTGGGCCTCTCTCCTGGAGGCGCTCAGTCAGACCCAGTGTTGACACGTGGCAAGACGCTCCTCGGGGCGCGTCTTGCTTGGGCCTCTCTCCTGGAGGCGCTCAGTCAGACCCAGTGTTGACATGTGGCAAGACACTCCTCGGGGCACGTCTTGCTTGGGCCTCTCTCATGGAGGCCCTCTATCAGACCCAGTGTTGACATGTCTCAAGACGCTCCTCGGGGCGCGTCTTGCTTTGGCCTCTCTCCTGGAGGCGCCCAGTCAGACCCAGTGTTGACATGTGTCAAGACGCTCCTCGGGGCGCGTCTTGCTTTGGCCTCTCTCCTAGAGGCGCCCAGTCAGACCGAGTGCTGACATGTGGCAAGAAGCTCCTCGGGGCGCGTGTTTCTTGGGCTTCTCTCCTGTAGGCCCTCAGTAAGACCCATTGTTGACATGTGGCAAGACGCTCCTCGGGGCGCGTCTTGCTTGGGCCTCTCTCCAGAAGGCCCTCAATCAGACCCAGTGTTGACACGTGGCAAGACGCTCCTCGGGGCACGTCTTACTTTGGCCTCTCTCCTGGAGGCGCTCAGTCAGACTGAGTAGTTACATGTGGCCTGACGCTCCTCGGGGCGCGTGTTGCTTGGGCCTCTCTCCTGGAGGCGCTCAGTCAGACCAAGTGGTGACATGTGGCAAGACACTCCTCGGGGCGCGTCTTGCTTGGGCCTCTCTCCTGGAGGCCCTCTGTCAGACCCAGTGTTGACATGTGTCAAGACGCTCCTCGGGGCGCGTCTTGCTTGGGCTTCTCTCCGGGAGGCCCTCAGTCATACCCATTGTTGACATGTGGCAAGATGCTCCTCGGGGCGCGTCTTGCTTTGGCCTCTCTCCTGGAGGCGCTCAGTCAGACCCAGTGCTGACATGTGGCAAGACGCTCCTCGGGCCGCGTGATGCTTGGGCTTCTCTCCTGGAGGCCATCAGTCAGACCCATTGTTGACATGTTGCAAGACGCTCCTTTGGGCGCATCTTGCTTTGGCCTCTCTCCTGGAGGCGCTCAGTCAGACCGAGTGCTGACATGTGGAAAGACTCTCCTCGGGGCGCGTCTTGCTTGGGCTTCTCTCCTGGAGGCGCTCAGAAAGACCCAGTGTTGACATGTGACAAGACGCTCCTCGGGGCGCGTCTTGCTTGGGCCTCTCTCCTGGAGGCGCTCAGTCAGAACCAGTGGTGACATGTGGCAAGACACTCCTCGGGGCGCGTCTTGCTTGGACCTCTCTCCTGGAGGCCCTCTGTCAGACCCAGTGTTGGCATGTGGCAAGGACGCTCCTCAGGGCGCGTCTTGCTTGGGCCTCTCTCCTGGAGGCGCTCAGTCAGACCGAGTGCTGACATGTGGCAAGACGCTCCTCGGGGCGCGTCTTGCTTGGGCTTCTCTCCTGGAAGCCCTCAGTCAGACCCATTGTTGACATGTGGCAAGACGCTCCTCGGGGCGCGTCTTATTTGGACCTCTCTCCTAGAGGCCCTCAGTCAGACCCAGTGTTGACATGTGGCAAGACGCTCCTCGGGGCGCGTCTTGCTTGGGCTTCTCTCCTGGAGGCCCTCAGTCAGACCCATTGTTGACATGTGGCAAGACGCTCCTCGGGGCACGTCTTGCTTGGGCCTCTCTCCTGGAGGCGCTCAGTCAAACCGTGTAGTGACATGTGGCAAGACGCTCCTCGGGGCGCGTCTTGCTTGGGCCTCTCTCCTGGCGGCGCTCAGTCAGACCGAGTGCTGACATAAGGCAAGACGCTCCTCGGGGCGCGTCTTGCTGGGGCCTCTCTCCTGGAGGCGCTCAGTCAGACCAAGTGGTGACATGTGGCAAGACACTCCTCGGGGCGCGTCTTGCTTGGGCCTCTCTCCTGGAGGCCCTCTGTCAGACCCAGTGTTGACATGTGTCAAGACGCTCCTCGGGGCGCGTCTTGCTTGGGCTTCTCTCCGGGAGGCCCTCAGTCATACCCATTGTTGACATGTGGCAAGACGCTCCTCGGGGCGCGTCTTGCTTTGGCCTCTCTCCTGGAGGCGCTCAGTCAGACCGAGTGCTGTCATGTGGCAAGACGCTCCTCGGGCCGCGTGATGCTTGGGCTTCTCTCCTGGAGGCCCTCAGTCAGACCCATTGTTGACATGTTGCAAGACGCTCCTTTGGGCGCGTCTTGCTTGGGCCTCTCTCCTGGAGGCGCTCAGTCAGACCGAGTGCTGACATGTGGAAAGACTCTCCTCGGGGCGCGTCTTGCTTGGGCCTCTCTCCAGAAGGCCCTCAATCAGACCCAGTGTTGACACGTGGCAAGACGCTCCTCGGGGCACGTCTTACTTTGGCCTCTCTCCTGGAGGCGCTCAGTCAGACTGAGTAGTGACATGTGGCCTGACGCTCCTCGGGGCGCGTGTTGCTTGGGCCTCTCTCCTGGAGGCGCTCAGTCAGACCAAGTGGTGACATGTGGCAAGACACTCCTCGGGGCGCGTCTTGCTTGGGCCTCTCTCCTGGAGGTCCTCTGTCAGACCCAGTGTTGACATGTGTCAAGACGCTCCTCGGGGCGCGTCTTGCTTGGGCTTCTCTCCGGGAGGCCCTCAGTCATACCCATTGTTGACATGTGGCAAGACGCTCCTCGGGGCGCGTCTTGCTTTGGCCTCTCTCCTGGAGGCGCTCAGTCAGACCGAGTGCTGACATGTGGCAAGACGATCCTCGGGCCGCGTGTTGCTTGGGCTTCTCTCCTGGAGGCCCTCAGTCAGACCCATTGTTGACATGTTGCAAGACGCTCCTTTGGGCGCGTCTTGCTTGGGCCTCTCTCCTGGAGGCGCTCAGTCAGACCGAGTGCTGACATGTGGAAAGACGCTCCTCGGGGCGCGTCTTGCTTGGGCTTCTCTCCTGGAGGCGCTCAGAAAGACCCAGTGTTGACATGTGACAAGACGCTCCTCGGGGCACGTCTTGCTTGGGCCTCTCTCCTGGAGGCGCTCAGTCAGACCCAGTGGTGACATGTGGCAAGACACTCCTCGGGGCGCGTCTTGCTTGGGCCTCTCTCCTGGAGGCCCTCTGTCAGACCCAGTGTTGGCATGTGGCAAGACGCTCCTCAGGGCGCGTCTTGGTTGGGTCTCTCTCCTGGAGGCGCTCAGTCAGACCCAGTGGTGACATGTGGCAAGACGCTCCTCGGGGCGTGTATTGCTTGGGCCTCTCTCCTGGATGCCCTCTGTCAGACCGAGTGTTGACATGTGGCAAGACTCTCCTCGGGGCACGTCTTGCTTGGGCCTCTCTCCTGGAGGCGCTCAAACAGACCGAGTAGTGACATGTGGCAAGACGCTCCTCGGGGCGCGTCTTGCTGGGGCTTCTCTCATGGAGGCACTCAGTCAGACCCAGTGTTGACATGTGGCAAGACGCTCCTCGGGGCGCGTCTTGCTTGGACCTCTCTCCCTGAGGCGCTCAGTCAGACCGAGTAGTGACATGTGGCAAGACGCTCCTCGGCGCGCGTCTTGCTTGGACCTCTCTCCCTGTGGCGCTCAGTCAGACCCAGTTTTAACATTTGGCAAGACACTCCTCGGGTCGCGTCTTGCTTGGGCCTCTCTCATGGAGGCCCTCTGTCAGACCCAGTGTTGACATGTGTCAAGACGCTCCTCGGGGCGCGTCTTGCTTGGGCCTCTCTCCTGGAGGCGCTCAGTCAGACCCAGTGCTGACATGTGGCAAGACGCTCCTCGAGCCGCGTGTTGCTTGGGCTTCTCTCCTGGAGGCCCTCAGTCAGACCCATTGTTGACATGTGGCAAGAGGCTCCTAGGGGCGCGTCTTGCTTGGGCTTCTCTCCTGGAGGCGCTCAGAAAGACCCAGTGTTGACATGTGACAAGACGCTCCTCGGGGCGCGTCTGGCTTGGGCCTCTCTCCTGGAGGCGCTCAGTCAGAACCAGAGGTGACATGTGGCAAGACGCTCCTCGGGGCGCGTCTTGCTTGGGCCTCTCTCCTGGAGGCCCTCTTTCAGACCCAGTGTTGACATGTGGCAAGACGCTCCTCCGGGCGCGTCTTGCTTGGGCCTCTCTCCTGGAGGCGCTCAGTCAGACCGAGTGCTGACATAAGGCAAGACGCTCCTCGGGGCGCGTCTTGCTGGGGCCTCTCTCCTGGAGGCGCTCAGTCAGACCCAGTGCTGACATGTGGCAAGACGCTCCTCGGGGCGCATCTTGCTTGGGCCTCTCTCCTGGAGGCGCTCAGTCAGACTGAGTAGTGACATGTGGCCTGAAGCTCCTTGGTGCGCGTCTTGCTTGGGCCTCTCTCCTGGAGGCGCTCAGTCAGACCCAGTGGTGACATGTGGCAAGACACTCCTCGGGGCGCGTCTTGCTTGGGCCTCTCTCCTGGAGGCCCTCTGTCAGACCCAGTGTTGACATGTGTCAATACGCTCCTCGGGGCGTGTCTTGCTTGGGCCTCTCTCCTGGAGGCGCTCAGTCAGACCCAGTGGTGACACGTGGAAAGACGCTCCTCGGGGTGCGTCTTGCTTGGGCCTCTCTCCTGGAGGCGCTCAGTCAGACCCAGTGTTGACACGTGGCAAGACGCTCCTCGGGGCGCGTCTTGGTTGGGCCGCTTTCCTGGAGGCGCTCATTCAGACCCAGTGGTGACATGTGGCAAGACGCTCCTCGGGGCGCGTATTGCTTGGGCCTCTCTCCTGAATGCCCTCTGTCAGACCGAGTGTTGACATGTGGCAAGACTCTCCTCGGGGCGCGTCTTGCTTGGGCTTCTCTCATGGAGGCCCTCAGTCCGACCCAGTGTTGACATGTGTCAATACGCTCCTCTGGGCGTGTCTTGCTTGGGCCTCTCTCCTGGAGGCGCTCAGTCAGACCCAGTGCTGACATGTGGCAAGACGCTCCTCCGGGCGCGTCTTGCTTGGGCCTCTCTCCTGGAGGCGCTCAGTCAGACCCAGTGTTCACATGTGGCAAGACTCTCCTCGGGGCGCGTCTTGCTTGGGCCTCTCTCCTGGAGGCGCTCAGTCAGACCCAGTGTTGACATGTGTCAATACGCTCCTCTGGGCGTGTCTTGCTTGGGCCTCTCTCCTGGAGGCGCTCAGTCAGACCCAGTGCTGACATGTGGCAAGACTCTCCTCGGGGCGCGTCTTGCTTGGGCCTCTCTCCTGGAGGCGCTCAGTCAGACCGAGTGCTGACATGTGGCAAGACGCTTCTCGGGGCGCATCTTGCTTGGGCTTCTCTCCTGGAAGCCCTCAGTCAGACCCATTGTTGACATGTGGCAAGACACTCCTCGGGGCGCGTCTTATTTGGACCTCTCTCCTAGAGGCCCTCAGTCAGACCCAGTGTTGACATGTGGCAAGACGCTCCTCGGGGCGCGTCTTGCTTGGGCTTCTCTCCTGGAGGCCCTCAGTCAGACCCATTGTTGACATGTGGCAAGACGCTCCTCGGGGCACTTCTTGCTTGGGCCTCTCTCCTGGAGGCGCTCAGTCAAACCGAGTAGTGACATGTGGCAAGACGCTCCTCGGGGCGCGTCTTGCTTGGGCCTCTCTCCTGGAGGCGCTCAGTCAGACCGAGTGCTGACATAAGGCAAGACGCTCCTCGGGGCGCGTCTTGCTGGGGCCTCTCTCCTGGAGGCGCTCAGTCAGACCCAGTGGTGACACGTGGCAAGACGCTCCTCGGGGCGCATCTTGCTTGGGCCTCTCTCCTGGAGGCGCTCAGTCAGACCCAGTGTTGACACGTGGCAAGACGCTCCTCGGGGCGCGTCTTGCTTGGGCCTCTCTCCTGGAGGCGCTCAGTCAGACCCAGTGTTGACATGTGGCAAGACACTCCTCGGGGCACGTCTTGCTTGGGCCTCTCTCATGGAGGCCCTCTATCAGACCCAGTGTTGACATGTGTCAAGACGCTCCTCGGGGTGCGTCTTGCTTTGGCCTCTCTCCTGGAGGCGCCCAGTCAGACCCAGTGTTGACATGTGGCAAGACTCTCCTCGGGGCGCGTCTTGCTTGGGCCTCTCTCCTGGAGGCGCTCAGTCAGACCGAGTGCTGACATGTGGCAAGACGCTTCTCGGGGCGCATCTTGCTTGGGCTTCTCTCCTGGAAGCCCTCAGTCAGACCCATTGTTGACATGTGGCAAGACACTCCTCGGGGCGCGTCTTATTTGGACCTCTCTCCTAGAGGCCCTCAGTCAGACCCAGTGTTGACATGTGGCAAGACGCTCCTCGGGGCGCGTCTTGCTTGGGCTTCTCTCCTGGAGGCCCTCAGTCAGACCCATTGTTGACATGTGGCAAGACGCTCCTCGGGGCACTTCTTGCTTGGGCCTCTCTCCTGGAGAAGCTCAGTCAAACCGAGTAGTGACATGTGGCAAGACGCTCCTCGGGGCGCGTCTTGCTTGGGCCTCTCTCCTGGAGGCGCTCAGTCAGACCGAGTGCTGACATAAGGCAAGACGCTCCTCGGGGCGCGTCTTGCTGGGGCCTCTCTCCTGGAGGCGCTCAGTCAGACCGAGTGCTGACATGTGGCAAGACGCTTCTCGGGGCGCATCTTGCTTGGGCTTCTCTCCTGGAAGCCCTCAGTCAGACCCATTGTTGACATGTGGCAAGACACTCCTCGGGGCGCGTCTTATTTGGACCTCTCTCCTAGAGGCCCTCAGTCAGACCCAGTGTTGACATGTGGCAAGACGCTCCTCGGGGCGCGTCTTGCTTGGGCTTCTCTCCTGGAGGCCCTCAGTCAGACCCATTGTTGACATGTGGCAAGACGCTCCTCGGGGCACTTCTTGCTTGGGCCTCTCTCCTGGAGGCGCTCAGTCAAACCGAGTAGTGACATGTGGCAAGACGCTCCTCGGGGCGCGTCTTGCTTGGGCCTCTCTCCTGGAGGCGCTCAGTCAGACCGAGTGCTGACATAAGGCAAGACGCTCCTCGGGGCGCGTCTTGCTGGGGCCTCTCTCCTGGAGGCGCTCAGTCAGACCCAGTGGTGACACGTGGCAAGACGCTCCTCGGGGCGCATCTTGCTTGGGCCTCTCTCCTGGAGGCGCTCAGTCAGACCCAGTGTTGACACGTGGCAAGACGCTCCTCGGGGCGCGTCTTGCTTGGGCCTCTCTCCTGGAGGCGCTCAGTCAGACCCAGTGTTGACATGTGGCAAGACACTCCTCGGGGCACGTCTTGCTTGGGCCTCTCTCATGGAGGCCCTCTATCAGACCCAGTGTTGACATGTGTCAAGACGCTCCTCGGGGTGCGTCTTGCTTTGGCCTCTCTCCTGGAGGCGCCCAGTCAGACCCAGTGTTGACATGTGGCAAGACTCTCCTCGGGGCGCGTCTTGCTTGGGCCTCTCTCCTGGAGGCGCTCAGTCAGACCGAGTGCTGACATGTGGCAAGACGCTTCTCGGGGCGCATCTTGCTTGGGCTTCTCTCCTGGAAGCCCTCAGTCAGACCCATTGTTGACATGTGGCAAGACACTCCTCGGGGCGCGTCTTATTTGGACCTCTCTCCTAGAGGCCCTCAGTCAGACCCAGTGTTGACATGTGGCAAGACGCTCCTCGGGGCGCGTCTTGCTTGGGCTTCTCTCCTGGAGGCCCTCAGTCAGACCCATTGTTGACATGTGGCAAGACGCTCCTCGGGGCACTTCTTGCTTGGGCCTCTCTCCTGGAGAAGCTCAGTCAAACCGAGTAGTGACATGTGGCAAGACGCTCCTCGGGGCGCGTCTTGCTTGGGCCTCTCTCCTGGAGGCGCTCAGTCAGACCGAGTGCTGACATAAGGCAAGACGCTCCTCGGGGCGCGTCTTGCTGGGGCCTCTCTCCTGGAGGCGCTCAGTCAGACCCAGTGGTGACACGTGGCAAGACGCTCCTCGGGGCGCATCTTGCTTGGGCCTCTCTCCTGGAGGCGCTCAGTCAGACCCAGTGTTGACACGTGGCAAGACGCTCCTCGGGGCGCGTCTTGCTTGGGCCTCTCTCCTGGAGGCGCTCAGTCAGACCCAGTGTTGACATGTGGCAAGACACTCCTCGGGGCACGTCTTGCTTGGGCCTCTCTCATGGAGGCCCTCTATCAGACCCAGTGTTGACATGTGTCAAGACGCTCCTCGGGGTGCGTCTTGCTTTGGCCTCTCTCCTGGAGGCGCCCACTCAGACCCAGTGTTGACATGTGTCAAGACGCTCCTCGGGGCGCGTCTTGCTTTGGCCTCTCTCCTAGAGGCGCCCAGTCAGACCGAGTGCTGACATGTGGCAAGACACTCCTCGGGGCGCGTCTTGCTTGGGCCTCTCTCCTGGAGGCCCTCTGTCAGACCCAGTGTTGACATGTGTCAATACGCTCCTCGGGGCGTGTCTTGCTTGGGCCTCTCTCCTGGAGGCGCTCAGTCAGACCCAGTGGTGACACGTGGAAAGACGCTCCTCGGGGTGCGTCTTGCTTGGGCCTCTCTCCTGGAGGCGCTCAGTCAGACCCAGTGTTGACACGTGGCAAGACGCTCCTCGGGGCGCGTCTTGGTTGGGCCGCTTTCCTGGAGGCGCTCATTCAGACCCAGTGGTGACATGTGGCAAGACGCTCCTCGGGGCGCGTATTGCTTGGGCCTCTCTCCTGAATGCCCTCTGTCAGACCGAGTGTTGACATGTGGCAAGACTCTCCTCGGGGCGCGTCTTGCTTGGGCATCTCTCATGGAGGCCCTCAGTCCGACCCAGTGTTGACATGTGTCAATACGCTCCTCTGGGCGTGTCTTGCTTGGGCCTCTCTCCTGGAGGCGCTCAGTCAGACCCAGTGTTCACATGTGGCAAGACTCTCCTCGGGGCGCGTCTTGCTTGGGCCTCTCTCCTGGAGGCGCTCAGTCAGACCCAGTGTTGACATGTGGCAAGACGCTCCTCGGGGCACGTCTTGCTTGGGCCTCTCTCCTGGAGGCGCTCAGTCAGACCGAGTGCTGACATGTGGCAAGACGCTCCTCGGGGCGCGTCTTGCTTGGGCTTCTCTCCTGGAAGCCCTCAGTCAGACCCATTGTTGACATGTGGCAAGACGCTCCTCGGGGCGCGTCTTATTTGGACCTCTCTCCTAGAGGCCCTCAGTCAGACCCAGTGTTGACATGTGGCAAGACGCTCCTCGGGGCGCGTCTTGCTTGGGCTTCTCTCCTGGAGGCCCTCAGTCAGACCCATTGTTGACATGTGGCAAGACGCTCCTCGGGGCACTTCTTGCTTGGGCCTCTCTCCTGGAGGCGCTCAGTCAAACCGAGTAGTGACATGTGGCAAGACGCTCCTCGGGGCGCGTCTTGCTTGGGCCTCTCTCCTGGAGGCGCTCAGTCAGACCGAGTGCTGACATAAGGCAAGACGCTCCTCGGGGCGCGTCTTGCTGGGGCCTCTCTCCTGGAGGCGCTCAGTCAGACCCAGTGGTGACACGTGGCAAGACGCTCCTCGGGGCGCATCTTGCTTGGGCCTCTCTCCTGGAGGCGCTCAGTCAGACCCAGTGTTGACACGTGGCAAGACGCTCCTCGGGGCGTGTCTTGCTTGGGCCTCTCTCCTGGAGGCGCTCAGTCAGACCCAGTGTTGACATGTGGCAAGACACTCCTCGGGGCACGTCTTGCTTGGGCCTCTCTCATGGAGGCCCTCTATCAGACCCAGTGTTGACATGTGTCAAGACGCTCCTCGGGGCGCGTCTTGCTTTGGCCTCTCTCCTGGAGGCGCCCAGTCAGACCCAGTGTTGACATGTGTCAAGACGCTCCTCGGGGCGCGTCTTGCTTTGGCCTCTCTCCTAGAGGCGCCCAGTCAGACCGAGTGCTGACATGTGGCAAGAAGCTCCTCGGGGCGCGTGTTTCTTGGGCTTCTCTCCTGGAGGCCCTCAGTAAGACCCATTGTTGACATGTGGCAAGTCGCTCCTCGGGGCGCGTCTTGCTTGGGCCTCTCTCCAGAAGGCCCTCAATTAGACCCAGTGTTGACACGTGGCAAGACGCTCCTCTGGGCACGTCTTACTTTGGCCTCTCTCCTGGAGGCGCTCAGTCAGACTGAGTAGTGACATGTGGCCTGACGCTCCTCGGGGCGCGTGTTGCTTGGGCCTCTCTCCTGGAGGCGCTCAGTCAGACCAAGTGGTGACATGTGGCAAGACACTCCTCGGGGCGCGTCTTGCTTGGGCCTCTCTCCAGGAGGCCCTCTGTCAGACCCAGTGTTGACATGTGTCAAGACGCTCCTCGGGGCGCGTCTTGCTTGGGCTTCTCTCCGGGAGGCCCTCAGTCATACCCATTGTTGACATGTGGCAAGATGCTCCTCGGGGCGCGTCTTGCTTTGGCCTCTCTCCTGGAGGCGCTCAGTCAGACCGAGTGCTGACATGTGGCAAGACGCTCCTCGGGCCGTGTGATGCTTGGGCTTCTCTCCTGGAGGCCCTCTGTCAGACCCATTGTTGACATGTTGCAAGACGCTCCTTTGGGCGCATCTTGCTTGGGCCTCTCTCCTGGAGGCGCTCAGTCAGACCGAGTGCTGACATGTGGAAAGACTCTCCTCGGGGCGCGTCTTGCTTGGGCTTCTCTCCTGGAGGCGCTCAGAAAGACCCAGTGTTGACATGTGACAAGACGCTCCTCGGGGCGCGTCTTGCTTGGGCCTCTCTCCTGGAGGCGCTCAGTCAGAACCAGTGGTGACATGTGGCAAGACACTCCTCGGGGCGCGTCTTGCTTGGACCTCTCTCCTGGAGGCCCTCTGTCAGACCCAGTGTTGGCATGTGGCAAGGACGCTCCTCAGGGCGCGTCTTGGTTGGGTCTCTCTCCTGGAGGCGCTCAGTCAGACCCAGTGGTGACATGTGGCAAGACGCTCCTCGGGGCGTGTATTGCTTGGGCCTCTCTCCTGGATGCCCTCTGTCAGACCGAGTGTTGACATGTGGCAAGACTCTCCTCGGGGCGCGTCTTGCTGGGGCTTCTCTCATGGAGGCACTCAGTCAGACCCAGTGTTGACATGTGGCAAGACGCTCCTCGGGGTGCGTCTTGCTTGGACCTCTCTCCCTGAGGCGCTCAGTCAGACCGAGTAGTGACATGTGGCAAGACGCTCCTCGGGGCGCGTCTTGCTTGGACCTCTCTCCCTGTGGCGCTCAGTAAGACCCAGTGTTGACATTTGGCAAGACACTCCTCGGGGCCCGTCTTGCTTGGGCCTCTCTCATGGAGGCCCTCTGTCAGACCCAGTGTTGACATGTGTCAAGACGCTCCTCGGGGCGCGTCTTGCTTGGGCCTCTCTCCTGGAGGCGCTCAGTCAGACCGAGTGCTGACATGTGGCAAGAAGCTCCTCGGGGCGCGTCTTAATTGGGCTTCTCTCCTGGAGGCCCTCAGTCAGACCCATTGTTGACATGTGGCAAGACGCTCCTCGGGGCGCGTCTTGCTTGGGCTTCTCTCCTGGAGGAGCTCAGAAAGACCCAGTGTTGACATGTGACAAGACGCTCCTCGGGGCGCGTCTTGCTTGGGCCTCTCTCCTGGAGGCGCTCAGTCAGAACCAGAGGTGACATGTGGCAAGACGCTCCTCGGGGCGCGTCTTGCTTGGGCCTCTCTCCTGGAGGCCCTCTTTTAGACTGAGTAGTGACATGTGGCCTGACGCTCCTCGGGGCGCGTCTTGCTTGGGCCTCTCTCCTGGAGGCGCTCAGTCAGACCCAGTGGTGACATGTGGCAAGACACTCCTCGGGGCGTGTCTTGCTTGGGCCTCTCTCATGGAGGCGCTCAGTCAGACCGAGTGCTGACATAAGGCAAGACGCTCCTCGGGACGCGTCTTGCTGGGGCCTCTCTCCTGGAGGTGCTCTATCAGACCCAGTGGTGACACGTGGCAAGACGCTCCTCGGGGCGCGTCTTGCTTGGGCTTCTCTCCTGGAGGCCCTCAGTCAGACCCATTGTTGACATGTGTCAAGACGCTCCTCGGGGCACGTCTTGCTTGGGCCTCTCTCCTGGAGGCGCTCAGTCAAACCGAGTAGTGACATGTGGCAAGACGCTCCTCGGGGCGCGTCTTGCTTGGACCTTTATCCTGGAGGGGCTCAGTTAGACCGAGTAGTGACATGTGTCAAGACGCTCCTCGGGGCGCGTCTTGCTTGGGCCTCTCTCCTGGAGGCGCTCAGTCAGACCGAGTGCTGACATGTGGCAAGAAGCTCCTCGGGGCGCGTCTTGCTTGGGCTTCTCTCCTGGAGGCCCTCAGTCAGACCCATTGTTGACATGTGGCAAGACGCTCCTCGGGGCGCGTCTTGCTTGGGCCTCTCTCCAGAAGGCCCTCAATCAGACCCAGTGTTGACACGTGGCAAGACGCTCCTCGGGGGGCGTCTTGCTTGGGCCTCTCTCCTGGAGGCGCTCAGTCAGACCCAGTGGTGACATGTGGCAAGACGCTCCTCGGGGCGCGTATTGCTTGGGCCTCTCTCCTGGATGCCCTCTGTCAGACCCAGTGTTGACATGTGGCAAGACTCTCCTCGGGGCGCGTCTTGCTTGGGCTTCTCTCATGGAGGCCCTCAGTCAGACCCAGTGTTGACATGTGTCAAGAAGCTCCTCGGGGCGTGTCTTGCTTGGGCCTCTCTCCTGGAGGCGCTCAGTCAGACCCAGTGTTGACATGTGGCAAGACGCTCCTCGGGGCACTTCTTGCTTGGGCTTCTCTCCTGGAGGCCCTCAGTCAGACCCATTGTTGACATGTGGCAAGACGCTCCTCGGGGCATGTCTTGCTTGGGCCTCTCTCCTGGAGGCGCTCAGTCAGACCGAGTAGTGACATGTGACAAGACGCTCCTCGGGGCGCATCTTGCTTGGGCCTCTCTCCTGGAGGCGCTCAGTCAGACCCAGTGTTGACATGTGGCAAGACGCTCCTCGGGGCGCGTCTTGCTTGGGCCTCTCTCCTGGAGGTTCTCAGTCAGATCCAGTGTTGACATGTGGCAAGATGCTCCTCGGGGCGCGTCTTGCTGGGGCTTCTCTCATGGAGGCACTCAGTCAGACCCAGTGTTGACATGTGGCAAGACGCTCCTCGGGGCACGTCTTGCTTGGGCCTCTCTCCTGGAGGCGCTCAGTCAGACCCAGAGGAGACATGTGTCAAGATGCTCCTCGGGGCGCGTCTTTCTTGGGCCTCTCTCCTGGAGGCGCTCAGTCAGACCGAGTGCTGACATGTGGCAAGACGCTCCTCCGGGCGCGTCTTGCTTGGGCCTCTCTCCTGGAGGCGCTCAGTCAGACCCAGTGTTCACATGTGGCAAGACGCTCCTCGGGGTGCGTCTTGCTTGGGCCTCTCTCCTGGAGGCGCTCCGTCAGACCCAGTGTTGACATGTGGCAAGACGCTCCTCGGGGCACGTCTTGCTTGGGCCTCTCTCCTGGAGACGCTCAGTCAGACCGAGTGCTGACATGTGGCAAGACGCTCCTCGGGGCGCGTCTTGCTTGGGCTTCTCTCCTGGAGGCCCTCAGTCAGACCCATTGTTGACATGTGGCAAGACGCTCCTCGGGGCGCGTCTCATTTGGGCCTCTCTCCTGGAGGCTCTCAGTCAGACCCAGTGTTGACATGTGGCAAGACGCTCCTCGGGGCGCGTCTTGCTTGGGCTTCTCTCCTGTAGGCCCTCAGTAAGACCCATTGTTGACATGTGGCAAGACGCTCCTCGGGGCGCGTCTTGCTTGTGCCTTTCTCCAGAAGGCCCTTAATCAGACCCAGTGTTGACATGTGGCAAGACGCTCCTCGGGGCGCGTCTTGCTTGGGCCTCTCTCCTGGAGGTGCTCAGTCAGACTGAGTAGTGACATGTGGTCTGACGCTCCTCGGGGCGCGTCTTGCTTGGGCCTCTCTCCTGGAGGCGCTCAGTCAGACCCAGTGGTGACATGTGGCAAGACACTCCTCGGGGCGCGTCTTGCTTGGGCCTCTCTCCTGGAGGCCCTCTGTCAGACCCAGTGTTGACATGTGTCAAGACGCTCCACGGGGCGCGTCTTGCTTGGCCTTCTCTCCTGGAGGCGCTCAGTCAGACCCAGTGGTGACATGTGGCAAGACGCTCCTCGGGGCGCGTATTGCTTGGGCCTCTCTCCTGGATGCCCTCTGTCAGACCCAGTGTTGACATGTGGCAAGACTCTCCTCGGGGCGCGTCTTGCTTGGGCTTCTCTCATGGAGGCCCTCAGTCAGACCCAGTGTTGACATGTGTCAAGAAGCTCCTCGGGGCGTGTCTTGCTTGGGCCTCTCTCCTGGAGGCGCTCAGTCAGACCCAGTGTTGACATGTGGCAAGACGCTCCTCGGGGCACTTCTTGCTTGGGCTTCTCTCCTGGAGGCCCTCAGTCAGACCCATTGTTGACATGTGGCAAGACGCTCCTCGGGGCACGTCTTGCTTGGGCCTCTCTCCTGGAGGCGCTCAGTCAGACCGAGTAGTGACATGTGACAAGACGCTCCTCGGGGCGCATCTTGCTTGGGCCTCTCTCCTGGAGGCGCTCAGTCAGACCCAGTGTTGACATGTGGCAAGACGCTCCTCGGGGCGCGTCTTGCTTGGGCCTCTCTCCTGGAGGTTCTCAGTCAGATCCAGTGTTGACATGTGGCAAGATGCTCCTCGGGGCGCGTCTTGCTGGGGCTTCTCTCATGGAGGCACTCAGTCAGACCCAGTGTTGACATGTGGCAAGACGCTCCTCGGGGCACGTCTTGCTTGGGCCTCTCTCCTGGAGGCGCTCAGTCAGACCCAGAGGAGACATGTGTCAAGATGCTCCTCGGGGCGCGTCTTGCTTGGGCCTCTCTCCTGGAGGCGCTCAGTCAGACCGAGTGCTGACATGTGGCAAGACGCTCCTCCGGGCGCGTCTTGCTTGGGCCTCTCTCCTGGAGGCGCTCAGTCAGACCCAGTGTTCACATGTGGCAAGACGCTCCTCGGGGTGCGTCTTGCTTGGGCCTCTCTCCTGGAGGCGCTCCGTCAGACCCAGTGTTGACATGTGGCAAGACGCTCCTCGGGGCACGTCTTGCTTGGGCCTCTCTCCTGGAGACGCTCAGTCAGACCGAGTGCTGACATGTGGCAAGACGCTCCTCGGGGTGCGTCTTGCTTGGGCTTCTCTCCTGGAGGCCCTCAGTCAGACCCATTGTTGACATGTGGCAAGACGCTCCTCGGGGCGCGTCTCATTTGGGCCTCTCTCCTGGAGGCTCTCAGTCAGACCCAGTGTTGACATGTGGCAAGACGCTCCTCGGGGCGCGTCTTGCTTGGGCTTCTCTCCTGTAGGCCCTCAGTAAGACCCATTGTTGACATGTGGCAAGACGCTCCTCGGGGCGCGTCTTGCTTGTGCCTTTCTCCAGAAGGCCCTTAATCAGACCCAGTGTTGACATGTGGCAAGACGCTCCTCGGGGCGCGTCTTGCTTGGGCCTCTCTCCTGGAGGCGCTCAGTCAGACTGAGTAGTGACATGTGGTCTGACGCTCCTCGGGGCGCGTCTTGCTTGGGCCTCTCTCCTGGAGGCGCTCAGTCAGACCCAGTGGTGACATGTGGCAAGACACTCCTCGGGGCGCGTCTTGCTTGGGCCTCTCTCCTGGAGGCCCTCTGTCAGACCCAGTGTTGACATGTGTCAAGACGCTCCACGGGGCGCGTCTTGCTTGGCCTTCTCTCCTGGAGGCCCTCAGTCAAACCCATTGTTGACATGTGGCAAGACACTCCTCGGGGCGCGTCTTGCTTGGGCCTCTCTCCTGGAGGCGCTCAGTCAGACCGAGTGCTGACATGTGGCAAGACACTCCTCGGGCCGCTTGTTGCTTGGGCTTCTTTGCTGGAGGCCCTCAGTCAGACCCATTGTTGACATGTGGCAAGACGCTCCTCGGGGCGCGTCTTGCTTGGGCCTCTCTCCTGGAGGCGCTCAGTCAGAACCAGAGGTGACATGTGGCAAGACGCTCCTCGGGGCGCGTCTTGCTTCGGCCTCTCTCCTGGAGGCCCTCTGTCAGACCCAGTGTTGACATGTGGCAAGACTTTCCTCCGGGCGCATCTTGCTTTGGCCTCTCTCCTGCAGACCCTCAGTAAGACCCATTGTTGACATGTGGCAAGACGGTCCTCGGGGCACGTCTTGCTTGTGCCTTTCTCCAGAAGGCCCTTAATCAGACCCAGTGTTGACATGTGGCAAGACGCTCCTCGGGGCGCATCTTGCTTGGGCCTCACTCCTGGAGGCGCTCAGTCAGACTGAGTAGTGACATGTGGCCTGACGCTCCTCGGGGCGCGTCTTGCTTGGGCCTCTCTCCTGGAGGCGCTCAGTCAGACCCAGTGTTGACATGTGGCAAGACGCTCCTCGGGGCACGTCTTGCTTGGGCCTCTCTCCTGGAGGCGCTCAGTCAGACCGAGTAGTGACATGTGGCAAGACGCTCCTCGGGGCGCGTCTTGCTTGGACCTCTCTCCTGGAGGCGCTCAGTTAGACCGAGTAGTGACATGTCGCAAGACGCTCCTCGGGGCGCGTCTTGCTTGGGCCTCTCTCCTGGAGGCGCTCAGTCAGACCGAGTGCTGACATAAGGCAAGACGCTCCTCGGGGCGTGTCTTGCTGGGGCCTCTCTCCTGGAGGCGCTCAATCAGACCCAGTGGTGACACGTGGCAAGACGCTCCTCGGGGCGCGTCTTGCTTGGGCCTCTCTCCTGGAGGCGCTCAGTCAGAGCCAGTGGTGACACGTGGCAAGACGCTCCTCGGGGCGCATCTTGCTTGGGCCTCTCTCCTGGAGGCACTCAGTCAAACCCAGTGTTGACACGTGGCAAGACATTCCTAGGGGCGCGTCTTGCTTGGGCCTCTCTCCTGGAGGCGCTCAGTCAGACCCAGTGTTGACATGTGGCAAGACACTCCTCGGGGCGCGTCTTGCTTGGGCCTCTCTCATGGAGGCCCTCTGTCGGACCCAGTGTTGACATGTGTCAAGACGCTCCTCGGGGCGCGTCTTGCTTTGGCCTCTCTCCTGGAGGCCCTCTGTCAGACCCAGTGTTGACATGTGTCAAGACGCTCCTCGGGGCGCGTCTTGCTTGGGCTTCTCTCCTGGACGCCCTCAGTCATACCCATTGTTGACATGTGGCAAGACACTCCTCGGGGCGCGTCTTGCTTTGGCCTCTCTCCTGGAGGCGCTCAGTCAGACCGAGTGCTGACATGTGGCAAGACGCTCCTCGGGCCGCGTGTTGCTTGGGCTTCTCTCCTGGAGGCCCTCAGTCAGACCCATTGTTGACATGTTGCAAGACGCTCCTTTGGGCGCGTCTTGCTTTGGCCTCTCTCCTGCAGGCGCTCAGTCAGACCGAGTGCTGACATGTGGAAAGACGCTCCTCGGGGCGCGTCTTGCTTGGGCTTCTCTCCTGGAGGCGCTCAGAAAGACCCAGTGTTGACATGTGACAAGACGCTCCTCGGGGCGCGTCTTGCTTGGGCCTCTCTCCTGGAGGCGCTCAGTCAGACCCAGTGGTGACATGTGGCAAGACACTCCTCGGGGCGCATCTTGCTTGGGCCTCTCTCCTGGAGGCCCTCTGTCAGACCCAGTGTTGGCATGTGGCAAGACGTTCCTCAGGGCGCGTCTTGGTTGGGCTTCTCTCCTGGAGGCGCTCAGTCAGACCGAGTGCTGACATGTGGCAAGAAGCTCCTCGGGGCGCGTCTTGCTTGGGCTTCTCTCCTGGAGGCCCTCAGTAAGAACCATTGTTGACATGTGGCAAGACGCTCCTCGGGGCGTGTCTTGCTTGGGCCTCTCTCCAGAAGGCCCTCAATCAGACCCAGTGTTGACACGTGGCAAGACGCTCCTCGGGGCGCGTCTTGCTTGGGCCTCTCTCCTGGAGGCGCTCAGTCAGACCCAGTGGTGACATGTGGCAAGACACTCCTCGGGGCGCGTCTTGCTTGGGCCTCTCTCCTGGAGGCCCTCTGTCAGACCCAGTGTTGACATGTGTCAATACGCTCCTCGGGGCGTGTCTTGCTTGGGCCTCTCTCCTGGAGGCGCTCAGTCAGACCCAGTGGTGACACGTGGAAAGACGCTCCTCGGGGCGCGTCTTGGTTGGGCCGCTTTCCTGGAGGCGCTCATTCAGACCCAGTGGTGACATGTGGCAAGACGCTCCTCGGGGCGCGTATTGCTTGGGCCTTTCTCCTGAATGCCCTCTGTCAGACCGAGTGTTGACATGTGGCAAGACTCTCCTCGGGGCGCGTCTTGCTTGGGCTTCTCTCATGGAGGCCCTCAGTCCGACCCAGTGTTGACATGTGTCAATACGCTCCTCGGAGCGTGTCTTGCTTGGGCCTCTCTCCTGGAGGCGCTCAGTCAGACCCAGTGCTGACATGTGGCAAGACGCTCCTCCGGGCGCGTTTTGCTTGGGCCTCTCTCCTGGAGGCGCTCAGTCAGACCCAGTGTTCACATGTGGCAAGACTCTCCTCGGGGCGCGTCTTGCTTGGGCCTCTCTCCTGGAGGCGCTCAGTCAGACCCAGTGTTGAAGTGGCAAGACGCTCCTCGGGGCGCGTCTTGCTTGGGCTTCTCTCCTGGAAGCCCTCAGTCAGACCCATTGTTGACATGTGGCAAGACGCTCCTCGGGGCGCGTCTTATTTGGACCTCTCTCCTAGAGGCCCTCAGTCAGACCCAGTGTTGACATGTGGCAAGACGCTCCTCGGGGCGCGTCTTGCTTGGGCTTCTCTCCTGGAGGCCCTCAGTCAGACCCATTGTTGACATGTGGCAAGACGCTCCTCGGGGCGCGTCTTGCTTGGGCTTCTCTCCTGGAGGCCCTCAGTCAGACCCATTGTTGACATGTGGCAAGACGCTCCTCGGGGCGCGTCTTGCTTGGGCCTCTCTCATGGAGGCCCTCTGTCAGACCCAGTGTTGACATGTGTCAAGACGCTCCTCGGGGCGCGTCTTGCTTTGGCCTCTCTCATGGAGGCGCCCAGTCAGACCGAGTGCTGACATGTGGCAAGAAGCTCCTCGGGGCGCGTGTTGCTTGGGCTTCTCTCCTGGAGGCCCTCAGTAAGACCCAGTGTTGACATGTGGCAAGACGCTCCTCGGGGCACGTCTTGCTTGGGCCTCTCTCCTGGAGACGCTCAGTCAGACCGAGTGCTGACATGTGGCAAGACGCTCCTCGGGGTGCGTCTTGCTTGGGCTTCTCTCCTGGAGGCCCTCAGTCAGACCCATTGTTGACATGTGGCAAGACGCTCCTCGGGGCGCGTCTCATTTGGGCCTCTCTCCTGGAGGCTCTCAGTCAGACCCAGTGTTGACATGTGGCAAGACGCTCCTCGGGGCGCGTCTTGCTTGGGCTTCTCTCCTGTAGGCCCTCAGTAAGACCCATTGTTGACATGTGGCAAGACGCTCCTCGGGGCGCGTCTTGCTTGTGCCTTTCTCCAGAAGGCCCTTAATCAGACCCAGTGTTGACATGTGGCAAGACGCTCCTCGGGGCGCGTCTTGCTTGGGCCTCTCTCCTGGAGGCGCTCAGTCAGACTGAGTAGTGACATGTGGTCTGACGCTCCTCGGGGCGCGTCTTGCTTGGGCCTCTCTCCTGGAGGCGCTCAGTCAGACCCAGTGGTGACATGTGGCAAGACACTCCTCGGGGCGCGTCTTGCTTGGGCCTCTCTCCTGGAGGCCCTCTGTCAGACCCAGTGTTGACATGTGTCAAGACGCTCCACGGGGCGCGTCTTGCTTGGCCTTCTCTCCTGGAGGCCCTCAGTCAAACCCATTGTTGACATGTGGCAAGACACTCCTCGGGGCGCGTCTTGCTTGGGCCTCTCTCCTGGAGGCGCTCAGTCAGACCGAGTGCTGACATGTGGCAAGACACTCCTCGGGCCGCTTGTTGCTTGGGCTTCTTTGCTGGAGGCCCTCAGTCAGACCCATTGTTGACATGTGGCAAGACGCTCCTCGGGGCGCGTCTTGCTTGGGCCTCTCTCCTGGAGGCGCTCAGTCAGAACCAGAGGTGACATGTGGCAAGACGCTCCTCGGGGCGCGTCTTGCTTCGGCCTCTCTCCTGGAGGCCCTCTGTCAGACCCAGTGTTGACATGTGGCAAGACTTTCCTCCGGGCGCATCTTGCTTTGGCCTCTCTCCTGCAGACCCTCAGTAAGACCCATTGTTGACATGTGGCAAGACGGTCCTCGGGGCACGTCTTGCTTGTGCCTTTCTCCAGAAGGCCCTTAATCAGACCCAGTGTTGACATGTGGCAAGACGCTCCTCGGGGCGCATCTTGCTTGGGCCTCACTCCTGGAGGCGCTCAGTCAGACTGAGTAGTGACATGTGGCCTGACGCTCCTCGGGGCGCGTCTTGCTTGGGCCTCTCTCCTGGAGGCGCTCAGTCAGACCCAGTGTTGACATGTGGCAAGACGCTCCTCGGGGCACGTCTTGCTTGGGCCTCTCTCCTGGAGGCGCTCAGTCAGACCGAGTAGTGACATGTGGCAAGACGCTCCTCGGGGCGCGTCTTGCTTGGACCTCTCTCCTGGAGGCGCTCAGTTAGACCGAGTAGTGACATGTCGCAAGACGCTCCTCGGGGCGCGTCTTGCTTGGGCCTCTCTCCTGGAGGCGCTCAGTCAGACCGAGTGCTGACATAAGGCAAGACGCTCCTCGGGGCGTGTCTTGCTGGGGCCTCTCTCCTGGAGGCGCTCAATCAGACCCAGTGGTGACACGTGGCAAGACGCTCCTCGGGGCGCGTCTTGCTTGGGCCTCTCTCCTGGAGGCGCTCAGTCAGAGCCAGTGGTGACACGTGGCAAGACGCTCCTCGGGGCGCATCTTGCTTGGGCCTCTCTCCTGGAGGCACTCAGTCAAACCCAGTGTTGACACGTGGCAAGACATTCCTAGGGGCGCGTCTTGCTTGGGCCTCTCTCCTGGAGGCGCTCAGTCAGACCCAGTGTTGACATGTGGCAAGACACTCCTCGGGGCGCGTCTTGCTTGGGCCTCTCTCATGGAGGCCCTCTGTCGGACCCAGTGTTGACATGTGTCAAGACGCTCCTCGGGGCGCGTCTTGCTTTGGCCTCTCTCCTGGAGGCCCTCTGTCAGACCCAGTGTTGACATGTGTCAAGACGCTCCTCGGGGCGCGTCTTGCTTGGGCTTCTCTCCTGGACGCCCTCAGTCATACCCATTGTTGACATGTGGCAAGACACTCCTCGGGGCGCGTCTTGCTTTGGCCTCTCTCCTGGAGGCGCTCAGTCAGACCGAGTGCTGACATGTGGCAAGACGCTCCTCGGGCCGCGTGTTGCTTGGGCTTCTCTCCTGGAGGCCCTCAGTCAGACCCATTGTTGACATGTTGCAAGACGCTCCTTTGGGCGCGTCTTGCTTTGGCCTCTCTCCTGCAGGCGCTCAGTCAGACCGAGTGCTGACATGTGGAAAGACGCTCCTCGGGGCGCGTCTTGCTTGGGCTTCTCTCCTGGAGGCGCTCAGAAAGACCCAGTGTTGACATGTGACAAGACGCTCCTCGGGGCGCGTCTTGCTTGGGCCTCTCTCCTGGAGGCGCTCAGTCAGACCCAGTGGTGACATGTGGCAAGACACTCCTCGGGGCGCATCTTGCTTGGGCCTCTCTCCTGGAGGCCCTCTGTCAGACCCAGTGTTGGCATGTGGCAAGACGTTCCTCAGGGCGCGTCTTGGTTGGGCTTCTCTCCTGGAGGCGCTCAGTCAGACCGAGTGCTGACATGTGGCAAGAAGCTCCTCGGGGCGCGTCTTGCTTGGGCTTCTCTCCTGGAGGCCCTCAGTAAGAACCATTGTTGACATGTGGCAAGACGCTCCTCGGGGCGTGTCTTGCTTGGGCCTCTCTCCAGAAGGCCCTCAATCAGACCCAGTGTTGACACGTGGCAAGACGCTCCTCGGGGCGCGTCTTGCTTGGGCCTCTCTCCTGGAGGCGCTCAGTCAGACCCAGTGGTGACATGTGGCAAGACACTCCTCGGGGCGCGTCTTGCTTGGGCCTCTCTCCTGGAGGCCCTCTGTCAGACCCAGTGTTGACATGTGTCAATACGCTCCTCGGGGCGTGTCTTGCTTGGGCCTCTCTCCTGGAGGCGCTCAGTCAGACCCAGTGGTGACACGTGGAAAGACGCTCCTCGGGGCGCGTCTTGGTTGGGCCGCTTTCCTGGAGGCGCTCATTCAGACCCAGTGGTGACATGTGGCAAGACGCTCCTCGGGGCGCGTATTGCTTGGGCCTTTCTCCTGAATGCCCTCTGTCAGACCGAGTGTTGACATGTGGCAAGACTCTCCTCGGGGCGCGTCTTGCTTGGGCTTCTCTCATGGAGGCCCTCAGTCCGACCCAGTGTTGACATGTGTCAATACGCTCCTCGGAGCGTGTCTTGCTTGGGCCTCTCTCCTGGAGGCGCTCAGTCAGACCCAGTGCTGACATGTGGCAAGACGCTCCTCCGGGCGCGTTTTGCTTGGGCCTCTCTCCTGGAGGCGCTCAGTCAGACCCAGTGTTCACATGTGGCAAGACTCTCCTCGGGGCGCGTCTTGCTTGGGCCTCTCTCCTGGAGGCGCTCAGTCAGACCCAGTGTTGAAGTGGCAAGACGCTCCTCGGGGCGCGTCTTGCTTGGGCTTCTCTCCTGGAAGCCCTCAGTCAGACCCATTGTTGACATGTGGCAAGACGCTCCTCGGGGCGCGTCTTATTTGGACCTCTCTCCTAGAGGCCCTCAGTCAGACCCAGTGTTGACATGTGGCAAGACGCTCCTCGGGGCGCGTCTTGCTTGGGCTTCTCTCCTGGAGGCCCTCAGTCAGACCCATTGTTGACATGTGGCAAGACGCTCCTCGGGGCGCGTCTTGCTTGGGCTTCTCTCCTGGAGGCCCTCAGTCAGACCCATTGTTGACATGTGGCAAGACGCTCCTCGGGGCGCGTCTTGCTTGGGCCTCTCTCATGGAGGCCCTCTGTCAGACCCAGTGTTGACATGTGTCAAGACGCTCCTCGGGGCGCGTCTTGCTTTGGCCTCTCTCATGGAGGCGCCCAGTCAGACCGAGTGCTGACATGTGGCAAGAAGCTCCTCGGGGCGCGTGTTGCTTGGGCTTCTCTCCTGGAGGCCCTCAGTAAGACCCATTGTTGACATGTGGCAAGACGCTCCTCGGGGCGCGTCTTGCTTGGGCCTCTCTCCAGAAGGCCCTCAATCAGACCCAGTGTTGACACGTGGCAAGACGCTCCTCGGGGCACGTCTTACTTTGGCCTCTCTCCTGGAGGCGCTCAGTCAGACTGAGTAGTGACATGTGGCCTGACGCTCCTCGGGGCGCGTGTTGCTTGGGCCTCTCTCCTGGAGGCGCTCAGTCAGACCAAGTGGTGACATGTGGCAAGACACTCCTCGGGGCGCGTCTTGCTTGGGCCTCTCTCCTGGAGGCGCTCAGTCAGACCGAGTGCTGACATGTGGCAAGATGCTCCTCGGGCCGCGTGATGCTTGGGCTTCTCTCCTGGAGGCCCTCAGTCAGACCCATTGTTGACATGTTGCAAGACGCTCCTTTGGGCGCGTCTTGCTTGGGCCTCTCTCCTGGAGGCGCTCAGTCAGACCGAGTGCTGACATGTGGAAAGACTCTCCTCGGGGCGCGTCTTGCTTGGGCCTCTCTCCTGGAGGCGCTCAGTCAGACCAAGTGGTGACATGTGGCAAGACGCTCCTCGGGGCGGGTCTTGCTTGGACCTCTCTCCCTGTGGCGCTCAGTCAGACCCAGTGTTGACATGTGTCAAGACGCTCCTCGGGGCGCGTCTTGCTTGGGCTTCTCTCCGGGAGGCCCTCAGTCATACCCATTGTTGACATGTGGCAAGACGCTCCTCGGGGCGCGTCTTGCTTTGGCCTCTCTCCTGGAGGCGCTCAGTCAGACTGAGTGCTGACATGTGGCAAGACGATCCTCGGGCCGCGTGTTGCTTGGGCTTCTCTCCTGGAGGCCCTCAGTCAGACCCATTGTTGACATGTTGCAAGACGCTCCTTTGAGCGCGTCTTGCTTGGGCCTCTCTCCTGGAGGCGCTCAGTCAGACTGAGTGCTGACATGTGGAAAGACGCTCCTCGGGGCGCGTCTTGCTTGGGCTTCTCTCCTGGAGGCGCTCAGAAAGACCCAGTGTTGACATGTGACAAGATGCTCCTCGGGGCCCGTCTTGCTTGGGCCTCTCTCCTGGAGGCGCTCAGTCAGACCCAGTGGTGACATGTGGCAAGACACTCCTCGGGGCGCGTCTTGCTTGGGCCTCTCTCCTGGAGGCCCTCTGTCAGACCCAGTGTTGGCATGTGGCAAGACGCTCCTCAGGGCGCGTCTTGGTTGGGTCTCTCTCCTGGAGGCGCTCAGTGAGACCCAGTGGTGACATGTGGCAAGACGCTCCTCGGGGCGTGTATTGCTTGGGCCTCTTTCCTGGATGCCCTCTGTCAGACCGAGTGTTGACATGTGGCAAGACTCTCCTCGGGGCACGTCTTGCTTGGGCCTCTCTCCTGGAGGTGCTCAAACAGACCGAGTAGTGACATGTGGCAAGACGCTCCTCGGGGCGCGTCTTGCTGGGGCTTCTCTCATGGAGGCACTCAGTCAGACCCAGTGTTGACATGTGGCAAGACGCTCCTCGGGGCGGGTCTTGCTTGGACCTCTCTCCCTGTGGCGCTCAGTCAGACCCAGTGTTGACATTTGGCAAGACACTCCTCGGGGCGCGTCTTGCTTGGGCCTCTCTCATGGAGGCCCTCTGTCAGACCCAGTGTTGACATGTGTCAAGACGCTCCTCGGGGCGCGTCTTGCTTGGGCCTCTCTCCTGGATGCGCTCAGTCAGACCGAGTGCTGACATGTGGCAAGACGCTCCTCGAGCCTCGTGTTGCTTGGGCTTCTCTCCTGGAGGCCCTCAGTCAGACCCATTGTTGACATGTGGCAAGAGGCTCCTCGGGGCGCGTCTTGCTTGGGCTTCTCTCCTGGAGGCGCTCAGAAAGACCCAGTGTTGACATGTGACAAGACGCTCCTCGGGGCGCGTCTTGCTTGGGCCTCTCTCCTGGAGGCGCTCAGTCAGAACCAGTGTTGACATGTGGCAAGACGCTCCTCCGGGCGCATCTTGCTTGGGCCTCTCTCCTGGAGGCCCTCAGTCAGACCCATTGTTGACATGTGGCAAGACGCTCCTCGGGGCGCGTCTTGCTTGGGCCTCTCTCCTGGAGGCGCTCAGTCAGACCGAGTGCTGACATAAGGCAAGACGCTCCTCGGGGCGCGTCTTGCTGGGGCCTCTCTCCTGGAGGCGCTCAGTCAGACCCAGTGCTGACATGTGGCAAGACGCTCCTCGGGGCGCATCTTTCTTGAGCCTCTCTCCTGGAGGCGCTCAGTCAGACTGAGTAGTGACATGTGGCCTGACGCTCCTCGGGGCGCGTCTTGCTTGGGCCTCTCTCCTGGAGGCGCTCAGTCAGACCCAGTGGTGACATGTGGCAAGACACTCTTCGGGGCGCGTCTTGCTTGGGCCTCTCTCATGGAGGCCCTCTGTCAGACCCATTGTTGACATGTGTCAAGACATGTGTCTCTCCTGGAGGCGCTCAGTCAGACCGAGTGCTGACATAAGGCAAGACGCTCCTCGGGGCGCGTCTTGCTGGGGCCTCTCTCCTGGAGGCGCTCAGTAAGACCCAGTGGTGACACGTGGCAAGACGCTCCTCGGGGCGCATCTTGCTTTGGCCTCTCTCCTGGAGGCGCTCAGTCAGACTGAGTAGTGACATGTGGCCTGACGCTCCTCGGGGCGCGTGTTGCTTGGGCCTCTCTCCTGGAGGCGCTCAGTCAGACCAAGTGGAGACATGTGGCAAGACACTCCTCGGGGCGCGTCTTGCTCGGGCCTCTCTCCTGGAGGCCCTCTGTCAGACCCAGTGTTGACATGTGTCAAGACGCTCCTCGGGGCGCGTCTTGCTTGGGCTTCTCTCCTGGAGGCGCTCAGTCAGACCGAGTGCTGACATGTGGCAAGACGCTCCTCGGGCCGCGTGATGCTTGGGCTTCTCTCCTGGAGGCCCTCAGTCAGACCCATTGTTGACATGTTGCAAGGCGCTCCTTTGGGCGCGTCTTGCTTGGGCCTCTCTCCTGGAGGCGCTCAGTCAGACCGAGTGCTGACATGTGGAAAGACTCTCCTCGGGGCGCGTCTTGCTTGGGCTTCTCTCCTGGAGGCGCTCAGAAAGACCCAGTGTTGACATGTGGCAAGACACTCCTCGGGGCGCGTCTTGCTTGGACCTCTCTCCTGGAGGCCCTCTGTCAGACCGAGTGTTGGCATGTGGCAAGACGCTCCTCAGGGCGCGTCTTGGTTGGGTCTCTCTCCTGGAGGCGCTCAGTCAGACCCAGTGGTGACATGTGGCAAGACGCTCCTCGGGGCGTGTATTGCTTGGGCCTCTCTCCTGGATGCCCTCTGTCAGACCGAGTGTTGACATGTGGCAAGACTCTCCTCGGGGCGCGTCTTGCTGGGGCTTCTCTCATGGAGGCACTCAGTCAGACCCAGTGTTGACATGTGGCAAGATGCTCCTCGGGGCGCGTCTTGCTTGGACCTCTCTCCCTGTGGCGCTCAGTCAGACCCAGTGTTGACATTTGGCAAGACACTCCTCGGGGCGCGTCTTGCTTGGGCCTCTCTCATGGAGGCCCTCTGTCAGACCCAGTGTTGACATGTGGCAAGACGCTCCTCGGGGCGCGTCTTGCTTGGACCTCTCTCCCTGTGGCGCTCAGTCAGACCCAGTGTTGACATTTGGCAAGACACTCCTCGGGGCGCGTCTTGCTTGGGCTTCTCTCCTGGAGGCCCTCAGTCAGACCCATTGTCTACATGTGGCAAGACGCTCCTCGGGGCGCGTCTTGCTTGGGCTTCTCTCCTGGAGGCGCTCAGAAAGACCCAGTGTTGACATGTGACAAGACGCTCCTCGGGGCGCGTCTTGCTTGGGCCTCTCTCCTGGAGGCGCTCAGTCAGAACCAGAGGTGACATGTGGCAAGACGCTCCTCGGGGCGCGTCTTGCTTGGGCCTCTCTCCTGGAGGCCCTCTTTCAGACTGAGTAGTGACATGTGGCCTGACGCTCCTCGGGGCGCATCTTGCTTGGGCCTCTCTCCTGGAGGTGCTCAGTCAGACCCAGTGGTGACATGTGGCAAGACACTCCTCGGGGCGTGTCTTGCTTGGGCCTCTCTCCTGGAGGCGCTCAGGCAGACCGAGTGCTGACATAAGGCAAGACGCTCCTCGGGGCGCGTCTTGCTGGGGCCTCTCTCCTGGAGGTGCTCTATCAGACCCAGTGGTGACACGTGGCAAGACGCTCCTCGGGGCGCGTCTTGCTTGGGCCTCTCTCCTGGAGGAGCTCAGTCAGACCCAGTGGTGACACATGGCAAGACGCTCCTCGGGGCGCATCTTGCTTGGGCCTCTCTCCTGGAGGCGCTAAGTCAGACCCAGTGTTGACACGTGGCAAGACGCTCCTCGGGGCGCGTCTTGCTTTGGCCTCTCTCCTGGAGGCGCTCAGTCAGACCGAGTGCTGACATGTGGCAAGAAGCTCCTCGGGGCGCGTCTTGCTTGGGCTTCTCTCCTGGAGGCCCTCAGTCAGACCCATTGTTGACATGTGGCAAGACGCTCCTCGGGGCGCGTCTTGCTTGGGTCTCTCTCCAGAAGGCCCTCAATCGAACCCAGTGTTGACACGTGGCAAGACGCTCCTCGGGGCGCGTCTTGCTTGGGCTTCTCTCCTGGAGGCCCTCAGTCAGACCCATTGTTGACATGTGGCAAGACGCTCCTCGGGGCGCGTCTTATTTGGACCTCTCTCCTAGAGGCCCTCAGTCAGACCCAGTGTTGACATGTGGCAAGACGCTCCTTGGGGCGCGTCTTGCTTGGGCTTCTCTCCTGGAGGCCCTCAGTCAGACCCATTGTTGACATGTGGCAAGACGCTCCTCGGGGCACGTCTTGCTTGGGCCTCTCTCCTGGAGGCGCTCAGTCAAACCGAGTAGTGACATGTGGCAAGACGCTCCTCGGGGCGCGTCTTGCTTGGACCTTTCTCCTGGAGGCGCTCAGTTAGACCGAGTAGTGACATGTGTCAAGACGCTCCTCGGGGCGCGTCTTGCTTGGGCCTCTCTCCTGGAGGCGCTCAGTCAGACCGAGTGCTGACATGTGGCAAGAAGCTCCTCGGGGCGCGTCTTGCTTGGGCTTCTCTCCTGGAGGCCCTCAGTCAGACCCATTGTTGACATGTGGCAAGACGCTCCTCGGGGCGCGTCTTGCTTGGGCCTCTCTCCAGAAGGCCCTCAATCAGACCCAGTGTTGACACGTGGCAAGACACTCCTCGGGGCGCGTCTTGCCTGGACCTTTCTCCTGGAGGCGCTCAGTCAGACCCAGTGGTGACATGTGGCAAGACGCTCCTCGGGGCGCGTATTGCTTGGGCCTCTCTCCTGGATGCCCTCTGTCAGACCCAGTGTTGACATGTGGCAAGACTCTCCTCGGGGCGCGTCTTGCTTGGGCTTCTCTCATGGAGGCCCTCAGTCAGACCCAGTGTTGACATGTGTCAAGAAGCTCCTCGGGGCGTGTCTTGCTTGGGCCTCTCTCCTGGAGGCGCTCAGTCAGACCCAGTGTTGACATGTGGCAAAACGCTCCTCGGGGCACTTCTTGCTTGGGCTTCTCTCCTGGAGGCCCTCAGTCAGACCCATTGTTGACATGTGGCAAGACGCTCCTCGGGGCACGTCTTGCTTGGGCCTCTCTCCTGGAGGCGCTCAGTCAGACCGAGTAGTGACATGTGACAAGACGCTCCTCGGGGCGCGTCTTGCTTGGGCCTCTCTCCTGGAGGTTCTCAGTCAGATCCAGTGTTGACATGTGGCAAGATGCTCCTCGGGGCGCGTCTTGCTGGGGCTTCTCTCATGGAGGCACTCAGTCAGACCCAGAGGAGACATGTGTCAAGATGCTCCTCGGGGCGCGTCTTGCTTGGGCCTCTCTCCTGGAGGCGCTCAGTCAGACCGAGTGCTGACATGTGGCAAGACGCTCCTCCGGGCGCGTCTTGCTTGGGCCTCTCTCCTGGAGGCGCTCAGTCAGACCCAGTGTTCACATGTGGCAAGACGCTCCTCGGGGTGCGTCTTGCTTGGGCCTCTCTCCTGGAGGCGCTCCGTCAGACCCAGTGTTGACATGTGGCAAGACGCTCCTCGGGGCACGTCTTGCTTGGGCCTCTCTCCTGGAGACGCTCAGTCAGACCGAGTGCTGACATGTGGCAAGACGCTCCTCGGGGCGCGTCTTGCTTGGGCTTCTCTCCTGGAGGCCCTCAGTCAGACCCATTGTTGACATGTGGCAAGACGCTCCTCGGGGCGCGTCTCATTTGGGCCTCTCTCCTGGAGGCTCTCAGTCAGACCCAGTGTTGACATGTGGCAAGACGCTCCTCGGGGCGCGTCTTGCTTGGGCTTCTCTCCTGTAGGCCCTCAGTCAGACCCATTGTTGACATGTGGCAAGACGCTCCTCGGGGCACGTCTTGCTTGGGCCTCTCTCCTGGAGGCGCTCAGTCAGACCGAGTAGTGACATGTGGCAAGACGCTCCTCGGTGCGTGTCATGCTTGGGCCTCTCTCCTGGAGGCGCTCAGTCAGACCGAGTGCTGACATAAGGCAAGACGCTCCTCGGGGCGCGTCTTGCTGGGGCCTCTCTCCTGGAGGTGCTCTATCAGACCCAGTGGTGACACGTGGCAAGATGCTCCTCGGGGCGCGTCTTGCTTTGGCCTCTCTCCTGGAGGAGCTCAGTCAGACCCAGTGGTGACACGTGGCAAGACGCTCCTCGGGGCGCATCTTGCTTGGGCCGCTCTCCTGGAGGCGCTAAGTCAGACCCAGTGTTGACATGTGGCAAGACGCTCCTCGGGGCGCGTCTTGCTTTGGCCTCTCTCCTGGAGGCGCTCAGTCAGACCGAGTGCTGACATGTGGCAAGAAGCTCCTCGGGGCGAGTCTTGCTTGGGCTTCTCTCCTGGAGGCCCTCAGTCAGACTCATTGTTGACATGTGGCAAGACGCTCCTCGGGGCGCGTCTTGCTTGGGCCTCTCTCCAGAAGGCCCTCAATCATACCCAGTGTTGACACGTGGCAAGACGCTCCTCGGGGCGCGTCTTGCTTGGGCCTCTCTCCTGGAGGCGCTCAGTCAGACTGAGTAGTGACATGTGGTCTGACGCTCCTCGGGGCGCGTCTTGCTTGGGCCTCTCTCCTGGAGGCGCTCAGTCAGACCCAGTGGTGACATGTGGCAAGACACTCCTCGGGGCGCGTCTTGCTTGGGCCTCTCTCCTGGAGGCCCTCTGTCAGACCCAGTGTTGACATGTGTCAAGACGCTCCACGGGGCGCGTCTTGCTTGGCCTTCTCTCCTGGAGGCCCTCAGTCAAACCCATTGTTGACATGTGGCAAGACGCTCCTCGGGGCGCGTCTTGCTTGGGCCTCTCTCCTGGAGGCGCTCAGTCAGACCGAGTGCTGACATGTGGCAAGACGCTCCTCGGGCCGCTTGTTGCTTGGGCTTCTTTCCTGGAGGCCCTCAGTCAGACCCATTGTTGACATGTGGCAAGACGCTCCTCGGGGCGCGTCTTGCTTGGGCCTCTCTCCTGGAGGCGCTCAGTCAGAACCAGAGGTGACATGTGGCAAGACGCTCCTCGGGGCGCGTCTTGCTTCGGCCTCTCTCCTGGAGGCCCTCTGTCAGACCCAGTGTTGACATGTGGAAAGACTTTCCTCCGGGCGCATCTTGCTTTGGCCTCTCTCCTGCAGACCCTCAGTAAGACCCATTGTTGACATGTGGCAAGACGCTCCTCGGGGCGCGTCTTGCTTGTGCCTTTCTCCAGAAGGCCCTCAATCAGACCCAGTGTTGACATGTGGCAAGACGCTCCTCGGGGCGCATCTTGCTTGGGCCTCACTCCTGGAGGCGCTCAGTCAGACTGAGTAGTGACATGTGGCCTGACGCTCCTCGTGGCGCGTCTTGCTTGGGCCTGTCTCCTGGAGGCGCTCAGTCAGACCCAGTGTTGACATGTGGCAAGACGCTCCTCGGGGCACGTCTTGCTTGGGCCTCTCTCCTGGAGGCGCTCAGTCAGACCGAGTAGTGACATGTGGCAAGACGCTCCTCGGGGCGCGTCTTGCTTGGACCTCTCTCCTGGAGGCGCTCAGTTAGACCGAGTAGTGACATGTCGCAAGACGCTCCTCGGGGCGCGTCTTGCTTGGGCCTCTCTCCTGGAGGCGCTCAGTCAGACCGAGTGCTGACATAAGGCAAGACGCTCCTCGGGGCGTGTCTTGCTGGGGCCTCTCTCCTGGAGGTGCTCAATCAGACCCAGTGGTGACACGTGGCAAGATGCTCCTCGGGGCGCGTCTTGCTTGGGCCTCTCTCCTGGAGGCGCTCAGTCAGAGCCAGTGGTGACACGTGGCAAGACGCTCCTCGGGGCGCATCTTGCTTGGGCCTCTCTCCTGGAGGCACTCAGTCAGACCCAGTGTTGACACGTGGCAAGACATTCCTCGGGGCGCGTCTTGCTTGGGCCTCTCTCCTGGAGGCGCTCAGTCAGACCCAGTGTTGACACGTGGCAAGACACTCCTCGGGGCGCGTCTTGCTTGGGCCTCTCTCCTGGAGGCGCTCAGTCAGACCCAGTGGTGACATGTGGCAAGACACTCCTCGGGGCGCGTCTTGCTTGGGCCTCTCTCCTGGAGGCCCTCTGTCAGACCCAGTGTTGACATGTGTCAAGACGCTCCACGGGGCGCGTCTTGCTTGGCCTTCTCTCCTGGAGGCCCTCAGTCAAACCCATTGTTGACATGTGGCAAGACGCTCCTCGGGGCGCGTCTTGCTTGGGCCTCTCTCCTGGAGGCGCTCAGTCAGACCGAGTGCTGACATGTGGCAAGACGCTCCTCGGGCCGCTTGTTGCTTGGGCTTCTTTCCTGGAGGCCCTCAGTCAGACCCATTGTTGACATGTGGCAAGACGCTCCTCGGGGCGCGTCTTGCTTGGGCCTCTCTCCTGGAGGCGCTCAGTCAGAACCAGAGGTGACATGTGGCAAGACGCTCCTCGGGGCGCGTCTTGCTTCGGCCTCTCTCCTGGAGATCCTCTGTCAGACCCAGTGTTGACATGTGGCAAGACTTTCCTCCGGGCGCATCTTGCTTTGGCCTCTCTCCTGCAGACCCTCAGTAAGACCCATTGTTGACATGTGGCAAGACGCTCCTCGGGGCGCGTCTTGCTTGTGCCTTTCTCCAGAAGGCCCTCAATCAGACCCAGTGTTGACATGTGGCAAGACGCTCCTCGGGGCGCATCTTGCTTGGGCCTCACTCCTGGAGGCGCTCAGTCAGACTGAGTAGTGACATGTGGCCTGACGCTCCTCGTGGCGCGTCTTGCTTGGGCCTGTCTCCTGGAGGCGCTCAGTCAGACCCAGTGTTGACATGTGGCAAGACGCTCCTCGGGGCGCGTCTTGCTTGGACCTCTCTCCTGGAGGCGCTCAGTTAGACCGAGTAGTGACATGTCGCAAGATGCTCCTCGGGGCGCGTCTTGCTCGGGCCTCTCTCCTGGATGCCCTCTGTCAGACCCAGTGTTGACATGTGGCAAGACTCTCCTCGGGGCGCGTCTTGCTTGGGCTTCTCTCATGGAGGCCCTCAGTCAGACCCAGTGTTGACATGTGTCAAGAAGCTCCTCGGGGCGTGTCTTGCTTGGGCCTCTCTCCTGGAGGCGCTCAGTCAGACCCAGTGTTGACATGTGGCAAGACGCTCCTCGGGGCACTTCTTGCTTGGGCTTCTCTCCTGGAGGCCCTCAGTCAGACCCATTGTTGACATGTGGCAAGACGCTCCTCAGGGCACGTCTTGCTTGGGCCTCTCTCCTGGAGGCGCTCAGTCAGACAGAGTAGTGACATGTGACAAGACGCTCCTCGGGGCGCTTCTTGCTTGGGCCTCTCTCCTGGAGGTGCTCAGTCAGACCCAGTGTTGACATGTGGCAAGACGCTCCTCGGGGCGCGTCTTGCTTGGGCCTCTCTCCTGGAGGTTCTCAGTCAGATCCAGTGTTGACATGTGGCAAGATGCTCCTCGGGGCGCGTCTTGCTGGGGCTTATCTCATGGAGGCACTCAGTCAGACCCAGAGGAGACATGTGTCAAGATGCTCCTCGGGGCGCGTCTTGCTTGGGCCTCTCTCCTGGAGGCGCTCAGTCAGACCGAGTGCTGACATGTGGCAAGACGCTCCTCCGGGCGCGTCTTGCTTGGGCCTCTCTCCTGGAGGCGCTCAGTCAGACCCAGTGTTCACATGTGGCAAGACGCTCCTCGGGGTGCGTCTTGCTTGGGCCTCTCTCCTGGAGGCGCTCCGTCAGACCCAGTGTTGACATGTGGCAAGACGCTCCTCGGGGCACGTCTTGCTTGGGCCTCTCTCCTGGAGGCGCTCAGTCAGACCGAGTGCTGACATGTGGCAAGACGCTCCTCGGGGCGCGTCTTGCTTGGGCTTCTCTCCTGGAGGCCCTCAGTCAGACCCATTGTTGACATGTGGCAAGACGCTCCTCGGGGCGCGTCTCATTTGGGCCTCTCTCCTGGAGGCTCTCAGTCAGACCCAGTGTTGACATGTGGCAAGACGCTCCTCGGGGTGCGTCTTGCTTGGGCTTCTCTCCTGTAGGCCCTCAGTCAGACCCATTGTTGACATGTGGCAAGACGCTCCTCGGGGCACGTCTTGCTTGGGCCTCTCTCCTGGAGGCGCTCAGTCAGACCGAGTAGTGACATGTGGCAAGACGCTCCTCGGTGCGTGTCATGCATGGGCCTCTCTCCTGGAGGCGCTCAGTCAGACCGAGTGCTGACATAAGGCAAGACGCTCCTCGGGGCGCGTCTTGCTGGGGCCTCTCTCCTGGAGGTGCTCTATCAGACCCAGTGGTGACACGTGGCAAGACGCTCCTCGGGGCGCGTCTTGCTTGGGCCTCTCTCCTGGAGGAGCTCAGTCAGACCCAGTGGTGACACGTGGCAAGAAGCTCCACGGGGCGCATCTTGCTTGGGCCGCTCTCCTGGAGGCGCTAAGTCAGACCCAGTGTTGACATGTGGCAAGACGCTCCTCGGGGCGCGTCTTGCTTTGGCCTCTCTCCTGGAGGCGCTCAGTCAGACCGAGTGCTGACATGTGGCAAGAAGCTCCTCGGGGCGCGTCTTGCTTGGGCTTCTCTCCTGGAGGCCCTCAGTCAGACTCATTGTTGACATGTGGCAAGACGCTCCTCGGGGCGCGTCTTGCTTGGGCCTCTCTCCAGAAGGCCCTCAATCATACCCAGTGTTGACACGTGGCAAGACGCTCCTCGGGGCGCGTCTTGCTTGGGCCTCTCTCCTGGAGGCGCTCAGTCAGACTGAGTAGTGACATGTGGTCTGACGCTCCTCGGGGCGCGTCTTGCTTGGGCCTCTCTCCTGGAGGCGCTCAGTCAGACCCAGTGGTGACATGTGGCAAGACACTCCTCGGGGCGCGTCTTGCTTGGGCCTCTCTCCTGGAGGCCCTCTGTCAGACCCAGTGTTGACATGTGTCAAGACGCTCCACGGGGCGCGTCTTGCTTGGCCTTCTCTCCTGGAGGCCCTCAGTCAAACCCATTGTTGACATGTGGCAACACGCTCCTCGGGGCTCGTCTTGCTTGGGCCTCTCTCCTGGAGGCGCTCAGTCAGACCGAGTGCTGACATGTGGCAAGACGCTCCTCGGGCCGCTTGTTGCTTGGGCTTCTTTCCTGGAGGCCCTCAGTCAGACCCATTGTTGACATGTGGCAAGACGCTCCTCGGGGCGCGTCTTGCTTCGGCCTCTCTCCTGGAGGCCCTCTGTCAGACCCAGTGTTGACATGTGGCAAGACTTTCCTCCGGGCGCATCTTGCTTTGGCCTCTCTCCTGCAGACCCTCAGTAAGACCCATTGTTGACATGTGGCAAGACGCTCCTCGGGGCGCGTCTTGCTTGTGCCTTTCTCCAGAAGGCCCTCAATCAGACCCAGTGTTGACATGTGGCAAGACGCTCCTCGGGGCGCATCTTGCTTGGGCCTCACTCCTGGAGGCGCTCAGTCAGACTGAGTAGTGACATGTGGCCTGACGCTCCTCGTGGCGCGTCTTGCTTGGGCCTGTCTCCTGGAGGCGCTCAGTCAGACCCAGTGTTGACATGTGGCAAGACGCTCTTCGGGGCACGTCTTGCTTGGGCCTCTCTCCTGGAGGCGCTCAGTCAGACCGAGTAGTGACATGTGGCAAGACGCTCCTCGGGGCGCGTCTTGCTTGGACCTCTCTCCTGGAGGCGCTCAGTTAGACCGAGTAGTGACATGTCGCAAGACGCTCCTCGGGGCGCGTCTTGCTTGGGCCTCTCTCCTGGAGGCGCTCAGTCAGACCGAGTGCTGACATAAGGCAAGACGCTCCTCGGGGCGTGTCTTGCTGGGGCCTCTCTCCTGGAGGCGCTCAATCAGACCCAGTGGTGACACGTGGCAAGATGCTCCTCGGGGCGCGTCTTGCTTGGGCCTCTCTCCTGGAGGCGCTCAGTCAGAGCCAGTGGTGACACGTGGCAAGACGCTCCTCGTGGCGCATCTTGCTTGGGCCTCTCTCCTGGAGGCACTCAGTCAGACCCAGTGTTGACACGTGGCAAGACATTCCTCGGGGCGCGTCTTGCTTGGGCCTCTCTCCTGGAGGCGCTCAGTCAGACCCAGTGTTGACATGTGGCAAGACACTCCTCGGGGCGCGTCTTGCTTGGGCCTCTCTCATGGAGGCCCTCTGTCGGACCCAGTGTTGACATGTGTCAAGACGCTCCTCGGGGCGCGTCTTGCTTTGGCCTCTCTCCTGGAGGCCCTCTGTCAGACCCAGTGTTGACATGTGTCAAGACGCTCCTCGGGGCGCGTCTTGCTTGGGCTTCTCTCCTGGACGCCCTCAGTCATACCCATTGTTGACATGTGGCAAGACACTCCTCGGGGCGCGTCTTGCTTTGGCCTCTCTTTGGAGGCGCTCAGTCAGACCGAGTGCTGACATGTGGCAAGACGCTCCTCGGGCCGCGTGTTGCTTGGGCTTCTCGCCTGGAGGCCCTCAGTCAGACTCATTGTTGACATGTGGCAAGACGCTCCTCGGGGCGCGTCTTGCTTGGGCTTCTCTCCTGTAGGCCCTCAGTCAGACCCATTGTTGACATGTGGCAAGACGCTCCTCGGGGCACGTCTTGCTTGGGCCTCTCTCCTGGAGGCGCTCAGTCAGACCGAGTAGTGACATGTGGCAAGACGCTCCTCGGTGCGTGTCATGCTTGGGCCTCTCTCCTGGAGGCGCTCAGTCAGACCGAGTGCTGACATAAGGCAAGACGCTCCTCGGGGCGCGTCTTGCTGGGGCCTCTCTCCTGGAGGTGCTCTATCAGACCCAGTGGTGACACGTGGCAAGACGCTCCTCGGGGCGCGTCTTGCTTGGGCCTCTCTCCTGGAGGCGCTAAGTCAGACCCAGTGTTGACATGTGGCAAGACGCTCCTCGGGGCGCGTCTTGCTTTGGCCTCTCTCCTGGAGGCGCTCAGTCAGACCGAGTGCTGAAATGTGGCAAGAAGCTCCTCGGGGCGCGTCTTGCTTGGGCTTCTCTCCTGGAGGCCCTCAGTCAGACTCATTGTTGACATGTGGCAAGACGCTCCTCGGGGCGCGTCTTGCTTGGGCCTCTCTCCAGAAGGCCCTCAATCATACCCAGTGTTGACACGTGGCAAGACGCTCCTCGGGGCGCGTCTTGCTTGGGCCTCTCTCCTGGAGGCGCTCAGTCAGACTGAGTAGTGACATGTGGTCTGACGCTCCTCGGGGCGCGTCTTGCTTGGGCCTCTCTCCTGGAGGCGCTCAGTCAGACCCAGTGGTGACATGTGGCAAGACACTCCTCGGGGCGCGTCTTGCTTGGGCCTCTCTCCTGGAGGCCCTCTGTCAGACCCAGTGTTGACATGTGTCAAGACGCTCCACGGGGCGCGTCTTGCTTGGCCTTCTCTCCTGGAGGCCCTCAGTCAAACCCATTGTTGACATGTGGCAAGACGCTCCTCGGGGCTCGTCTTGCTTGGGCCTCTCTCCTGGAGGCGCTCAGTCAGACCGAGTGCTGACATGTGGCAAGACGCTCCTCGGGCCGCTTGTTGCTTGGGCTTCTTTCCTGGAGGCCCTCAGTCAGACCCATTGTTGACATGTGGCAAGACGCTCCTCGGGGCGCGTCTTGCTTCGGCCTCTCTCCTGGAGGCCCTCTGTCAGACCCAGTGTTGACATGTGGCAAGACTTTCCTCCGGGCGCATCTTGCTTTGGCCTCTCTCCTGCAGACCCTCAGTAAGACCCATTGTTGACATGTGGCAAGACGCTCCTCGGGGCGCGTCTTGCTTGTGCCTTTCTCCAGAAGGCCCTCAATCAGACCCAGTGTTGACATGTGGCAAGACGCTCCTCGGGGCGCGTCTTGCTTGGACCTCTCTCCTGGAGGCGCTCAGTTAGACCGAGTAGTGACATGTCGCAAGACGCTCCTCGGGGCGCGTCTTGCTTGGGCCTCTCTCCTGGAGGCGCTCAGTCAGACCGAGTGCTGACATAAGGCAAGACGCTCCTCGGGGCGTGTCTTGCTGGGGCCTCTCTCCTGGAGGCGCTCAATCAGACCCAGTGGTGACACGTGGCAAGATGCTCGTCGGGGCGCGTCTTGCTTGGGCCTCTCTCCTGGAGGCGCTCAGTCAGAGCCAGTGGTGACACGTGGCAAGACGCTCCTCGGGGCCCATCTTGCTTGGGCCTCTCTCCTGGAGGCACTCAGTCAGACCCAGTGTTGACACGTGGCAAGACATTCCTCGGGGCGCGTCTTGCTTGGGCCTCTCTCCTGGAGGCGCTCAGTCAGACCCAGTGTTGACATGTGGCAAGACACTCCTCGGGGCGCGTCTTGCTTGGGCCTCTCTCATGGAGGCCCTCTGTCGGACCCAGTGTTGACATGTGTCAAGACGCTCCTCGGGGCGCGTCTTGCTTTGGCCTCTCTCCTGGAGGCCCTCTGTCAGACCCAGTGTTGACATGTGTCAAGACGCTCCTCGGGGCGCGTCTTGCTTGGGCTTCTCTCCTGGACGCCCTCAGTCATACCCATTGCTGACATGTGGCAAGACACTCCTCGGGGCGCGTCTTGCTTTGGCCTCTCTTTGGAGGCGCTCAGTCAGACCGAGTGCTGACATGTGGCAAGACGCTCCTCGGGCCGCGTGTTGCTTGGGCTTCTCGCCTGGAGGCCCTCAGTCAGACTCATTGTTGACATGTTGCAAGACGCTCCTCGGGGCGCGTCTTGCTTGGGCTTCTCTCCTGTAGGCCCTCAGTCAGACCCATTGTTGACATTTGGCAAGGCGCTCCTCGGGGCACGTCTTGCTTGGGCCTCTCTCCTGGAGGCGCTCAGTCAGACCGAGTAGTGACATGTGGCAAGACGCTCCTCGGTGCGTGTCATGCTTGGGCCTCTCTCCTGGAGGCGCTCAGTCAGACCGAGTGCTGACATAAGGCAAGACGCTCCTCGGGGCGCGTCTTGCTGGGGCCTCTCTCCTGGAGGTGCTCTATCAGACCCAGTGGTGACACGTGGCAAGACGCTCCTCGGGGCGCGTCTTGCTTGGGCCTCTCTCCTGGAGGAGCTCAGTCAGACCCAGTGGTGACACGTGGCAAGACGCTCCTCGGGGCGCATCTTGCTTCGGCCGCTCTCCTGGAGGCGCTAAGTCAGACCCAGTGTTGACATGTGGCAAGACGCTCCTCGGGGCGCGTCTTGCTTTGGCCTCTCTCCTGGAGGCGCTCAGTCAGACCGACTGCTGACATGTGGCAAGAAGCTCCTCGGGGCGCGTCTTGCTTGGGCTTCTCTCCTGGAGGCCCTCAGTCAGACTCATTGTTGACATGTGGCAAGACGCTCCTCGGGGCGCGTCTTGCTTGGGCCTCTCTCCAGAATGCCCTCAATCATACCCAGTGTTGACACGTGGCAAGACGCTCCTCGGGGCGCGTCTTGCTTGGGCCTCTCTCCTGGAGGCGCTCAGTCAGACTGAGTAGTGACATGTGGTCTGACGCTCCTCGGGGCGCGTCTTGCTTGGGCCTCTCTCCTGGAGGCGCTCAGTCAGACCCAGTGGTGACATGTGGCAAGACACTCCTCGGGGCGCGTCTTGCTTGGGCCTCTCTCCTGGAGGCCCTCTGTCAGACCCAGTGTTGACATGTGTCAAGACGCTCCACGGGGCGCGTCTTGCTTGGCCTTCTCTCCTGGAGGCCCTCAGTCAAACCCATTGTTGACATGTGGCAAGACGCTCCTCGGGGCGCGTCTTGCTTGGGCCTCTCTCCTGGAGGCGCTCAGTCAGACCGAGTGCTGACATGTGGCAAGACGCTCCTCGGGCCGCTTGTTGCTTGGGCTTCTTTCCTGGAGGCCCTCAGTCAGACCCATTGTTGACATGTGGCAAGACGCTCCTCGGGGCGCGTCTTGCTTGGGCCTCTCTCCTGGAGGCGCTCAGTCAGAACCAGAGGTGACATGTGGCAAGACGCTCCTCGGGGCGCGTCTTGCTTCGGCCTCTCTCCTGGAGGCCCTCTGTCAGACCCAGTGTTGACATGTGGCAAGACTTTCCTCCGGGCGCATCTTGCTTTGGCCTCTCTCCTGCAGACCCTCAGTAAGACCCATTGTTGACATGTGGCAAGACGCTCCTCGGGGCGCGTCTTGCTTGTGCCTTTCTCCAGAAGGCCCTCAATCAGACCCAGTGTTGACATGTGGCAAGACGCTCCTCGGGGCGCATCTTGCTTGGGCCTCACTCCTGGAGGCGCTCAGTCAGACTGAGTAGTGACATGTGGCCTGACGCTCCTCGTGGCGCGTCTTGCTTGGGCCTGTCTCCTGGAGGCGCTCAGTCAGACCCAGTGTTGACATGTGGCAAGACGCTCCTCGGGGCACGTCTTGCTTGGGCCTCTCTCCTGGAGGCGCTCAGTCAGACCGAGTAGTGACATGTGGCAAGACACTCCTCGGGGCGCGTCTTGCTTGGACCTCTCTCCTGGAGGCGCTCAGTTAGACCGAGTAGTGACATGTCGCAAGACGCTCCTCGGGGCGCGTCTTGCTTGGGCCTCTCTCCTGGAGGCGCTCAGTCAGACCGAGTGCTGACATAAGGCAAGACGCTCCTCGGGGCGTGTCTTGCTGGGGCCTCTCTCCTGGAGGCGCTCAATCAGACCCAGTGGTGACACGTGGCAAGACGCTCCTTGGGGCGCGTCTTGCTTGGGCCTCTCTCCTGGAGGCGCTCAGTCAGAGCCAGTGGTGACACGTGGCAAGACGCTCCTCGGGGCGCATCTTGCTTGGGCCTCTCTCCTGGAGGCCCTCAGTCAGACCCAGTGTTGACACGTGGCAAGACATTCCTCGGGGCGCGTCTTGCTTGGGCCTCTCTCCTGGAGGCGCTCAGTCAGACCCAGTGTTGACATGTGGCAAGACACTCCTCGGGGCGCGTCTTGCTTGGGCCTCTCTCATGGAGGCCCTCTGTCGGACCCAGTGTTGACATGTGTCAAGACGCTCCTCGGGGCGCGTCTTGCTTTGGCCTCTCTCCTGGAGGCCCTCTGTCAGACCCAGTGTTGACATGTGTCAAGACGCTCCTCGGGGCGCGTCTTGCTTGGGCTTCTCTCCTGGACGCCCTCAGTCATACCCATTGTTGACATGTGGCAAGACACTCCTCGGGGCGCGTCTTGCTTTGGCCTCTCTCCTGGAGGCGCTCAGTCAGACCGAGTGCTGACATGTGGCAAGACGCTCCTCGGGCCGCGTGTTGCTTGGGCTTCTCTCCTGGAGGCCCTCAGTCAGACCCATTGTTGACATGTTGCAAGACGCTCCTTTGGGCGCGTCTTGCTTGGGCCTCTCTCCTGCAGGCGCTCAGTCAGACCGATTGCTGACATGTGGAAAGACGCTCCTCGGGGCGCGTCTTGCTTGGGCTTCTCTCCTGGAGGCGCTCAGAAAGACCCAGTGTTGACATGTGACAAGACGCTCCTCGGGGCGCGTCTTGCTTGGGCCTCTCTCCTGGAGGCGCTCAGTCAGACCCAGTGGTGACATGTGGCAAGACCCTCCTCGGGGCGCATCTTGCTTGGGCCTCTCTCCTGGAGGCCCTCTGTCAGACCCAGTGTTGGCATGTGGCAAGACGTTCCTCAGGGCGCGTCTTGGTTGGGCTTCTCTCATGGAGGCCCTCAGTCAGACCCAGTGTTGACATGTGTCAAGACGCTCCTCGGGGCACATCTTGCTTGGGCCTCTCTCCTGGAGGCCCTCTGTCAGACCCAGTGTTGGCATGTGGCAAGACGTTCCTCAGGGCGCGTCTTGGTTGGGCTTCTCTCCTGGAGGCCCTCAGTCAGACCCATTGTTGACATGTGGCAAGACGCTCCTCGGGGCACGTCTTGCTTGGGCTTCTCTCCTGGAGGCGCTCAAACAGACCGAGTAGTGACATGTGGCAAGACGCTCCTCGAGGCGCGTCTTGCTGGGGCTTCTCTCATGGAGGCACTCAGTCAGACCCAGTGTTGACAGGTGGCAAGACGCTCCTCGGGGCGCGTCTTGCTTGGACCTCTCTCCCTGAGGCGCTCAGTCAGACCGAGTAGTGACATGTGGCAAGACGCTCCTCGGGGCGCGTCTTGCTTGGACCTCTTTCCCTGAGGCGCTCTGTCAGACTCAGTGTTGACATTTGGCAAGACACTCCTCGGGGCGCGTCTTGCTTGGGCCTCTCTCATGGAGGCCCTCTGTCAGACCCAGTGTTGACATGTGTCAAGACGCTCCTCGGGGGAAATCTTGCTTTGGCCTCTCTCCTGGAGGCGCTCAGTCATACCCATTGTTGACATTTGGCAAGAAGCTCCTCGGGGCGCGTCTTGCTTGGGCTTCTCTCCTGGAGGCCCTCAGTAAGAACCATTGTTGACATGTGGCAAGACGCTCCTCGGGACGCGTCTTGCTTGGGTCTCTCTCCAGAAGGCCCTCAATCAGACCCAGTGTTGACACGTGGCAAGACGCTCCTCGGGGCATGTCTTGCTTGGGCCTCTCTCCTGGAGGCGCTCAGTCAGACCCAGTGGTGACACATGGCAAGACGCTCCTCGGGGCGCATCTTGCTTGGGCCTCTCTCCTGGAGGCGCTCAGTCAGACCCAGTGTTGACACGTGGCAAGACGCTCCTCGGGGCACGTCTTAACTGGGCCTCTCTCCTGGAGGCGCTCAGTCAGACCGAGTGTTGACATGTGGCAAGACACTCCTCCGGGCGCGTCTTGCTTGGGCCTCTCTCATGGACGCCCTCTGTCAGACCCAGTGTTGACATGTGTCAAGACGCTCCTCGGGGCGCGTCTTGCTTTGGCCTCTCTCCTGGAGGCCCTCTGTCAGACCCAGTGTTGACATGTGTCAAGACGCTCCTCGGGGCGCATCTTGCTTGGGCTTCTCTCCTGGAGGCCCTCAGTCATACCCATTGTTGACATGTGGCAAGACGCTCCTTTGGGCGCGTCTTGCTTGGGCCTCTCTCCTGGAGGCGCTCAGTAAGACCCAGTGTTGACATGTGACAAGACGCTCCTCGGGGCGCGTCTTGCTTGGGCCTCTCTCCTGGAGGCACTCAGTCAGACCCAGTGGTGACATGTGGCAAGACACTCCTCGGGGCGCGTCTTGGTTGGGCCTCTCTCTTGGAGGCCCTCTGTCAGACCCAGTGTTGGCATGTGGCAAGACGCTCCTCAGGGCGCGTCTTGGTTGGACCTCTCTCCTGGAGGCGCTCAGTCAGACCCAGTGGTGACATGTGGCAAGACTCTCCTCGGGGCGCGTCTTGCTTGGGCTTCTCTCATGGAGGCCCTCAGTCAGACCCAGTGTTGACATGTGTCAAGACGCTCCTCGGGGCATGTCTTGCTTGGGCCTCTCTCCTGGATGCGCTCAGTCAGACCCAGTGTTGACATGTGGCAAGACGCTCCTGGGGGCGCGTCTTGCTTGGGCTTCTCTCCTGGAGGCCCTCAGTCAGACCCATTGTTGACATGTGGCAAGATGCTCCTCGGGGCACGTCTTGCTTGGGCTACTCTCCTAGAGGCGCTCAAACAGACCGAGTAGTGACATGTGGCAAGACGCTCCTCGGGGCGCGTCTTGCTGGGGCTTCTCTCATGGAGGCACTCAGTCAGACCCAGTGTTGACTTGTGGCAAGACGCTCCTCGGGGGGCGTCCTTCTTTGGCCTCTCTCCTGGAGGCGCTCAGTCAGACCGAGTGCTGACATGTGGCAAGAAGCTCCTCGGGGCGCGTCTTGCTTGGGCTTCTCTCCTGGAGGCCCTCAGTAAGAACCATTGTTGACATGTGGCAAGACGCTCCTCGGGGCGCGTCTTGCTTGGGCCTCTCTCCAGAAGGCCCTCAATCAGACCCAGTGTTGACACGTGGCAAGACGCTCTTCGGGGCGCGACTTGCTTGGGCCTCTCTCCTGGAGGCGCTTAGTCAGACTGAGTAGTGACATGTGGCCTGACGCTCCTCGGGGTGCGTGTTGCTTGGGCCTCTCTCCTGGAGGCGCTCAGTCAGACCAAGTGGTGACATGTGGCAAGACACTCCTCGGGGCGCGTCTTGCTTGGGCCTCTCTCCTGGAGGCCCTCTGTTAGACCCAGTGTTGACATGTGGCAAGACACTCCTCGGGGCGCGTCTTGCTTGGGCCTCTCTCATGGAGGCCCTCTGTCAGACCCAGTGTTGACATGTGTCAAGACGCTCCTCGGGGCGCGTCTTGCTTTGGCCTCTCTCCTGGAGGCGCTCAGTCAGACCGAGTGCTGAGTACTGTGGCAAGTAGCTCCTCGGGGCGCGTCTTGCTTGGGCTTCTCTCCTGGAGGCCCTCAGTAAGAACCATTGTTGACATGTGGCAAGACGCTCCTCGGGACGCGTCTTGCTTGGGTCTCTCTCCAGAAGGCCCTCAATCAGACCCAGTGTTGACACGTGGCAAGACGCTCCTCGGGGCATGTCTTGCTTGGGCCTCTCTCCTGGAGGCGCTCAGTCAGACCCAGTGGTGACACGTGGCAAGACGCTCCTCGGGGCGCATCTTGCTTGGGCCTCTCTCCTGGAGGCGCTCAGTCAGACCCAGTGTTGACACGTGGCAAGACGCTCCTCGGGGCGCGTCTTAACTGGGCCTCTCTCCTGGAGGCGCTCAGTCAGACCGAGTGTTGACATGTGGCAAGACACTCCTCCGGGCGCGTCTTGCTTGGGCCTCTCTCATGGACGCCCTCTGTCAGACCCAGTGTTGACATGTGTCAAGACGCTCCTCGGGGCGCGTCTTGCTTTGGCCTCTCTCCTGGAGGCCCTCTGTCAGACCCAGTGTTGACATGTGTCAAGACGCTCCTCGGGGCGCATCTTGCTTGGGCTTCTCTCCTGGAGGCCCTCAGTCATACCCATTGTTGACATGTGGCAAGACGCTCCTTTGGGCGCGTCTTGCTTGGGCCTCTCTCCTGGAGGCGCTCAGTAAGACCCAGTGTTGACATGTGACAAGACGCTCCTCGGGGCGCGTCTTGCTTGGGCCTCTCTCCTGGAGGCACTCAGTCAGACCCAGTGGTGACATGTGGCAAGACGCTCCTCGGGGCGCGTATTGCTTGGGCCTCTCTCCTGGATGCCCTCTGTCAGACCGAGTGTTGACATGTGGCAAGACTCTCCTCGGGGCGCGTCTTGCTTGGGCTTCTCTCATGGAGGCCCTCAGTCAGACCCAGTGTTGACATGTGTCAAGACGCTCCTCGGGGCATGTCTTGCTTGGGCCTCTCTCCTGGATGCGCTCAGTCAGACCCAGTGTTGACATGTGGCAAGACGCTCCTGGGGGCGCGTCTTGCTTGGGCTTCTCTCCTGGAGGCCCTCAGTCAGACCCATTGTTGACATGTGGCAAGATGCTCCTCGGGGCACGTCTTGCTTGGGCTACTCTCCTAGAGGCGCTCAAACAGACCGAGTAGTGACATGTGGCAAGACGCTCCTCGGGGCGCGTCTTGCTGGGGCTTCTCTCATGGAGGCACTCAGTCAGACCCAGTGTTGACTTGTGGCAAGACGCTCCTCGGGGGGCGTCCTTCTTTGGCCTCTCTCCTGGAGGCGCTCAGTCAGACCGAGTGCTGACATGTGGCAAGAAGCTCCTCGGGGCGCGTCTTGCTTGGGCTTCTCTCCTGGAGGCCCTCAGTAAGAACCATTGTTGACATGTGGCAAGACGCTCCTCGGGGCGCGTCTTGCTTGGGCCTCTCTCCAGAAGGCCCTCAATCAGACCCAGTGTTGACACGTGGCAAGACGCTCTTCGGGGCGCGACTTGCTTGGGCCTCTCTCCTGGAGGCGCTTAGTCAGACTGAGTAGTGACATGTGGCCTGACGCTCCTCGGGGCGCGTGTTGCTTGGGCCTCTCTCCTGGAGGCGCTCAGTCAGACCAAGTGGTGACATGTGGCAAGACACTCCTCGGGGCGCATCTTGCTTGGGCCTCTCTCCTGGAGGCCCTCTGTTAGACCCAGTGTTGACATGTGGCAAGACACTCCTCGGGGCGCGTCTTGCTTGGGCCTCTCTCATGGAGGCCCTCTGTCAGACCCAGTGTTGACATGTGTCAAGACGCTCCTCGGGGCGCGTCTTGCTTTGGCCTCTCTCCTGGAGGCGCTCAGTCAGACCGAGTGCTGAGTACTGTGGCAAGTAGCTCCTCGGGGCGCGTCTTGCTTGGGCTTCTCTCCTGGAGGCCCTCAGTAAGACCCATTGTGACATGTGGCAAGACGCTCCATGGGGCGCTTCTTGCTTGGGCCTCTCTCCTGGAGGCGCTCAGTCAGACCCAGTGTTGACACGTGGCAAGACACTCCTCGGGGTGCGTCTTGGTTGGGCCGCTTTCCTGGAGGCGCTCATTCAGACCCAGTGGTGACATGTGGCAAGACGCTCCTCGGGGCGCGTATTGCTTGGGCCTCTCTCCTGAATGCCCTCTGTCAGACCGAGTGTTGACATGTGGCAAGACTCTCCTCGGGGCGCGTCTTGCTTGGGCTTCTCTCATGGAGGCCCTCAGTCCGACCCAGTGTTGACATGTGTCAATACGCTCCTCTGGGCGTGTCTTGCTTGGGCCTCTCTCCTGGAGGCGCTCAGTCAGACCCAGTGCTGACATGTGGCAAGACGCTCCTCCGGGCGCGTCTTGCTTGGGCCTCTCTCCTGGAGGCGCTCAGTCAGACCCAGTGTTCACATGTGGCAAGACTCTCCTCGGGGCGCGTCTTGCTTTGGCCTCTCTCCTGGAGGCGCTCAGTCAGACCCAGTGTTGACATGTGGCAAGACGCTCCTCGGGGCACGTCTTGCTTGGGCCTCTCTCCTGGAGGCGCTCAGTCAGACCGAGTGCTGACATGTGGCAAGACGCTCCTCGGGGCGCGTCTTGCTTGGGCTTCTCTCCTGGAAGCCCTCAGTCAGACCCATTGTTGACATGTGGCAAGACGCTCCTGGGGGCGCGTCTTGCTTGGGCTTCTCTCCTGGAGGCCCTCAGTCAGACCCATTGTTGACATGTGGCAAGATGCTCCTCGGGGCACGTCTTGCTTGGGCTACTCTCCTAGAGGCGCTCAAACAGACCGAGTAGTGACATGTGGCAAGACGCTCCTCGGGGCGCGTCTTGCTGGGGCTTCTCTCATGGAGGCACTCAGTCAGACCCAGTGTTGACTTGTGGCAAGACGCTCCTCGGGGGGCGTCCTTCTTTGGCCTCTCTCCTGGAGGCGCTCAGTCAGACCGAGTGCTGACATGTGGCAAGAAGCTCCTCGGGGCGCGTCTTGCTTGGGCTTCTCTCCTGGAGGCCCTCAGTAAGAACCATTGTTGACATGTGGCAAGACGCTCCTCGGGGCGCGTCTTGCTTGGGCCTCTCTCCAGAAGGCCCTCAATCAGACCCAGTGTTGACACGTGGCAAGACGCTCTTCGGGGCGCGACTTGCTTGGGCCTCTCTCCTGGAGGCGCTTAGTCAGACTGAGTAGTGACATGTGGCCTGACGCTCCTCGGGGCGCGTGTTGCTTGGGCCTCTCTCCTGGAGGCGCTCAGTCAGACCAAGTGGTGACATGTGGCAAGACACTCCTCGGGGCGCGTCTTGCTTGGGCCTCTCTCCTGGAGGCCCTCTGTTAGACCCAGTGTTGACATGTGGCAAGACACTCCTCGGGGCGCGTCTTGCTTGGGCCTCTCTCATGGAGGCCCTCTGTCAGACCCAGTGTTGACATGTGTCAAGACGCTCCTCGGGGCGCGTCTTGCTTTGGCCTCTCTCCTGGAGGCGCTCAGTCAGACCGAGTGCTGAGTACTGTGGCAAGTAGCTCCTCGGGGCGCGTCTTGCTTGGGCTTCTCTCCTGGAGGCCCTCAGTAAGAACCATTGTTGACATGTGGCAAGACGCTCCTCGGGACGCGTCTTGCTTGGGTCTCTCTCCAGAAGGCCCTCAATCAGACCCAGTGTTGACACGTGGCAAGACGCTCCTCGGGGCATGTCTTGCTTGGGCCTCTCTCCTGGAGGCGCTCAGTCAGACCCAGTGGTGACACGTGGCAAGACGCTCCTCGGGGCGCATCTTGCTTGGGCCTCTCTCCTGGAGGCGCTCAGTCAGACCAGTGTTGACACGTGGCAAGACGCTCCTCGGGGCGCGTCTTAACTGGGCCTCTCTCCTGGAGGCGCTCAGTCAGACCGAGTGTTGACATGTGGCAAGACACTCCTCCGGGCGCGTCTTGCTTGGGCCTCTCTCATGGACGCCCTCTGTCAGACCCAGTGTTCACATGTGTCAAGACGCTCCTCGGGGCGCGTCTTGCTTTGGCCTCTCTCCTGGAGGCCCTCTGTCAGACCCAGTGTTGACATGTGTCAAGACGCTCCTCGGGGCGCATCTTGCTTGGGCTTCTCTCCTGGAGGCCCTCAGTCATACCCATTGTTGACATGTGGCAAGACGCTCCTTTGGGCGCGTCTTGCTTGGGCCTCTCTCCTGGAGGCGCTCAGTAAGACCCAGTGTTGACATGTGACAAGACGCTCCTCGGGGCGCGTCTTGCTTGGGCCTCTCTCCTGGAGGCACTCAGTCAGACCCAGTGGTGACATGTGGCAAGACACTCCTCGGGGCGCGTCTTGGTTGGGCCTCTCTCTTGGAGGCCCTCTGTCAGACCCAGTGTTGGCATGTGGCAAGACGCTCCTCAGGGCGCGTCTTGGTTGGACCTCTCTCCTGGAGGCGCTCAGTCAGACCCAGTGGTGACATGTGGCAAGACGCTCCTCGGGGCGCGTATTGCTTGGGCCTCTCTCCTGGATGCCCTCTGTCAGACCGAGTGTTGACATGTGGCAAGACTCTCCTCGGGGCGCGTCTTGCTTGGGCTTCTCTCATGGAGGCCCTCAGTCAGACCCAGTGTTGACATGTGTCAAGACGCTCCTCGGGGCATGTCTTGCTTGGGCCTCTCTCCTGGATGCGCTCAGTCAGACCCAGTGTTGACATGTGGCAAGACGCTCCTGGGGGCGCGTCTTGCTTGGGCTTCTCTCCTGGAGGCCCTCAGTCAGACCCATTGTTGACATGTGGCAAGATGCTCCTCGGGGCACGTCTTGCTTGGGCTACTCTCCTAGAGGCGCTCAAACAGACCGAGTAGTGACATGTGGCAAGACGCTCCTTGGCAAGACGCTCCTCGGGGCGCGTCTTGCTGGGGCTTCTCTCATGGAGGCACTCAGTCAGACCCAGTGTTGACTTGTGGCAAGACGCTCCTCGGGGGGCGTCCTTCTTTGGCCTCTCTCCTGGAGGCGCTCAGTCAGACCGAGTGCTGACATGTGGCAAGAAGCTCCTCGGGGCGCGTCTTGCTTGGGCTTCTCTCCTGGAGGCCCTCAGTAAGAACCATTGTTGACATGTGGCAAGACGCTCCTCGGGGCGCGTCTTGCTTGGGCCTCTCTCCAGAAGGCCCTCAATCAGACCCAGTGTTGACACGTGGCAAGACGCTCTTCGGGGCGCGACTTGCTTGGGCCTCTCTCCTGGAGGCGCTTAGTCAGACTGAGTAGTGACATGTGGCCTGACGCTCCTCGGGGCGCGTGTTGCTTGGGCCTCTCTCCTGGAGGCGCTCAGTCAGACCAAGTGGTGACATGTGGCAAGACACTCCTCGGGGCGCGTCTTGCTTGGGCCTCTCTCCTGGAGGCCCTCTGTTAGACCCAGTGTTGACATGTGGCAAGACACTCCTCGGGGCGCGTCTTGCTTGGGCCTCTCTCATGGAGGCCCTCTGTCAGACCCAGTGTTGACATGTGTCAAGACGCTCCTCGGGGCGCGTCTTGCTTTGGCCTCTCTCCTGGAGGCGCTCAGTCAGACCGAGTGCTGAGTACTGTGGCAAGTAGCTCCTCGGGGCGCGTCTTGCTTGGGCTTCTCTCCTGGAGGCCCTCAGTAAGACCCATTGTGACATGTGGCAAGACGCTCCATGGGGCGCTTCTTGCTTGGGCCTCTCTCCTGGAGGCGCTCAGTCAGACCCAGTGTTGACACGTGGCAAGACACTCCTCGGGGTGCGTCTTGGTTGGGCCGCTTTCCTGGAGGCGCTCATTCAGACCCAGTGGTGACATGTGGCAAGACGCTCCTCGGGGCGCGTATTGCTTGGGCCTCTCTCCTGAATGCCCTCTGTCAGACCGAGTGTTGACATGTGGCAAGACTCTCCTCGGGGCGCGTCTTGCTTGGGCTTCTCTCATGGAGGCCCTCAGTCCGACCCAGTGTTGACATGTGTCAATACGCTCCTCTGGGCGTGTCTTGCTTGGGCCTCTCTCCTGGAGGCGCTCAGTCAGACCCAGTGCTGACATGTGGCAAGACGCTCCTCCGGGCGCGTCTTGCTTGGGCCTCTCTCCTGGAGGCGCTCAGTCAGACCCAGTGTTCACATGTGGCAAGACTCTCCTCGGGGCGCGTCTTGCTTGGGCCTCTCTCCTGGAGGCGCTCAGTCAGACCCAGTGTTGACATGTGGCAAGACGCTCCTCGGGGCGCGTCTTGCTTGGGCTTCTCTCCTGGAAGCCCTCAGTCAGACCCATTGTTGACATGTGGCAAGACGCTCCTCGGGGCGCGTCTTATTTGGACCTCTCTCCTAGAGGCCCTCAGTCAGACCCAGTGTTGACATGTGGCAAGACGATCCTCGGGGCGCGTCTTGCTTGGGCTTCTCTCCTGGAGGCCCTCAGTCAGACCCATTGTTGACATGTGGCAAGATGCTCCTCGGGGCACGTCTTGCTTGGGCCTCTCTCCTGGAGGCGCTCAGTCAAACCGAGTAGTGACATGTGGCAAGACGCTCCTCGGGGCGCGTCTTGCTGGGGCCTCTCTCCTGGAGGCGCCCAGTCAGACCCAGTGTTGACATGTGTCAAGACGCTCCTCGGGGCGCGTCTTGATTTGGCCTCTCTCCTGGAGGCGCCCAGTCAGACCGAGTGCTAACATGTGGCAAGAAGCTCCTCGGGGCGCGTGTTGCTTGGGCTTCTCTCCTGGAGGCCCTCAGTAAGACCCATTGTTGACATGTGGCAAGACGCTCCTCGGGGCGCATCTTGCTTGGGCCTCTCTCCAGAAGGCCCTCAATCAGACCCAGTGTTGACACGTGGCAAGACGCTCCTCGGGGCACGTCTTACTTTGGCCTCTCTCCTGGAGGCGCTCAGTCAGACTGAGTAGTGACATGTGGCCTGACGCTCCTCGGGGCGCGTGTTGCTTGGGCCTCTCTCCTGGAGGCGCTCAGTCAGACCAAGTGGTGACATGTGGCAAGACACTCCTCGGGGCGCGTCTTGCTTGGGCCTCTCTCCTGGAGGCCCTCTGTCAGACCAGGTGTTGACATGTGTCAAGACGCTCCTCGGGGCGCGTCTTGCTTGGGCTTCTCTCCGGGAGGCCCTCAGTCATACCCATTGTTGACATGTGGCAAGATGCTCCTCGGGGCGCGTCTTGCTTTGGCCTCTCTCCTGGAGGCGCTCAGTCAGACCGAGTGCTGACATGTGGCAAGACGCTCCTCGGGCCGCGTGATGCTTGGGCTTCTCTCCTGGAGGCCCTCAGTCAGACCCATTGTTGACATGTTGCAAGACGCTCCTTTGGGAGCGTCTTGCTTGGGCCTCTCTCCTGGAGGCGCTCAGTCAGACCGAGTGCTGACATGTGGAAAGACTCTCCTCGGGGCGCGTCTTGCTTGGACCTCTCTCCTGGAGGCCCTCTGTCAGACCCAGTGTTGGCATGTGGCAAGACGCTCCTCAGGGCGCGTCTTGGTTGGGTCTCTCTCCTGGAGGCGCTCAGTCAGACCGAGTAGTGACATGTGGCAAGACGCTGCTCGGGGCGCGTCTTGCTTGGACCTCTCTCCCTGTTTGCCGCTCAGTCAGACCCAGTGTTGACATTTGGCAAGACACTCCTCGGGGCGCGTCTTGCTTGGGCCTCTCTCATGGAGGCCCTCCTTCAGACCCAGTGTTGACATGTGTCAAGACGCTCCTCGGGGCGCGTCTTGCTTGGGCCTCTCTCCTGGAGGCGCTCAGTCAGACCGAGTGCTGACATGTGGCAAGAAGCTCCTCGGGGCGCGTCTTGCTTGGGCTTCTCTCCTGGAGGCCCTCAGTCAGACCCATTGTTGACATGTGGCAAGACGCTCCTCGGGGCGCGTCTTGCTTGGGCTTCTCTCCTGGAGGCGCTCAGAAAGACCCAGCGTTGACATGTGACAAGACGCTCCTCGGGGCGCGTCTTGCTTGGGCCTCTCTCCTGGAGGCGCTCAGTCAGAACCAGAGGTGACATGTGGCAAGACGCTCCTCGGGGCGCGTCTTGCTTGGGCCTCTCTCCTGGAGGCCCTCTTTCAGACTGAGTAGTGACATGTGGCCTGACGCTCCTCGGGGCGCGTCTTGCTTGGGCCTCTCTCCATGAGGCGCTCAGTCAGACCCAGTGGTGACATGTGGCAAGACACTCCTCGGGGCGTGTCTTGCTTGGGCCTCTCTCCTGGAGGCGCTCAGTCAGACCGAGTGCTGACATAAGGCAAGACGCTCCTCGGGGCGCGTCTTGCTGGGGCCTCTCTCCTGGAGGTGCTCTATCAGACCCAGTGGTGACACGTGGCAAGACGCTCCTCGGGGCGCGTCTTGCTTGGGCCTCTCTCCTGGAGGAGCTCAGTCAGACCCAGTGGTGACACATGGCAAGACGGTCCTCGGGGCGCATCTTGCTTGGGCCTCTCTCCTGGAGGCGCTAAGTCAGACCCAGTGTTGACACGTGGCAAGACGCTCCTCGGGGCGCGTCTTGCTTTGGCCTCTCTCATGGAGGCGCTCAGTCAGACCGAGTGCTGACATGTGGCAAGAAGCTCCTCGGGGCGCGTCTTGCTTGGGCTTCTCTCCTGGAGGCCCTCAGTCGGACCCATTGTTGACATGTGGCAAGACGCTCCTCGGGGCGCGTCTTGCTTGGGTCTCTCTCCAGAAGGCCCTCAATCAGACCCAGTGTTGACACGTGGCAAGACGCTCCTCGGGGCGCGTCTTGCTTGGGCTTCTCTCCTGGAGGCCCTCAGTCAGACCCAGTGTTGACACGTGGCAAGACGCTCTTCGGGGCGCGACTTGCTTGGGCCTCTCTCCTGGAGGCGCTTAGTCAGACTGAGTAGTGACATATGGCAAGACGCTCCTCGGGGCGCGTCTTGCTTGGATCTTTCTCCTGGAGGCGCTCAGTTAGACCAAGTAGTGACATGTGACAAGACGCTCCTCGGGGCGCGTCTTGCTTGGGCCTCTCTCCTGGAGGCGCTCAGTCAGAACCAGTGGTGACATGTGGCAAGACACTCCTCGGGGCGCGTCTTGCTTGGACCTCTCTCCTGGAGGCCCTCTGTCAGACCCAGTGTTGGCATGTGGCAAGACGCTCCTCAGGGCGCGTCTTGGTTGGGTCTCTCTCCTGGAGGCGCTCAGTCAGACCGAGTAGTGACATGTGGCAAGACGCTCCTCGGGGCGCGTCTTGCTTGGACCTCTCTCCCTGTGGCGCTCAGTCAGACCCACTGTTGACATTTGGCTAGACACTCCTCGGGGCGCGTCTTGCTTGGGCCTCTCTCATGGAGGCCCTCTGTCAGACCCAGTGTTGACATGTGTCAAGACGCTCCTCGGGGCGCGTCTTGCTTGGGCCTCTCTCCTGGAGGCGCTCAGTCAGACCGAGTGCTGACATGTGGCAAGAAGCTCCTCGGGGCGCGTCTTGCTTGGGCTTCTCTCCTGGAGGACCTCAGTCAGACCCATTGTTGACATGTGGCAAGACGCTCCTCGGGGCGCGTCTTGCTTGGGCTTCTCTCCTGGAGGCGCTCAGAAAGACCCAGCGTTGACATGTGACAAGACGCTCCTCGGGGCGCGTCTTGCTTGGGCCTCTCTCCTGGAGGCGCTCAGTCAGAACCAGAGGTGACATGTGGCAAGACGCTCCTCGGGGCGCGTCTTAAATGGGCCTCTCTCCTGGAGGCCCTCTTTCAGACTGAGTAGTGACATGTGGCCTGACGCTCCTCGGGGCGCGTCTTGCTTGGGCCTCTCTCCATGAGGCGCTCAGTCAGACCCAGTGGTGACATGTGGCAAGACACTCCTCGGGGCGTGTCTTGCTTGGGCCTCTCTCCTGGAGGCGCTCAGTCAGACCGAGTGCTGACATAAGTCAAGACGCTCCTCGGGGCGCGTCTTGCTGGGGCCTCTCTACTGGAGGTGCTCTATCAGACCCAGTGGTGACACGTGGCAAGACGCTCCTCGGGGCGCGTCTTGCTTGGGCCTCTCTCCTGGAGGAGCTCAGTCAGACCCAGTGGTGACACATGGCAAGACGGTCCTCGGGGCGCATCTTGCTTGGGCCTCTCTCCTGGAGGCGCTAAGTCAGACCCAGTGTTGACACGTGGCAAGACGCTCCTCGGGGCGCGTCTTGCTTTGGCCTCTCTCCTGGAGGCGCTCAGTCAGACCGAGTGCTGACATGTGGCAAGAAGCTCCTCGGGGCGCGTCTTGCTTGGGCTTCTCTCCTGGAGGCGCTCAGTCAGACCCATTGTTGACATGTGGCAAGACGCTCCTCGGGGCGCGTCTTGCTTGGGTCTCTCTCCAGAAGGCCCTCAATCAGACCCAGTGTTGACACGTGGCAAGACGCTCCTCGGGGCGCGTCTTGCTTGGGCTTCTCTCCTGGAGGCCCTCAGTCAGACCCATTGTTGACATGTGGCAAGACGCTCCTCGGGGCGCGTCTTATTTGGACCTCTCTCCTAGAGGCCCTCAGTCAGACCCAGTGTTGACATGTGGCAAGACGCTCCTTGGGGAGCGTCTTGCTTGGGCTTCTCTCCTGGAGGCCCTCAGTCAGACCCATTGTTGACATGTGGCAAGACGCTCCTCGGGGCACGTCTTGCTTGGGCCTCTCTCCTGGAGGCGCTCAGTCAAACCGAGTAGTGAGATGTGGCAAGACGCTCCTCGGGGCGCGTCATAAGCCTCTGATGGTTCACAAGGTGCACGGTCCACTCGAAATCCTAATGCTGTATTTGTAGTACATACACTAAGTCTTCTCTGTTGATGTCAGACTAGAGTTTTATTAGAGTTTTACTTTGCAACAATGGGATTCGAGCAATTGATGTGTATATTTTTAATAGTGCACAATGCTACTATTCCTAGGCTGAATGTATGACATGGCTCTTATGTATCATTATGTATCGTTTCCATTAAGTACTAATTTAAATAAAGTCCCTCTGTCCTCAGTGCTAGGTTGTGGGTTTAATACACATTATTATGATCAACCTGTTGAATAGTATAATAACAATATTCCTGTAAAAGTCATTTAGTAATGAACAACCTCAGTTCTGTGAAAGAACATCATGTCTCTGATGTGTACACTGCAGGCCTGACCGGGGTTTGCACGCAAGGGCCTGTGTGTGTGTGTGTGTGTGTGTGTGTGTGTGTGTGTGTGTGTGTGTGTGTGTGTGTGTGTGTGTGTGTGTGTGTGTGTCTGTGTGTGTGTGTGTGTCTGTGTGTGTGTGAAACAAATAAAGATAAATATAGCTAGTGCGGCCACGAGCAGTCGTGCAGGGAAGAGGCTGCGCGAAAACGCCTCTAAAACAAGCGCGTGCCCGCGCCCAATCTGGCGTCTACTTGTTCGACGAACTCAGCAGGTTCTCCAACAATTGGGTCGGCGTGATCGTGTCCTTACCACATGTCAACACTGAGTCTGACAGAGGGCATCCAGGAGAGAGGCCCAAACAAGACGCGCCCCGAGGAGCGTCTTGCCACATGTCAACAATGGGTCTGACTGAGGGCCTCCAGGAGAGAGGCCCAAGCAAGACGCGCCCCGAGGAGCGTCTTGTCACATGTCAACACTGGGTCTGACTGAGCGCCTCCAGGAGAGAAGCCCCAGCAAGACGTGCTCCGAGGAGCGTCTTGCCACATGTCAGCACTCGGTCTGACTGAGCGCCTCCAGGAGAGAGGCCCAAGCAAGAAGCGCCCCGAGGAGCGTCTTGCCACATGTCAACAATGGGTCTGACTGAGGGCCTCCAGGAGAGAAGCCCAAGCAAGATGCGCCCCGAGGAGCGTCTTGCCACATGTCAGCACTCGGTCTGACTGAGCGCCTCCAGGAGAGAGGGCCAAGCAAGACGCGCCCCGAGGAGCGTCTTGCCACATGTCAACGAAGGGTCTGACAGAGGGCCTCCAGGAGAGAAGCCCAAGCAAGACGCGCTCCGAGGAGCGTCTTGCCACATGTCAGCACTAGGACTGACTGAGCCCTCCAGGAGAGAGGCCCCAGCAAGACGCGCCCCGAGGAGCGTCTTGCCACATGTCACTACTTGGTCTGACTGAGCGCCTCCAGGAGAGAGGCCCAAGCAAGACGTGCCCCGAGGAGCGTCTTGCCACATGTCAACAATGGGTCTGACTGAGGGCCTCCAGGAGAGAAGCCCAAGCAAGACGCGCCCCGAGGAGCGTCTTGCCACATGTCAACACTGGGTCTGACTGAGGGCCTCCAGGAGAGAGGCCCAAATAAGACGCGCCCCGAGGAGCGTCTTGCCACATGTCAACACTGGGTCTGACTGAGGGCCTCCAGGAGAGAAGCCCAAGCAAGATGCGCCCCGAGGAGGTCTTGCCACATGTCAACACTGGGTCTGACTGAGCGCCTCCAGGAGAGAGGCCCGAGGAGCGTCTTGCCACATGTCACCTCTGGGTCTGACTGAGCGCCTCCAGGAGAGAGGCACAAGCAAGAAACGCCCGAGGAGCGTCTTGACACATGTCAACACTGGGTCTGACTGAGCGCCTCCAGGAGAGAGGCCCCAGCAAGACGCGCCCCGAGGAGCGTCTTGCCTCATGTCAGCACTCGGTCTGACTGAGCGCCTCCAGGAGAGAGGCCCAAGCAAGAAGCGCCCCGAGGAGCGTCTTGCCACATGTCAACAATGGGTCTGACTGAGGGCCTCCAGGGGAGAAGCCCAAGCAAGACGCGCCCCGAGGAGCGTCTTGCCACATGTCAACACTGGGTCTAATTGAGCGCCTCCAGGAGAGAGGCCCAAGCAAGACGCGCCCCGAGGAGCGTCTTGCCACATGTCACTACTCGGTCTGACTGAGCGCCTCCAGGAGAGAGGCCCAAGCAAGATGCGCCCAGAGGAGCGTCTTGCCACGTGTCACCACTGGGTCTGATTGAGCACCTCCAGGAGAGAGGCCCCAGCAAGACGCGCCCCGAGGAGCGTCTTGCCTTATGTCAGCACTCGGTCTGACTGAGCGCCTCCAGGAGAGAGGCCCAAGCAAGAAGCGCCCCGAGGAGCGTCTTGCCACATGTCACTACTTGGTCTGACTGAGCGCCTCCAGGAGAGAGGCCCAAGCAAGACGTGCCCCGAGGAGCGTCTTGCCACATGTCAACAATGGGTCTGACTGAGGGCCTCCAGGAGAGAAGCCCAAGCAAGACGCGCCCCGAGGAGCGTCTTGCCACATGTCAACACTGGGTCTGACTGAGGGCCTCCAGGAGAGAGGCCCAAATAAGACGCGCCCCGAGGAGCGTCTTGCCACATGTCAGCACTGGGTCTGACTGAGCGCCTCCAGGAGAGAGGCCCAAGCAAGACACGCCCCGAGGAGCTTCTTTCCACATGTCAACAATGGGACTTACTGAGGGCCTCCATGAGAGAAGCCCAAGCAAGACGCGCCCCGAGGAGTGTCTTGCCACATGTCAACACTGTGTCTGACTTAGCGCCTCCAGGAGAGAGGCCCAAGCAAGATGCGCCCCGAGGAGCGTCTTGCCACGTGTCACCACTGGGTCTGACTGAGCTCCTCCAGGAGAGAGGCCCAAGCAAGACGCGCCCAGAGGAGCGTCTTGCCACTTGTCATCACTGGGTCTGATTGAGCACCTCCAGGAGAGAGGCCCCAGCAAGACGCGCCCCGAGGAGCGTCTTGCCACATGTCACTACTCGGTCTAACTGAGCGCCTCCAGGAGAGAGGTCCAAGCAAGATGCGCCCCGAGGAGCGTCTTGCCAAATGTCACTACTCGGTCTGACTGAGCGCCTCCAGGAGGGAGGTCCAAGCAAGACGCGCCCCGAGGAGCATCAGGCCACATGTCACTACTCAGTCTGACTGAGCGCCTCCAGGAGAGAGGCCCAAGTAAGACGCGCCCCGAGGAGCGTCTTGCCACATGTCAGCACTGGGTCTGACTGAGCGCCTCCAGGAGAGAGGCCCAAGCAAGACACGCCCCGAGGAGCGTCTTGCCACATGTCAACACTGGGTCTGACTGAGGGCCTCCAGGAGAGAAGCCCAAGCAAGATGCGCCCCGAGGAGCGTCTTGCCACATGTCACCTCTGGGTCTGACTGAGCGCCTCCAGGAGAGAGGCGCAAGCAAGAAACGCCCGAGGAGCGTCTTGCCACATGTCAACACTGGGTCTGACTGAGGGCCTCCAGGAGAGAGGCCCAAATAAGACGCGCCCCGAGGAGCGTCTTGCCACATGTCAGCACTGGGTCTGACTGAGCGCCTCCAGGAGAGAGGCCCAAGCAAGACACGCCCCGAGGAGCTTCTTTCCACATGTCAACAATGGGACTTACTGAGGGCCTCCATGAGAGAAGCCCAAGCAAGACGCGCCCCGAGGAGTGTCTTGCCACATGTCAACACTGTGTCTGACTTAGCGCCTCCAGGAGAGAGGCCCAAGCAAGATGCGCCCCGAGGAGCGTCTTGCCACGTGTCACCACTGGGTCTGACTGAGCTCCTCCAGGAGAGAGGCCCAAGCAAGACGCGCCCAGAGGAGCGTCTTGCCACTTGTCATCACTGGGTCTGATTGAGCACCTCCAGGAGAGAGGCCCCAGCAAGACGCGCCCCGAGGAGCGTCTTGCCACATGTCACTACTCGGTCTAACTGAGCGCCTCCAGGAGAGAGGTCCAAGCAAGATGCGCCCCGAGGAGCGTCTTGCCAAATGTCACTACTCGGTCTGACTGAGCGCCTCCAGGAGGGAGGTCCAAGCAAGACGCGCCCCGAGGAGCATCAGGCCACATGTCACTACTCAGTCTGACTGAGCGCCTCCAGGAGAGAGGCCCAAGTAAGACGCGCCCCGAGGAGCGTCTTGCCACATGTCAGCACTGGGTCTGACTGAGCGCCTCCAGGAGAGAGGCCCAAGCAAGACACGCCCCGAGGAGCGTCTTGCCACATGTCAACAATGGGACTTACTGAGGGCCTCCATGAGAGAAGCCCAAGCAAGACGCGCCCCGAGGAGTGTCTTGCCACATGTCAACACTGTGTCTGACTTAGCGCCTCCAGGAGAGAGGCCCAATCAAGATGCGCCCCGAGGAGCGTCTTGCCACGTGTCACCACTGGGTCTGACTGAGCTCCTCCAGGAGAGAGGCCCAAGCAAGACGCGCCCAGAGGAGCGTCTTGCCACTTGTCATCACTGGGTCTGATTGAGCACCTCCAGGAGAGAGGCCCCAGCAAGACGCGCCCCGAGGAGCGTCTTGCCACATGTCACTACTCGGTCTAACTGAGCGCCTCCAGGAGAGAGGTCCAAGCAAGATGCGCCCCGAGGAGCGTCTTGCCAAATGTCACTACTCGGTCTGACTGAGCGCCTCCAGGAGGGAGGTCCAAGCAAGACGCGCCCCGAGGAGCATCAGGCCACATGTCACTACTCAGTCTGACTGAGCGCCTCCAGGAGAGAGGCCCAAGTAAGACGCGCCCCGAGGAGCGTCTTGCCACATGTCAGCACTGGGTCTGACTGAGCGCCTCCAGGAGAGAGGCCCAAGCAAGACACGCCCCGAGGAGCGTCTTGCCACATGTCAACACTGGGTCTGACTGAGGGCCTCCAGGAGAGAAGCCCAAGCAAGATGCGCCCCGAGGAGCGTCTTGCCACATGTCACCTCTGGGTCTGACTGAGCGCCTCCAGGAGAGAGGCGCAAGCAAGAAACGCCCGAGGAGCGTCTTGACACATGTAAACACTGGGTCTGACTGAGCGCCTCCAGGAGAGAGGCCCCAGCAAGACGCGCCCCGAGGAGCGTCTTGCCTCATGTCAGCACTCGGTCTGACTGAGCGCCTCCAGGAGAGAGGCCCAAGCAAGAAGCGCCCCGAGGAGCGTCTTGCCACATGTCAACAATGGGTCTGACTGAGGGCCTCCAGGGGAGAAGCCCAAGCAAGACGCGCCCCGAGGAGCGTCTTGCCACATGTCAACACTGGGTCTAATTGAGCGCCTCCAGGAGAGAGGCCCAAGCAAGACGCGCCCCGAGGAGCGTCTTGCCACATGTCACTACTCGGTCTGACTGAGCGCCTCCAGGAGAGAGGTCCAAGCAACACGCGCCCCGAGGAGCGTCTTGCCACATGTCAACACTGGGTCTGACTGAGTGCCTCCATGAGAGAAGCCCCAGCAAGACGGGCCCCGAGGAGCGTCTTGCCACATGGCACTACTCGGTCTGACTGAGCGCCCCCAGGAGAGAGGCCCAAGCAAGATGTGCCCCGAGGAGTGTCTTGCCACATGTCAACACTGGGTCTGACTGAGCGCCTCCAGGAGAGAGGCCCAAGCAAGACACGCCCCGAGGAGCTTCTTGAAGCATGTCAACACTGGGTCTGACTGAGGGCCTCCATGAGAGAAGCCCAAGCAAGACGCGCCCCGAGGAGTGTCTTGCCACATGTCAACACTGGGTCTGACAGAGGGCATCCAGGAGAGAGGCCCAAGCAATACGCGCCCCGAGGAGCATCTTGCCACATGTCAACAATGGGTCTGACTGAGGGCCTCCAGGAGAGAAGACAAAGCAAGACGCGCCCCGAGGAGCTTCTTTCCACATGTCAACAATGGGACTTACTGAGGGCCTCCATGAGAGAAGCCCAAGCAAGACGCGCCCCGAGGAGTGTCTTGCCACATGTCAACACTGTGTCTGACTTAGCGCCTCCAGGAGAGAGGCCCAAGCAAGATGCGCCCCGAGGAGCGTCTTGCCACGTGTCACCACTGGGTCTGACTGAGCTCCTCCAGGAGAGAGGCCCAAGCAAGACGCGCCCAGAGGAGCGTCTTGCCACTTGTCATCACTGGGTCTGATTGAGCACCTCCAGGAGAGAGGCCCCAGCAAGACGCGCCCCGAGGAGCGTCTTGCCTTATGTCAGCACTCGGTCTGACTGAGCGCCTCCAGGAGAGAGGCCCAAGCAAGACGCGCCCCGAGGAGCGTCTTGCCACATGTCACTACTCGGTCTAACTGAGCGCCTCCAGGAGAGAGGTCCAAGCAAGATGCGCCCCGAGGAGCGTCTTGCCAAATGTCACTACTCGGTCTGACTGAGCGCCTCCAGGAGGGAGGTCCAAGCAAGACGCGCCCCGAGGAGCATCAGGCCACATGTCACTACTCAGTCTGACTGAGCGCCTCCAGGAGAGAGGCCCAAGTAAGACGCGCCCCGAGGAGCGTCTTGCCACATGTCAGCACTGGGTCTGACTGAGCGCCTCCAGGAGAGAGGCCCAAGCAAGACACGCCCCGAGGAGCGTCTTGACACATGTCAACACTGGGTCGGACTGAGGGCCTCCATGAGAGAAGCCCAAGCAAGACGCGCCCCGAGGAGAGTCTTGCCACATGTCAACACTCGGTCTGACAGAGGGCATTCAGGAGAGCGGCCCAAGCAATACGCGCCCCGAGGAGCGTCTTGCCACATGTCACCACTGGGTCTGAATGAGCGCCTCCAGGAAAGAGGCCCAACCAAGACGCGCCCCGAGGAGTGTCTTGCCACATGCCAACACTGGGTCTGACTGAAAGCCTCCAGGAGAGAGGCCCAAGCAAGACGCGCCCCGAGGAGCGTCTTTCCACGTGTCACCACTGGGGATGACTGAGCGCCTCCAGGAGAGAGGCCCAAGCAAGACGCGCCCAGAGGAGCGTCTTGCCACATGTCAACACTGGGTCTGACTGAGCGCCTCCAGGAGAGAGGCCCAAGCAAGACGCGCCCCGAGGAGCGTCTTGCCACATGTCAACACTGGGTCTGACTGAGCGCCTCCAGGAGAGAGGCCCAAGCAAGACGCGCCCCGAGGATCGTCTTGCCACATGTCAGCACTGGGTCTGACTGAGCGCCTCCAGGAGAGAGGCCCCAGCAAGACGCGCCCCGAGGAGCGTCTTGCCTTATGTCAGCACTCGGTCTGACTGAGCGCCTCCAGGAGAGAGGCTCAAGCAAGACGCGCCCCGAGGAGCGTCTTGCCACATGTCAACAATGGGTCTGACTGAGGGCCTCCAGGAGAGAGGCCCAAGCAAGATGCGCCCGGAGGAGCGTCTTGCCACATGTCAACACTGGGTCTGACAGAGGGCCTCCAGGAGAGAGGCCCAAGGAAGACGCGCCCCGAGGAGCGTCTTGTCACATGTCAAGACTGGGTCTGACAGAGGGCCTCCAGGAGAGAGCCCCAAGCAAGACGCGCCCCGAGGAGCGTCTTGCCTTATGTCAGCACTCGGTCTGACTGAGCGCCTCCAGGAGAGAGGCCCAAGCAAGACGCGCCCCGAGGAGCGTCTTGCCAAATGTCAACAATGGGTCTGACTGAGGGCCTCCAGGAGAGAGGCCCAAGCAAGACGCGCCCGGAGGAGTGTCTTGCCACATGTCAACACTGGGTCTGACAGAGGGCCTCCAGGAGAGAGGCCCAAGCAAGACGCGCCCCGAGGAGCGTCTTGACACATGTCACCACTTGGTCTGACTGAGCGCCTCCAGGAGAGAGGCCCAAGCAACACGCGCCCCTAGGAGCGTCAGGCCACATGTCACTACTCAGTCTGACTGAGCGCCTCCAGGAGAGAGGCCCAAGCAAGAGCGCCCCGAGGAGCGTCTTGCCACGTGTCAACACTGGGTCTGATTGAGGGCCTTCTGGAGAGAGGCCCAAGCAAGACGCGCCCCGAGGAGCGTCTTGCCACATGTCACCACTTGGTCTTACTGAGCGCCTCCAGGAGAGAGGCCCAAGCAACACGCGCCCCGAGGAGCGTCAGGCCACATGTCACTACTCAGTCTGACTGAGCGCCTCCAGGAGAGAGGCCCAAGCAAGAAGCGCCCCGAGGAGCTTCTTGCCACAGTACTCAGCACTCGGTCTGACTGAGCGCCTCCAGGAGAGATGCCAAAGCAAGACGCGCCCCGAGGAGCGTCTTGACACATGTCAACACTGGGTCTGACAGAGGGCCTCCATGAGAGAGGCCCAAGCAAGACGCGCCCCGAGGAGTGTCTTGCCACATGTCAACACTGGGTCTAACAGAGGACCTCCAGGAGAGAGGCCCAAGCAAGACGCGCCCCGAGGAGTGTCTTGCCACATGTCACCACTTGGTCTGACTGAGCGCCTCCAGGAGAGAGGCCCAAGCAACACGCGCCCCGAGGAGCGTCAGGCCACATGTCACTACTCAGTCTGACTAAGCGCCTCCAGGAGAGAGGCCCAAGCAAGTCGCGCCCCGAGGAGCGTCTTGCCACGTGTCAACACTGGGTCTGATTGAGGGCCTTCTGGAGAAAGGCCCAAGCAAGACGCGCCCCGAGGAGCGTCTTGCCACATGTCAACAATGGTTCTTACTGAGGGCCTCCAGGAGAGAAGCCCAAGCAAGACGCGCCCCAAGGAGCTTCTTGCCACATGTCAGCACTCGGTCTGACTGAGCGCCTCCAGGAGAGAGGCCAAAGAAGGACGCCCCCCGAGGAGCGTCTTGCCACAAGTCAACACTGGGTCTGACTGAGTGCCTCCATGAGAAAAGCCCCAGCAAGACGCGCCCCGAGGAGCGTCTTGCCACATGTCACTGCTCGGTCTGTTTGAGCGCCTCTAGGAGAGTAGCCCAAGCAAGACGTGCCCCGAGGAGCATCTTGCCACATGTCAACAATGGGTCTGACTGTGGGCCTCCAGGAGAGAAGCCCAAGCAAGACGCGCCCCCAGGAGCGTCTTGCCACATGTCAACACTGGGTCTGACTGAGCGCCTCCAGGAGAGAGGCCCAAGCAAGACATGCCCCGAGGAGCGTCTTGACACATGTAAACACTGGGTCTGACTGAGGGCCTCCATGAGAGAAGCCCAAGCAAGACGCGGCCCCAGGAGCGTCTTGCCACATGTCAACACTGGGTCTGACAGAGGGCATCCAGGAGAGAGGCCCAAGCAATACGCGCCCCGAGGAGCGTCTTGCCACATGTCACCACTGGGTCTGACTGAGCGCCTCCAGGAGAGAGGCCCAACCAAGACGCGCCCTGAGGAGCGTCTTGCCACATGCCAACACTGGGTATGACAGAGGGCCTCCAGGAGAGAGGTCCAACCAAGACGCGCCCCGAGGAGTGTCTTGCCACATGTCACCACTGGGTCTGACTGAGCGCCTCCAGGAGAGAGGCCCAAGCAAGACGCGCCCCGAGGAGCGTCTTGTCACATGTCAACACTGGGTCTTACTGAGCGCCTCCAGGAGAGAGGCCCAAGCAAGACGCGCCCAAAGGAGCGTCTTGCAACATGTCAACAATGGGTATGACTGAGCGCCTCCAGGAGAGAGGCCAAAGCAAGACTTCCCCCGAGGAGCGTCTTGACACATGTCAACACTGGGTCTGACAGAGGGCCTCCATGAGAGAGGCCCAAGCAAGACGCGCCCCGAGGAGTGTCTTGCCAAATGTCAACACTGGGTCTGACAGAGCGCCTCAGGGAGAGAGGTCTAAGCAAGACGCGCCCCGAGGAGCGTCTTGCCACATGTCACTACTCGGTCTGACTGAGCGCCTCAGGGAGAGAGGTCCAAGCAAGACGCGCCCCGAGGAGCGTCTTGCCACATGTCAACACTGGGTCTGACTGAGTGCCTCCATGAGAGAAGCCCCAGCAAGACGCGCCCCGAGGAGCGTCTTGCCACATGTCACTACTCGGTCTGTTTGAGCGCCTCCAGGAGAGAAGCCCAAGCAAGACGTGCCCCGAGGAGCGTCTTGCCACATGTCAACAATGGGTCTGACTGAGGGCCTCCAGGAGAGAAGCCCAAGCAAGACGCGCCCCGAGGAGCGTCTTGCCACATGTCAACACTGGGTCTGACTGAACGCCTCCAGGAGAGAGGCCCAAGCAAGACACGCCCCGAGGAGCGTCTTGACACATGTCAACACTGGGTCTGACTGAGGGCCTCCATGAGAGAAGCCCAACCAAGACGCGCCCTGAGGAACGTCTTGCCACATGCCAACACTGGGTCTGACAGAGGGCCTCCAGGAGAGAGGCCCAAGCAAGACGCGCCCCGAGGAGTGTCTTGCCACATGTCACCACTGGGTCTGACTGAGCGCCTCCAGGAGAGAGGCCCAAGCAAGACGCGCCCCAAGGAGCGTCTTGTCACATGTCAACACTGGGTCTTTCTGAGCGCCTCCAGGAGAGAAGCCCAAGCAAGACGCGCCCCGAGGAGCGTCTTTCCACATGTCAGCACTCGGTCTGACTGAGCGCCTCCAGGAGAGAGGCCAAAGCAAGACGCGCCCCGAGGAGTGTCTTGCCACATGTCACCAATGGGTATGACTGAGGGCGTCCAGGAGAGAAGCCCAAGCAAGACGCGCCCCGAGGAGCGTCTTGACACATGTCAACACTGGGTCTGACAGAGGGCCTCCAGGAGAGAGGCCAAAGCAAGACGCGCCCCGAGGAGCGTCTTGACACATGTCAACACTGGGTCTGACTGAGCGCCTCCAGGAGAGAGGCCCAAGCAAGACGCGCCCCGAGGAATGTCTTGCCATGTGTCAACACTGGGTCTGACTGAGTGCCTCCAGGAGAGAGGCCCAAGCAAGATGCGCCCCGAGGAGCGTCTTGCCACGTGTCACCACTGGCTCTGACTGAGCGCCTCCAGGAGAGAGGCCCAAGCAAGACGCGCCCCGAGGAGCGTCTTGCCACGTGTCACCACTGGGTCTGATTGAGCGCCTCCAGGAGAGAGGCCCCAGCAAGACACGCCCCGAGGAGCGTCTTGCCTTATGTCAGCACTCGGTCTGACTGAGCGCCTCCAGGAGAGAGGCCCAAGCAAGACGCGCCCCGAGGAGCGTCTTGCCACATGTCACTACTCGGTCTGACTGAGCGCCTCCTGGAGAGAGGCCCAAGCAAGACGTGCCCCGAGGAGCGTCTTGCCACATGTCAACACTGGGTCTGACTGAGCGCCTCCAGGAGAGAGGCCCAAGCAAGACGCGCCCCGAGGAGCGTCAGGCCACATGTCACTACTCAGTCTGACTGAGCGCCTCCAGGAGAGAGGCCCAAGCAAGATGCGCCCCGAGGAGCGTCTTGCCACATATCAACACTGGGTCTGATTGAGGGCCTTCTGGAGAAAGGCACAAGCAAGACGCGCCCCGAGGAGCGTCTTGCCACATGTCAACAATGGGTCTTACTGAGGGTCTGCAGGAGAGAGGCCAAAGCAAGATGCGCCCGGAGGAGTGTCTTGCCACATGTCAACACTGGGTCTGACAGAGGGCCTCCAGGAGAGAGGCCGAAGCAAGACGCGCCCCGAGGAGCGTCTTGCCACATGTCACCTCTGGTTCTGACTGAGCGCCTCCAGGAGAGAGGCCCAAGCAAGACGCGCCCCGAGGAGCGTCTTGCCACATGTCAACAATGGGTCTGACTGAGGGCCTCCAGGAAAGAAGCCCAAGCAACACGCGGCCCGAGGAGCGTCTTGCCACATGTCAGCACTCGGTCTGACTGAGCGCCTCCAGGAGAGAGGCCCAAGCAAGATGCGCCCCGAGGAGCGTCTTGCCACATATCAACACTGGGTCTGATTGAGGGCCTTCTGGAGAAAGGCACAAGCAAGACGCGCCCCGAGGAGCGTCTTGCCACATGTCAACACTGGGTCTTACTGAGGGTCTGCAGGAGAGTGGCCAAAGCAAGATGCGCCCGGAGGAGCGTCTTGCCACATGTCAACACTGGGTCTGACAGAGGGCCTCCAGGAGAGAGGCCGAAGCAAGACGCGCCCCGAGGAGCGTCTTGCCACATGTCACCTCTGGTTCTGACTGAGCGCCTCCAGGAGAGAGGCCCAAGCAAGACGCGCCCCGAGGAGCGTCTTGCCACATGTCAACAATGGGTCTGACTGAGGGCCTCCAGGAAAGAAGCCCAAGCAACACGCGGCCCGAGGAGCGTCTTGCCACATGTCAGCACTCGGTCTGACTGAGCGCCTCCAGGAGAGAGGCCCAAGCAAGATGCGCCCCGAGGAGCGTCTTGCCACATGTCAACAATGGGTTTGACTGAGGGCCTCCAGGAGAGAAGGCCAAGCAAGACGCGCCCCGTGGAGCGTCTTGACACATGTCAACACTGGGTCTGACAGAGGGCCTCCAGGAGAGAGGCCCAAGCAAGACGCGCCCCGAGGAGTGTCTTGCCACATGTCACCACTGGGTCTGACTGAGCGCCTCCAGGAGAGAGGCCCAAGCAAGACGCGCCCCGAGGAGCGTCAGACCACATGTCACTACTCAGTCTGACTGAGCGCCTCCAGGAGAGAGGCCCAAGCAAGACGCGCCCCGAGGAGCGTCTTGCCACGTGTCAACACTGGGTATGATTGAGGGCCTTCTGGAGAGAGGCCCAAGCAAGACGCGCCCCGAGGAGCGTCTTGCCACATGTCAGCAATGGGTCTGACTGAGGGCCTCCAGGAGAGAAGCCCAAGAGAGACGCGCCCCGAGGAGCTTCTTGCCACATGTCAGCACTCGGTCTGACTGAGCGCCTCCAGGAGAGAGGCCAAAGCAAGACGCGCCCCGAGGAGCGTCTTGCCACATGTCAACACTGGGTCTGACTTAGAGCCTCCAGGAGAGCGGCCCAAGCAAGATGCGCCCCGAGGAGCGTCTTGCCACGTGTCACCACTGGGTCTGACAGAGCTCCTCCAGGAGAGAGGCCCAAGCAAGACGCGCCCCGAGGAGCGTCTTGCCACGTGTCACCACTGGGTCTGATAGAGCACCTCCAGGAGAGAGGCCCCAGCAAGACGCGCCCCGAGGAGCGTCTTGCCTTATGTCAGCACTCGGTCTGACTGAGCGCCTCCAGGAGAGAGGCCCAAGCATGACACGCACCGAGGAGCGTCTTGCCACATGTCACTACTCGGTCTGACTGAGCGCCTCCAGCAGAGAGGCCCAAGCAAGACGTGCCCCGAGGAGCGTCTTGCCACATGTCAACAATGGGTCTGACAGAGGGCCTACAGGAGAGAAGCCCAAGCAAGACGCGCCCCGGGGAGCATCTTGCCACATGTCAACACTGGGTCTGACTGAGAGCCTCCAGGAGAGAGGCCCAAATGAGACGCGCCCCGAGGAGCGTCTTGCCACATGTCAACAATGGGTCTGACTGAGGGCCTCCAGGAGAGAAGCCCAAGCAAGACGCGCCCCGAGGAGCGTCTTGCCACATGTCAGCACTCGGTCTGACTGAGCGCCTCCAGGAGAGAGGCCAAAGCAAGACTTCCCCCGAGGAGCGTCTTGACACATGTCAACACTGGGTCTGACAGAGGGCCTCCATGAGAGAGGCCCAAGCAAGACGCGCCCCGAGGAGTGTCTTGCCAAATGTCAACACTGGGTCTGACAGAGCGCCTCAGGGAGAGAGGTCTAAGCAAGACGCGCCCCGAGGAGCGTCTTGCCACATGTCACTACTCGGTCTGACTGAGCGCCTCAGGGAGAGAGGTCCAAGCAAGACGCGCCCCGAGGAGCGTCTTGCCACATGTCAACACTGGGTCTGACTGAGTGCCTCCATGAGAGAAGCCCCAGCAAGACGCGCCCCGAGGAGCGTCTTGCCACATGTCACTACTCGGTCTGTTTGAGCGCCTCCAGGAGAGAAGCCCAAGCAAGACGTGCCCCGAGGAGCGTCTTGCCACATGTCAACAATGGGTCTGACTGAGGGCCTCCAGGAGAGAAGCCCAAGCAAGACGCGCCCCGAGGAGCGTCTTGCCACATGTCAACACTGGGTCTGACTGAACGCCTCCAGGAGAGAGGCCCAAGCAAGACACGCCCCGAGGAGCGTCTTGACACATGTCAACACTGGGTCTGACTGAGGGCCTCCATGAGAGAAGCCCAACCAAGACGCGCCCTGAGGAACGTCTTGCCACATGCCAACACTGGGTCTGACAGAGGGCCTCCAGGAGAGAGGCCCAAGCAAGACGCGCCCCGAGGAGTGTCTTGCCACATGTCACCACTGGGTCTGACTGAGCGCCTCCAGGAGAGAGGCCCAAGCAAGACGCGCCCCAAGGAGCTTCTTGTCACATGTCCACACTGGGTCTTTCTGAGCGCCTCCAGGAGAGAAGCCCAAGCAAGACGCGCCCCGAGGAGCGTCTTTCCACATGTCAGCACTCGGTCTGACTGAGCGCCTCCAGGAGAGAGGCCAAAGCAAGACGCGCCCCGAGGAGTGTCTTGCCACATGTCACCAATGGGTATGACTGAGGGCGTCCAGGAGAGAAGCCCAAGCAAGACGCGCCCCGAGGAGCGTCTTGACACATGTCAACACTGGGTTTGACAGAGGGCCTCCAGGAGAGAGGCCAAAGCAAGACGCGCCCCGAGGAGCGTCTTGACACATGTCAACACTGGGTCTGACTGAGCGCCTCCAGGAGAGAGGCCCAAGCAAGACGCGCCCCGAGGAATGTCTTGCCATGTGTCAACACTGGGTCTGACTGAGTGCCTCCAGGAGAGAGGCCCAAGCAAGATGCGCCCCGAGGAGCGTCTTGCCACGTGTCACCACTGGCTCTGACTGAGCGCCTCCAGGAGAGAGGCCCAAGCAAGACGCGCCCCGAGGAGCGTCTTGCCACGTGTCACCACTGGGTCTGATTGAGCGCCTCCAGGAGAGAGGCCCCAGCAAGACACGCCCCGAGGAGCGTCTTGCCTTATGTCAGCACTCGGTCTGACTGAGCGCCTCCAGGAGAGAGGCCCAAGCAAGACGCGCCCCGAGGAGCGTCTTGCCACATGTCACTACTCGGTCTGACTGAGCGCCTCCTGGAGAGAGGCCCAAGCAAGACGTGCCCCGAGGAGCGTCTTGCCACATGTCAACACTGGGTCTGACTGAGCGCCTCCAGGAGAGAGGCCCAAGCAAGACGCGCCCCGAGGAGCGTCAGGCCACATGTCACTACTCAGTCTGACTGAGCGCCTCCAGGAGAGAGGCCCAAGCAAGATGCGCCCCGAGGAGCGTCTTGCCACATATCAACACTGGGTCTGATTGAGGGCCTTCTGGAGAAAGGCACAAGCAAGACGCGCCCCGAGGAGCGTCTTGCCACATGTCAACAATGGGTCTTACTGAGGGTCTGCAGGAGAGAGGCCAAAGCAAGATGCGCCCGGAGGAGCGTCTTGCCACATGTCAACACTGGGTCTGACAGAGGGCCTCCAGGAGAGAGGCCGAAGCAAGACGCGCCCCGAGGAGCGTCTTGCCACATGTCACCTCTGGTTCTGACTGAGCGCCTCCAGGAGAGAGGCCCAAGCAAGACGCGCCCCGAGGAGCGTCTTGCCACATGTCAACAATGGGTCTGACTGAGGGCCTCCAGGAAAGAAGCCCAAGCAACACGCGGCCCGAGGAGCGTCTTGCCACATGTCAGCACTCGGTCTGACTGAGCGCCTCCAGGAGAGAGGCCCAAGCAAGATGCGCCCCGAGGAGCGTCTTGCCACATATCAACACTGGGTCTGATTGAGGGCCTTCTGGAGAAAGGCACAAGCAAGACGCGCCCCGAGGAGCGTCTTGCCACATGTCAACACTGGGTCTTACTGAGGGTCTGCAGGAGAGAGGCCAAAGCAAGATGCGCCCGGAGGAGCGTCTTGCCACATGTCAACACTGGGTCTGACAGAGGGCCTCCAGGAGAGAGGCCGAAGCAAGACGCGCCCCGAGGAGCGTCTTGCCACATGTCACCTCTGGTTCTGACTGAGCGCCTCCAGGAGAGAGGCCCAAGCAAGACGCGCCCCGAGGAGCGTCTTGCCACATGTCAACAATGGGTCTGACTGAGGGCCTCCAGGAAAGAAGCCCAAGCAACACGCGGCCCGAGGAGCGTCTTGCCACATGTCAGCACTCGGTCTGACTGAGCGCCTCCAGGAGAGAGGCCCAAGCAAGATGCGCCCCGAGGAGCGTCTTGCCACATGTCAACAATGGGTTTGACTGAGGGCCTCCAGGAGAGAAGGCCAAGCAAGACGCGCCCCGTGGAGCGTCTTGACACATGTCAACACTGGGTCTGACAGAGGGCCTCCAGGAGAGAGGCCCAAGCAAGACGCGCCCCGAGGAGTGTCTTGCCACATGTCACCACTGGGTCTGACTGAGCGCCTCCAGGAGAGAGGCCCAAGCAAGACGCGCCCCGAGGAGCGTCAGACCACATGTCACTACTCAGTCTGACTGAGCGCCTCCAGGAGAGAGGCCCAAGCAAGACGCGCCCCGAGGAGCGTCTTGCCACGTGTCAACACTGGGTATGATTGAGGGCCTTCTGGAGAGAGGCCCAAGCAAGACGCGCCCCGAGGAGCGTCTTGCCACATGTCAGCAATGGGTCTGACTGAGGGCCTCCAGGAGAGAAGCCCAAGAGAGACGCGCCCCGAGGAGCTTCTTGCCACATGTCAGCACTCGGTCTGACTGAGCGCCTCCAGGAGAGAGGCCAAAGCAAGACGCGCCCCGAGGAGCGTCTTGCCACATGTCAACACTGGGTCTGACTTAGCGCCTCCAGGAGAGCGGCCCAAGCAAGATGCGCCCCGAGGAGCGTTTTGCCACGTGTCACCACTGGGTCTGACAGAGCTCCTCCAGGAGAGAGGCCCAAGCAAGACGCGCCCCGAGGAGCGTCTTGCCACGTGTCACCACTGGGTCTGATAGAGCACCTCCAGGAGAGAGGCCCCAGCAAGACGCGCCCCGAGGAGCGTCTTGCCTTATGTCAGCACTCGGTCTGACTGAGCGCCTCCAGGAGAGAGGCCCAAGCATGACACGCACCGAGGAGCGTCTTGCCACATGTCACTACTCGGTCTGACTGAGCGCCTCCAGCAGAGAGGCCCAAGCAAGACGTGCCCCGAGGAGCGTCTTGCCACATGTCAACAATGGGTCTGACAGAGGGCCTACAGGAGAGAAGCCCAAGCAAGACGCGCCCCGAGGAGCATCTTGCCACATGTCAACACTGGGTCTGACTGAGAGCCTCCAGGAGAGAGGCCCAAATGAGACGCGCCCCGAGGAGCGTCTTGCCACTTGTCAACAATGGGTCTGACTGAGGGCCTCCAGGAGAGAAGCCCAAGCAAGACGCGCCCCGAGGAGCGTCTTGCCACATGTCAGCACTCGGTCTGACTGAGCGCCTCCAGGAGAGAGGCCCAAGCAAGACGTGCCCCGAGGAGCGTCTTGCCACATGTCAACACTGGGTCTGACGGAGCGCCTCCAGGAGAGAGGCCCAAGCAAGACGCACCCCGAGGAGCGTCTTGCCACATGTGAACACTGGGTCTGACTGAGCGCCTCCAGGAGAGAGGCCCAAGCAAGACGCGCCCCGAGGAGCGTCTTGCCACATGTCAACAATGGGTCTGACTGAGGGCCTCCAGGAAAGAAGCCCAAGCAACACGCGGCCCGAGGAGCGTCTTGCCACATGTCAGCACTCGGTCTGACTGAGCGCCTCCAGGAGAGAGGCCCAAGCAAGACGCGCCCCGAGGAGCGTCTTGCCACATGTCAACAATGGGTTTGACTGAGGGCCTCCAGGAGAGAAGGCCAAGCAAGACGCGCCCCGTGGAGCGTCTTGACACATGTCAACACTGGGTCTGACAGAGGGCCTCCAGGAGAGAGGCCCAAGCAAGACGCGCCCCGAGGAGTGTCTTGCCACATGTCACCACTGGGTCTGACTGAGCGCCTCCAGGAGAGAGGCCCAAGCAAGATGCGCCCCGAGGAGCGTCAGACCACATGTCACTACTCAGTCTGACTGAGCGCCTCCAGGAGAGAGGCCCAAGCAAGACGCGCCCCGAGGAGCGTCTTGCCACGTGTCAACACTGGGTATGATTGAGGGCCTTCTGGAGAGAGGCCCAAGCAAGACGCGCCCCGAGGAGCGTCTTGCCACATGTCAACAATGGGTCTGACTGAGGGCCTCCAGGAGAGAAGCCCAAGCAAGACGCGCCCCGAGGAGCTTCTTGCCACATGTCAGCACTCGGTCTGACTGAGCGCCTCCAGGAGAGAGGCCAAAGAAAGACGCGCCCCGAGGAGCGTCTTGCCACATGTCAACACTGGGTCTGACTTAGCGCCTCCAGGAGAGCGGCCCAAGCAAGATGCGCCCCGAGGAGCGTCTTGCCACGTGTCACCACTGGGTCTGACAGAGCTCCTCCAGGAGAGAGGCCCAAGCAAGACGCGCCCCGAGGAGCGTCTTGCCACGTGTCACCACTGGGTCTGATAGAGCACCTCCAGGAGAGAGGCCCCAGCAAGACGCGCCCCGAGGAATGTCTTGCCTTATGTCAGCACTCGGTCTGACTGAGCGCCTCCAGGAGAGAGGCCCAAGCATGACACGCACCGAGGAGCGTCTTGCCACATGTCACTACTCGGTCTGACTGAGCGCCTCCAGGAGAGAGGCCCAAGCAAGACGTGCCCCGAGGAGCGTCTTGCCACATGTCAACAATGGGTCTGACTGAGGGCCTACAGGAGAGAAGCCCAAGCAAGACGCGCCCCGAGGAGCGTCTTGCCACATGTCAACACTGGGTCTGACTGAGAGCCTCCAGGAGAGAGGCCCAAATGAGATGCGCCCCGAGGAGCGTCTTGCCACATGTCAACAATGGGTCTGACTGAGGGCCTCCAGGAGAGAAGCCCAAGCAAGACGCGCCCCGAGGAGCGTCTTGCCACATGTCAGCACTCGGTCTGACTGAGCGCCTCCAGGAGAGAGGCCCAAGCAAGACGTGCCCCGAGGAGCGTCTTGCCACATGTCAACACTGGGTCTGACGGAGCGCCTCCAGGAGAGAGGCCCAAGCAAGACGCACCCCGAGGAGCGTCTTGCCACATGTGAACACTGGGTCTGACTGAGCGCCTCCAGGAGAGAGGCCCAAGCAAGACGCGCCCGGAGGAGCGTCTTGCCACATGTCAGCACTCGGTCTGACTGAGCGCCTCCAGGAGAGAGGCCCAAGCAAGACGCGCCCCGAGGAGCATCTTGACACATGTCTCCTCTGGGTCTGACTGAGCGCCTCCAGGAGAGAGGCCCAAGCAAGACGTGCCCCGAGGAGCGTCTTGCCACATGTCAACACTGGGTCTGACTGAGTGCCTCCATGAGAGAAGCCCCAGCAAGACGCGCCCCGAGGAGCATCTTGCCACATGTCAACACTGGATCTGACTGAGAACCTCCAGGAGAGAGGCCCAAGCAAGACGCGCCCCGAGGAGCGTCTTGCCACATGTCAACACTGGGTCTGACTGAGGGCCTCCAGGAGAGAAGCCCAAGCAAGACGCGCCCCGAGGAGCTTCTTGCCACATGTCAGCACTCGGTCTGACTGAGCGCCTCCAGGAGAGAGGCCAAAGAAAGACGCGCCCCGAGGAGCGTCTTGCCACATGTCAACACTGGGTCTGACTTAGCGCCTCCAGGAGAGCGGCCCAAGCAAGATGCGCCCCGAGGAGCGTCTTGCCACGTGTCACCACTGGGTCTGACAGAGCTCCTCCAGGAGAGAGGCCCAAGCAAGACGCGCCCCGAGGAGCGTCTTGCCACGTGTCACCACTGGGTCTGATAGAGCACCTCCAGGAGAGAGGCCCCAGCAAGACGCGCCCCGAGGAGCGTCTTGCCTTATGTCAGCACTCGGTCTGACTGAGCGCCTCCAGGAGAGAGGCCCAAGCATGACACGCACCGAGGAGCGTCTTGCCACATGTCACTACTCGGTCTGACTGAGCGCCTCCAGGAGAGAGGCCCAAGCAAGACGTGCCCCGAGGAGCGTCTTGCCACATGTCAACAATGGGTCTGACTGAGGGCCTACAGGAGAGAAGCCCAAGCAAGACGCGCCCCGAGGAGCGTCTTGCCACATGTCAACACTGGGTCTGACTGAGAGCCTCCAGGAGAGAGGCCCAAATGAGACGCGCCCCGAGGAGCGTCTTGCCACATGTCAACAATGGGTCTGACTGAGGGCCTCCAGGAGAGAAGCCCAAGCAAGACGCGCCCCGAGGAGCGTCTTGCCACATGTCAGCACTCGGTCTGACTGAGCGCCTCCAGGAGAGAGGCCCAAGCAAGACGTGCCCCGAGGAGCGTCTTGCCACATGTCAACACTGGGTCTGACGGAGCGCCTCCAGGAGAGAGGCCCAAGCAAGACGCACCCCGAGGAGCGTCTTGCCACATGTGAACACTGGGTCTGACTGAGCGCCTCCAGGAGAGAGGCCCAAGCAAGACGCGCCCGGAGGAGCGTCTTGCCACATGTCAGCACTCGGTCTGACTGAGCGCCTCCAGGAGAGAGGCCCAAGCAAGACGCGCCCCGAGGAGCATCTTGACACATGTCTCCTCTGGGTCTGACTGAGCGCCTCCAGGAGAGAGGCCCAAGCAAGACGTGCCCCGAGGAGCGTCTTGCCACATGTCAACACTGGGTCTGACTGAGTGCCTCCATGAGAGAAGCCCCAGCAAGACGCGCCCCGAGGAGCATCTTGCCACATGTCAACACTGGATCTGACTGAGAACCTCCAGGAGAGAGGCCCAAGCAAGACGCGCCCCGAGGAGCGTCTTGCCACATGTCAACACTGGGTCTGACTGAGCGCCTCCAGGAGAGAGGCCCAAGCAAGACGCGCCCCGAGGAGCGTCTTGTCACATGTCACTACTCGGTCTGACTGAGCGCCTCCAGGAGAGAGGCCCAAGCAAGACGTGCCCCGAGGAGCGTCTTGCCACATGTCAACAATGGGTCTGACTGAGGGCCTCCAGGAGAGAAGCCCAAGCAAGAAGTGCCCCGAGGAGCGTCTTGCCACATGTCAACACTGGGTCTGACTGAGCGCCTCCAGGAGAGAGGCCCAAGCAAGACACGCCCCGAGGAGCTTCTTGACACATGTCAACACTGGGTCTGACTGAGGGCCTCCATGAGAGAAGCCCAAGCAAGACGCGCCCCGAGGAGAGTCTTGCCACATGTCAACACTGGGTCTGACAGAGGGCATCCAGGAGAGAGGCCCAAGCAATTCGCGCCCCGAGGAGCGTCTTGCCACATGTCACCACTGGGTCTGACTGAGCGCCTCCAGGAGAGAGGCCCAAGCAAGACGCGCCCCGAGGAGCGTCTTGCCACGTGTCAACACTGGGTCTGATTGAGGGCCTTCTGGAGAGAGGCCCAAGCAAGACGCGCCCCGAGGAGCGTCTTGCCACATGTCAACAATGGGTCTGACTGAGGGCCTCCAGGAGAGAAGCCCAAGCAAGACGCTCCCCGAGGAGCTTCTTGCCACATGTCAGCACTCGGTCTGACTGAGCGCCTCCAGGAGAGAGGCCCAAGCAAGACGCGCCCCGAGGAGCGTCTTGACACATGTCACTACTCGGTCTAACTGAGCGCCTCCAGGAGAAAGGTCCAAGCAAGACGCGCCCCGAGGAGCGTCTTGCCACATGTCACTACTCGGTTTGACTGAGCGCCTCCAGGAGAGAGGCCCAAGCAAGACGTGCCCCGAGGAGCGTCTTGCCACATGTCAACAATGGGTCTGACTGAGGGCCTCCAGGAGAGAAGCCCAAGCAAGACGCGCCCCGAGGAGCGTCTTGCCACATGTCAGCACTCGGTCTGACTGAGCGCCTCCAGGAGAGAGGCCAAAGAAGGACGCCCCTCGAGGAGCGTCTTGCCACAAGTCAACACTGGGTCTGACTGAGTGCCTCCATGAGAGAAGCCCCAGCAAGACGCGCCCCGAGGAGCGTCTTGCCACATGTCACTGCTCGGTCTGTTTGAGCGCCTCTAGGAGAGTAGCCCATGCAAGACGTGCCCCGAGGAGCATCTTGCCACATGTCAACAATGGGTCTGACTGTGGGCCTCCAGGAGAGAAGCCCAAGCAAGACGCGCCCCCAGGAGCGTCTTGCCACATGTCAACACTGGGTCTGACTGAGTGCCTCCAGGAGAGAGGCCCAAGCAAGACATGCCCCGAGGAGTGTCTTGACACATGTAAACACTGGGTCTGACTGAGGGCCTCCATGAGAGAAGCCCAAGCAAGACGCGGCCCCAGGAGCGTCTTGCCACATGTCAATACTGGGTCTGACAGAGGGCATCCAGGAGAGAGGCCCAAGCAATACGCGCCCCAAGGAGCGTCTTATCACATGTCACCACTGGGTCTGACTGAGCGCCTCCAGGAGAGAGGCCCAACCAAGACGCGCCCTGAGGAGCGTCTTGCCACATGCCAACACTGGGTATGACAGAGAGCCTCCAGGAGAGAGGTCCAACCAAGACGCGCCCCGAGGAGTGTCTTGCCACATGTCACCACTGGGTCTGACTGAGCGCCTCCAGGAGAGAGGCCCAAGCAAGACGCGCCCCGAGGAGCGTCTTGTCACATGTCAACACTGGGTCTTACTGAGCGCCTCCAGGAGAGAGGCCCAAGCAAGACGCGCCCAAAGGAGCGTCTTGCAACATGTCAACAATGGGTATGACTGAGCGCCTCCAGGAGAGATGCCAAAGCAAGACTTCCCCCGAGGAGCGTCTTGACACATGTCAACACTGGGTCTGACAGAGGGCCTCCATGAGAGAGGCCCAAGCAAGACGCGCCCCGAGGAGTGTCTTGCCAAATGTCAACACTAGGTCTGACAGAGCGCCTCAGGGAGAGAGGTCTAAGCAAGACGCGCCCCGAGGAGCGTCTTGCCACATGTCACTACTCGGTCTGTTTGAGCGCCTCCAGGAGAGAAGCCCAAGCAAGACGTGCCCCGAGGAGCGTCTTGCCACATGTCAACAATGGGTCTGACTGAGGGCCTCCAGGAGAGAAGCCCAAGCAAGACGCGCCCCGATGAGCGTCTTGCAACATGTCAACACTGGGTCTAACTGAGCGCCTCCAGGAGAGAGGCCCAAGCAAGACACGCCCCGAGGAGCGTCTTGACACATGTCAACACTGGGTCTGACTGAGGGCCTCCTTGAGAGAAGCCCAACCAAGACGCGCCCTGAGGAACGTCTTGCCACATGCCAACACTGGGTCTGACAGAGGGCCTCCAGGAGAGAGGCCCAAGAAAGACGCGCCCCGAGGAGTGTCTTGCCACATGTCACCACTGGGTCTGACTGAGCGCCTCCAGGAGAGAGGCCCAAGCAAGACGCGCCCCGAGGAGCGTCTTGTCACATGTCAACACTGGGTCTTTCTGAGCGCCTCCAGGAGAGAAGCCCAAGCAAGACGCGCCCCGAGGAGCGTCTTTCCACATGTCAGCACTCGGTCTGACTGAGCGCCTCCAGGAGAGAGGCCAAAGCAAGACGCGCCCCGAGGAGTGTCTTGCCACATGTCAACAATGGGTATGACTGAGGGCGTCCAGGAGAGAAGCCCAAGCAAGACGCGCCCCGAGGAGCGTCTTGACACATGTCAACACTGGGGCTGACAGAGGGCCTCCAGGAGAGAGGCCAAAGCAAGATGCGCCCCGAGGAGCGTCTTGCCACATGTCAACAATGGGTCTGACTGAGGGCCTCCAGGAGAGAAGCCCAAGCAAGACGCGCCCCGATGAGCGTCTTGCAACATGTCAACACTGGGTCTAACTGAGCGCCTCCAGGAGAGAGGCCCAAGCAAGACACGCCCCGAGGAGCGTCTTGACACATGTCAACACTGGGTCTGACTGAGGGCCTCCTTGAGAGAAGCCCAACCAAGACGCGCCCTGAGGAACGTCTTGCCACATGCCAACACTGGGTCTGACAGAGGGCCTCCAGGAGAGAGGCCCAAGCAAGACGCGCCCCGAGGAGTGTCTTGCCACATGTCACCACTGGGTCTGACTGAGCGCCTCCAGGAGAGAGGCCCAAGCAAGACGCGCCCCGAGGAGCGTCTTGTCACATGTCAACACTGGGTCTTTCTGAGCGCCTCCAGGAGAGAAGCCCAAGCAAGACGCGCCCCGAGGAGCGTCTTTCCACATGTCAGCACTCGGTCTGACTGAGCGCCTCCAGGAGAGAGGCCAAAGCAAGACGCGCCCCGAGGAGTGTCTTGCCACATGTCAACAATGGGTATGACTGAGGGCGTCCAGGAGAGAAGCCCAAGCAAGACGCGCCCCGAGGAGCGTCTTGACACATGTCAACACTGGGGCTGACAGAGGGCCTCCAGGAGAGAGGCCAAAGCAAGACGCGCCCCGAGGAGCGTCTTGACACATGTCAACACTGGGTCTGACTGAGCGCCTCCAGGAGAGAGGCCCAAGCAAGACGCGCCCCGAGGAATGTCTTGCCATGTGTCAACACTGGGTCTGACTGAGTGCCTCCAGGAGAGAGGCCCAAGCAAGATGCGCCCCGAGGAGCGTCTTATCACGTGTCACCACTGGCTCTGACTGAGCGCCTCCAGGAGAGAGGCCCAAGCAAGACGCGCCCCGAGGAGCGTCTTGCCACGTGTCACCACTGGGTCTGATTGAGCGCCTCCAGGAGAGAGGCCCCAGCAAGACACGCCCCGAAGAGCGTCTTGCCTTATGTCAGCACTCGGTCTGACTGAGCGCCTCCAGGAGAGAGGCCCAAGCAAGACGCGGCCCGAGGAGCGTCTTGCGACATGTCACTACTCGGTCTAACTGAGCGCCTCCAGGAGAGAGGTCCAAGCAAGACGCGCCCCGAGGAGCGTCTTGCCACATGTCACTACTCGGTCTGACTGAGCGCCTCCAGGAGAGAGGCCCAAGCAAGACGTGCCCCGAGGAGCGTCTTGCCACATGTCAACACTGGGTCTGACTGAGCGCCTCCAGGAGAGAGGCCCAAGCAAGACGCGCCCCGAGGAGCGTCAGGCCACATGTCACTACTCAGTCTGACTGAGCGCCTCCAGGAGAGAGGCCCAAGCAAGATGCGCCCCGAGGAGCGTCTTGCCACATATCAACACTGGGTCTGATTGAGGGCCTTCTGGAGAAAGGCACAAGCAAGACGCGCCCCGAGGAGCGTCTTGCCACATGTCAACAATGGGTCTTACTGAGGGTCTGCAGGAGAGAGGCCAAAGCAAGATGCGCCCGGAGGAGCGTCTTGCCACATGTCAACACTGGGTCTGACAGAGGGCCTCCAGGAGAGAGGCCGAAGCAAGACGCGCCCCGAGGAGCGTCTTGCCACATGTCACCTCTGGTTCTGACTGAGCGCCTCCAGGAGAGAGGCCCAAGCAAGACGCGCCCCGAGGAGCGTCTTGCCACATGTCAACAATGGGTCTGACTGAGGGCCTCCAGGAAAGAAGCCCAAGCAACACGCGGCCCGAGGAGCGTCTTGCCACATGTCAGCACTCGGTCTGACTGAGCGCCTCCAGGAGAGAGGCCCAAGCAAGACGCGCCCCGAGGAGCGTCTTGCCACATGTCAACAATGGGTTTGACTGAGGTTCTCCAGGAGAGAAGGCCAAGCAAGACGCGCCCCGTGGAGCGTCTTGACACATGTCAACACTGGGTCTGACAGAGGGCCTCCAGGAGAGAGGCCCAAGCAAGACGCGCCCCGAGGAATGTCTTGCCACATGTCACCACTGGGTCTGACTGAGCGCCTCCAGGAGAGAGGCCCAAGCAAGACGCGCCCCGAGGAGCGTCAGACCACATGTCACTACTCAGTCTGACTGAGCGCCTCCAGGAGAGAGGCCCAAGCAAGACGCGCCCCGAGGAGCGTCTTGCCACGTGTCAACACTAGGTATGATTGAGGGCCTTCTGGAGAGAGGCCCAAGCAAGACGCGCCCCGAGGAGCGTCTTGCCACATGTCAGCAATGGGTCTGACTGAGGGCCTCCAGGAGAGAAGCCCAAGCAAGACGCGCCCCGAGGAGCTTCTTGCCACATGTCAGCACTCGGTCTGACTGAGCGCCTCCAGGAGAGAGGCCAAAGCAAGACGCGCCCCGAGGAGCGTCTTGCCACATGTCAACACTGGGTGTGACTTAGCGCCTCCAGGAGAGCGGCCCAAGCAAGATGCGCCCCGAGGAGCGTCTTGCCACGTGTCACCACTGGGTCTGACAGAGCTCCTCCAGGAGAGAGGCCCAAGCAAGACGCGCCCCGAGGAGCGTCTTGCCACGTGTCACCACTGGGTCTGATAGAGCACCTCCAGGAGAGAAGGCCCCAGCAAGACGCGCCCCGAGGAGCGTCTTGCCTTATGTCAGCACTCGGTCTGACTGAGCGCCTCCAGGAGAGAGGCCCAAGCATGACACGCACCGAGGAGCGTCTTGCCACATGTCACTACTCAGTCTGACTGAAGGCCTCCAGCAGAGAGGCCCAAGCAAGACGTGCCCCGAGGAGCGTCTTGCCACATGTCAACAATGGGTCTGACTGAGGGCCTACAGGAGAGAAGCCCAAGCAAGACGCGCCCCGAGGAGCGTCTTGCCACATGTCAACACTGGGTCTGACTGAGAGCCTCCAGGAGAGAGGCCCAAATGAGACGCGCCCCGAGGAGCGTCTTGCCACATGTCAACAATGGGTCTGACTGAGGGCCTCCAGGAGAGAAGCCCAAGCAAGACGCGCCCCGAGGAGCGTCTTGCCACATGTCAGCACTCGGTCTGACTGAGCGCCTCCAGGAGAGAGGCCCAAGCAAGACGTGCCCCGAGGAGCGTCTTGCCACATGTCAACACTGGGTCTGACGGAGCGCCTCCAGGAGAGAGGCCCGAGCAAGACGCGCCCCGAGGAGCGTCTTGCCACATGTCAACAATGGGTCTGACTGAGGGCCTCCAGGAAAGAAGCCCAAGCAACACGCGGCCCGAGGACATCTTGCCACATGTCAGCACTCGGTCTGACTGAGCGCCTCCAGGAGAGAGGCCCAAGCAAGACGCGCCCCGAGGAGCGTCTTGCCACATGTCAACAATGGGTTTGACTGAGGGCCTCCAGGAGAGAAGGCCAAGCAAGACGCGCCCCGTGGAGCGTCTTGACACATGTCAACACTGGGTCTGACAGAGGGCCTCCAGGAGAGAGGCCCAAGCAAGACGCGCCCCGAGGAGTGTCTTGCCACATGTCACCACTGGATCTGACTGAGCGCCTCCAGGAGAGAGGCCCAAGCAAGACGCGCCCCGAGGACCGTCAGACCACATGTCACTACTCAGTCTGACTGAGCACCTCCAGGAGAGAGGCCCAAGCAAGACGCGCCCCGAGGAGCGTCTTGCCACGTGTCAACACTGGGTATGATTGAGGGCCTTCTGGAGAGAGGCCCAAGCAAGACGCGCCCCGAGGAGCGTCTTGCCACATGCCAACAATGGGTCTGACTGAGGGCCTCCAGGAGAGAAGCCCAAGCAAGACGCGCCCCGAGGAGCTTCTTGCCACATGTCAGCACTCGGTCTGACTGAGCGCCTCCAGGACAGAGGCCAAAGCAAGACGCGCCCCGAGGAGCGTCTTGCCACATGTCAACACTGGGTCTGACTTAGCGCCTCCAGGAGAGCGGCCCAAGCAAGATGCGCCCCGAGGAGCGTCTTGCCACGTGTCACCACTGGGTCTGACAGAGCTCCTCCAGGAGAGAGGCCCAAGCAAGACGCGCCCCGAGGAGCGTCTTGCCACGTGTCACCACTGGGTCTGATAGAGCACCTCCAGGAGAGAGGCCCCAGCAAGACGCGCCCCGAGGAGCGTCTTGCCTTATATCAGCACTCGGTCTGACTGAGCGCCTCCAGGAGAGAGGCCCAAGCATGACACGCACCGAGGAGCGTCTTGCCACATGTCACTACTCGGTCTGACTGAGCGCCTCCAGGAGAGAGGCCCAAGCAAGACGTGCCCCGAGGAGCGTCTTGCCACATGTCAACAATGGGTCTGACTGAGGGCCTACAGGAGAGAAGCCCAAGCAAGACGCGCCCCGAGGAGCGTCTTGCCACATGTCAACACTGGGTCTGACTGAGAGCCTCCAGGAGAGAGGCCCAAATGAGACGCGCCCCGAGGAGCGTCTTGCAACATGTCAACAATGGGTCTGACTGAGGGCCTCCAGGAGAGAAGCCCAAGCAAGACGCGCCCCGAGGAGCGTCTTGCCACATGTCAGCACTCGGTCTGACTGAGCGCCTCCAGGAGAGAGGCCCAAGCAAGACGTGCCCCGAGGAGCGTCTTGCCACATGTCAACACTGGGTCTGACGGAGCGCCTCCAGGAGAGAGGCCCAAGCAAGACGCACCCCGAGGAGCGTCTTGCCACATGTGAACACTGGGTATGACTGAGCGCCTCCAGGAGAGAGGCCCAAGCAAGACGCGCCCGGAGGAGCGTCTTGCCACATGTCAGCACTCGGTCTGACTGAGCGCCTCCAGGAGAGAGGCCCAAGCAAGACGCGCCCCGAGGAGCATCTTGACACATGTCTCCTCTGGGTCTGACTGAGCGCCTCCAGGAGAGAGGCCCAAGCAAGACGTGCCCCGAGGAGCGTCTTGCCACATGTCAACACTGGGTCTGACTGAGTGCCTCCATGAGAGAAGCCCCAGCAAGACGCGCCCCGAGGAGCATCTTGCCACATGTCAACACTGGATCTGACTGAGAACCTCCAGGAGAGAGGCCCAAGCAAGACGCGCCCCGAGGAGCGTCTTGCCACATGTCAACACTGGGTCTGACTGAGCGCCTCCAGGAGAGAGGCCCAAGCAAGACGCGCCCCGAGGAGCGTCTTGTCACATGTCACTACTCGGTCTGACTGAGCGCCTCCAGGAGAGAGGCCCAAGCAAGACGTGCCCCGAGGAGCGTCTTGCCACATGTCAACAATGGGTCTGACTGAGGGCCTCCAGGAGAGAAGCCCAAGCAAGAAGTGCCCCGAGGAGCGTCTTGCCACCTGTCAACACTGGGTCTGACTGAGTGCCTCCAGGAGAGAGGCCCAAGCAAGACACGCCCCGAGGAGCTTCTTGACACATGTCAACACTGGGTCTGACTGAGGGCCTCCATGAGAGAAGCCCAAGCAAGACGCGCCCCCAGGAGAGTCTTGCCACATGTCAACACTGGGTCTGACAGAGGGCATCCAGGAGAGAGGCCCAAGCAATACGCGCCCCGAGGAGCGTCTTGCCACATGTCACCACTGGGTCTGACTGAGCGCCTCCAGGAGAGAGGCCCAAGCAAGACGCGCCCCGAGGAGCGTCTTGCCACGTGTCAACACTGGGTCTGATTGAGGGCCTTCTGGAGAGAGGCCCAAGCAAGACGCGCCCCGAGGAGCGTCTTGCCACATGTCAACAATGGGTCTGACTGAGGGCCTCCAGGAGAGAAGCCCAAGCAAGACGCGCCCCGAGGAGCTTCTTGCCACATGTCAGCACTCGGTCTGACTGAGCTCCTCCAGGAGAGAGGCCCAAGCAAGACGCGCCCCGAGGAGCGTCTTGACACATGTCACTACTCGGTCTAACTGAGCGCCTCCAGGAGAAAGGTCCAAGCAAGACGCGCCCCGAGGAGCGTCTTGCCACATGTCACTACTCGGTTTGACTGAGCGCCTCCAGGAGAGAGGCCCAAGCAAGACGTGCCCCGAGGAGCGTCTTGCCACATGTCAACAATGGGTCTGACTGAGGGCCTCCAGGAGAGAAGCCCAAGCAAGACGCGCCCCGAGGAGCGTCTTGCCACATGTCAACACTGGGTCTGACTGAGGGCCTCTAGGAGAGAGGTCCAAATAAGACGCGCCCCGAGGAGCGTCTTGCCACATGTCAACAATGGGTCTGACTGAGGGCCTCCAGGAGAGAAGCCCAAGCAAGACGCGCCCCGAGGAGCGTCTTGCCACGTGTCAACACTGGGTCTGATTGAGGGCCTTCTGGAGAGAGACCCAAGCAAGACGCGCCCCGAGGAGCGTCTTGCCACATGTCAACAATGGGTCTGACTGAGGGCCTCCAGGAGAGAAGCCCAAGCAAGACGCGCCCCGAGGAGCTTCTTGCCACATGTCAGCACTCGGTCTGACTGAGCGCCTCCAGGAGAGAGGCCAAAGCAAGACGCGCCCCGAGGAGCGTCTTGCCACATGTCAACACTGGGTCTGACTTAGCGCCTCCAGGAGAGAGGCCCAAGCAAGATGCGCCCCGAGGAGCGTCTTGCCACGTATCACCACTGGGTCTGACTGAGCTCCTCCAGGAGAGAGGCCCAAGCAAGACGCGCCCCGAGGAGCGTCTTGCCACGTGTCACCACTGGGTCTGATAGAGCACCTCCAGGAGAGAGGCCCCAGCAAGACGCGCCCCGAGGAGCGTCTTGCCTTATGTCAGCACTCGGTCTGACTGAGCGCCTCCAGGAGAGAGGCCCAAGCAAGACACGCCCCGAGGAGCGTCTTGCCACATGTCACTACTCGGTCTGACTGAGCGAATCCAGGAGAGAGGCCCAAGCAAGACGTGTCCCGAGGAGCGTCTTGCCACATGTCAACAATGGGTCTGACTGAGGGCCTCCAGGAGAGAAGCCCAAGTAAGACGCGCCCCGAGGAGCGTCTTGCCACATGTCAACACTGGGTCTGACTGAGGGCCTCCAGGAGAGAGGCCCAAATGAGACGCGCCCCGAGGAGCGTCTTGCCACATGTCAACAATGGGTCTGACTGAGGGCCTCCAGGAGAGAAGCCCAAGCAAAACGCGCCCCGAGGAGCGTCTTGCCACATGTCAGCCCTGGGTCTGATTGAGGGCCTTCTGGTGAAAGGCCCAAGCAAGATGCGCCCCGAGGAGCGTCTTGCCACATGTCAACAATGGGTCTGACTGAGGGCCTCCAGGAGAGAAGCCCAAGCAAGACGCGCCCCGAGGAGCGTCTTGCCACATGTCAGCACTCGGTCTGACTGAGCGCCTCCAGGAGAGAGGCCCAAGCAAGACGTGCCCCGAGGAGCGTCTTGCCACATGTCAACACTGGGTCTGACTGAGCGCCTCCAGGAGAAAGGCCCAAGCAAGACGCACCCCGAGGAGCGTCTTGCCACATGTGAACACTGGGTCTGACTGAGCGCCTCCAGGAGATAGGCCCAAGCAAGACGCGCCCGGAGGAGCGTCTTGCCACATGTCAGCACTCGGTCTGACTGAGCGGCTCCAGGAGAGAGGCCCAAGCAAGACGCGCCCCGAGGAGCATCTTGACACATGTCTCCTCTGGGTCTGACTGAGAGCCTCCAGGATAGAGGCCCAAGCAAGACGTGCCCCGAGGAGCGTCTTGCCACATGTCAACACTGGGTCTGACTGAGTGCCTCCATGAGAGAAGCCCCAGCAAGACGCGCCCCGAGGAGCATCTTGCCACATGTCAACACTGGATCTGACTGAGAACCTCCAGGAGAGAGGCCCAAGCAAGACGCGCCCCGAGGAGCGTCTTGCCACATGTCAACACTGGGTCTGACTGAGCCCCTCCAGGAGAGAGGCCCAAGCAAGACGCGCCCCGAGGAGCGTCTTGTCACATGTCACTACTCGGTCTGACTGAGCGCCTCCAGGAGAGAAGCCCAAGCAAGACGTGCCCCGAGGAGCGTCTTGCCACATGTCAACAATGGGTCTGACTGAGGGCCTCCAGGAGAGAAGCCCAAGCAAGAAGCGCCCCGAGGAGCGTCTTGCCACATGTCAACACTGGGTCTGACTGAGCGCCTCCAGGAGAGAGGCCAAAACAAGACACGCCCCGAGGAGCTTCTTGACACATGTCAACACTGGGTCTGACTGAGGGCCTCCATGAGAGAAGCCCAAGCAAGACGCGCCCCGAGGAGAGTCTTGCCACATGTCAACACTGGGTCTGACAGAGGGCATCCAGGAGAGAGGCCCAAGCAATACGCGCCCCGAGGAGCTTCTTGCCACATGTCACCACTGGGTCTGACTGAGCGCCTCCAGGAGAGAGGCCCAAGCAAGACGCGCCCCGAAGAGCGTCTTGCCTTATGTCAGCACTCGGTCTGACTGAGCGCCTCCAGGAGAGAGGCCCAAGCAAGACGTGCCCCGAGGAGCGTCTTGCCACATGTCAACAATGGGTCTGACTGAGGGCCTCCAGGAGAGAAGCCCAAGCAAGACACGCCCCGAGGAGCGTCTTGCCACATGTCAGCACTCGGTCTGACTGAGCGCCTCCAGGAGAGAGGCCCAAGCAAGACGTGCCCCGAGGAGCGTCTTGCCACATGTCAACACTGGGTCTGACTGAGCGCCTCAAGGAGAGAGGCCCAAGCAAGACGCACCCCGAGGAGCGTTTTGCCACATGTCACCACTGGGTCTGACTGAGCGCCTCCAGGAGAGAGGCCCAAGCAAGACGCGCCCGGAGGAGCGTCTTGCCACATGTCAGCACTCGGTCTGACTGAGCGCCTCCAGGAGAGAGGCCCAAGCAAGACGCGCCCTGAGGAGCATCTTGACACATGTCTCCTCTGGGTCTGACTGAGTGCCTCCAGGAGAGAGGCCCAAGCAAGACGTGCCCCGAGGAGCGTCTTGCCACATGTCAACACTGGGTCTGACTGAGTGCCTCCATGAGAGAAGCCCCAGCAAGACGCGCCCCGAGGAGCATCTTGCCACATGTCAACACTGGATCTGACTGAGAACCTCCAGGAGAGAGGCCCAAGCAAGATGCGCCCCGAGGAGCGTCTTGCCACATGTCAACACTGGGTCTGACTGAGCGCCTCCAGGAGAGAGGCCCAAGCAAGACGCGCCCCGAGGAGCGTCTTGTCACATGTCACTACTCGGTCTGACTGAGCGCTTCCAGGAGAGAAGCCCAAGCAAGACGTGCCCCGAGGAGCGTCTTGCCACATGTCAACAATGGGTCTGACTGAGGGCCTCCAGGAGAGAAGCCCAAGCAAGAAGCGCCCCGAGGAGCGTCTTGCCACATGTCAACACTGGGTCTGACTGAGTGCCTCCAGGAGAGAGGCCCAAGCAAGACACGCCCCGAGGAGCTTCTTGACACATGTAAACACTGGGTCTGACTGAGGGCCTCCTTGAGAGAAGCCCAAGCAAGACGCGCCCCGAGGAGAGTCTTGCCACATGTCAAAACTGGGTCTGACAGAGGGCATCCAGGAGAGAGGCCCAAGCAATACGCGCCCCGAGGAGCTTCTTGCCACATGTCACCACTGGGTCTGACTGAGCGCCTCCAGGAGAGAGGCCCAAGCAAGACGCACCCCGAGGAGCGTCTTGCCACGTGTCAACACTGGGTCTGACTTAGCGCCTCCAGGAGAGAGGCCCAAGCAAGATGCGCCCCGAGGAGCGTCTTGCCACGTGTCACCACTGGGTCTGACTGAGCTCCTCCAGGAGAGAGGCCCAAGCAAGACGCGCCCCGAGGAGCGTCTTGCCACGTGTCACCACTGGGTCTGATTGAGCACCTCTAGGAGAGAGGCCCCAGCAAGACGCGCCCCGAGGAGCGTCTTGCCTTATGTCAGCACTCGGTCTGACTGAGCGCCTCCAGGAGAGAGGCCCAAGCAAGACGTGCCCAGAGGAGCGTCTTGCCACATGTCAACAATGGGTCTGACTGAGGGCCTCCAGGAGAAAAGCCCAAGCAAGACGCGCCCCGAGGAGCGTCTTGCCACATGTCAACACTGGGTCTGACTGAGGGCCTCTAGGAGAGAGGTCCAAATAAGACGCGCCCCGAGGAGCGTCTTGCCACATGTCAACAATGGGTCTGACTCAGGGCCTCCAGGAGAGAAGCCCAAGCAAGACGGGCCCCGAGGAGCTTCTTGCCACGTGTCAACACTGGGTCTGATTGAGGGCCTTCTGGAGAGAGGCCCAAGCAAGACGCGCCCCGAGGAGCGTCTTGCCACATGTCAACAATGGGTCTGACTGAGGGCCTCCAGGAGAGAAGCCCAAGCAAGACGCGCCCCGAGGAGCTTCTTGCCACATGTCAGCACTCGGTCTGACTGAGCGCCTCCAGGAGAGAGGCCAAAGCAAGACGCGCCCCGAGGAGCGTCTTGCCACGTGTCAACACTGGGTCTGACTTAGCGCCTCCAGGAGAGAGGCCCAAGCAAGATGCGCCCCGAGGAGCGTCTTGCCACGTGTCACCACTGGGTCTGACTGAGCTCCTCCAGGATAGAGGCCCAAGCAAGACGCGCCCCGAGGAGCGTCTTGCCACGTGTCAACACTGGGTCTGACTTAGTGCCTCCAGGAGAGAGGCCCAAGCAAGATGCGCCCCGAGGAGCGTCTTGCCACGTGTCACCACTGGGTCTGATAGAGCACCTCCAGGAGAGAGGCCCCAGCAAGACGCGCCCCGAGGAGCGTCTTGCCACATGTCACTACTCGGTCTGACTGAGCGCCTCCAGGAGAGAGGCCCAAGCAAGACGTGTCCCGAGGAGCGTCTTGCCACATGTCAACAATGGGTCTGACTGAGGGCCTCAAGGAGAGAAGCCCAAGCAAGACGCGCCCCGAGGAGCGTCTTGCCACATGTCAACACTGGGTCTGACTGAGGGCCTCCAGGAGAGAGGCCCAAATGAGACGCGCCCCGAGGAGCGTCTTGCCACATGTCAACAATGGGTCTGACTGAGGGCCTCCAGGAGAGAAGCCCAAGCAAGATGCGCCCCGAGGAGCGTCTTGCCACATGTCAGCACTGGGTCTCAATGAGGGCCTTCTGGTGAAAGGCCCAAGCAAGACGCGCCCCGAGGAGCGTCTTACCACATGTCAACAATGGGTCTGACTGAGGGCCTCCAGGAGAGAAGCCCAAGCAAGACGCGCCCCGAGGAGCGTCTTGCCACATGTCAGCACTCGGTCTGACTGAGCGCCTCCAGGAGAGAGGCCCAAGCAAGACGTGCCCCGAGGAGCGTCTTGCCACATGTCAACACTGGGTCTGACTGAGCGCCTCCAGGAGAGAGGCCCAAGCAAGACGCACCCCGAGGAGCGTCTTGCCACATGTGAACACTGGGTCTGACTGAGTGCCTCCAGGAGAGAGGCCCAAGCAAGACGCGCCCGGAGGAGCGTCTTGCCACATGTCAGCACTCGGTCTGACTGAGCGTCTCCAGGAGAGAGGCCCAAGCAAGACGCGCCCCGAGGAGCATCTTGACACATGTCTCCTCTGGGTCTGACTGAGCGCCTCCAGGAGAGAGGCCCAAGCAAGACGTGCCCCGAGGAGCGTCTTGCCACATGTCAACAATGGGTCTGACTGAGGGCCTCCAGGAGAGAAGCCCAAGCAAGAAGCTTCCCGAGGAGCGTCTTGCCACATGTCAACACTGGGTCTAACTGAGCGCCTCCAGGAGAGAGGTCCAAGCAAGACACGCCCCGAGGAGCTTCTTGACACATGTCAACATTGGGTCTGACTGAGGGCCTCCAGGAGAGAAGCCCAAGCAAGACGCGCCCCGAGGAGCGTCTTGCCACATGTCAACACTGGGTCTGACTGAGGGACTCTAGGAGAGAGGTCCAAATAAGACGCGCCCCGAGGAGCGTCTTGCCACATGTCATCAATGGGTCTGACTGAGGGCCTCCAGGAGAGAAGCCCAAGCAAAACGCGCCCCGAGGAGCGTCTTGCCACATGTCAGCACTGGGTCTGATTGAGGGCCTTCTGGTGAAAGGCCCAAGCAAGACGCGCCCCGAGGAGCGTCTTGCCACATGTCAACAATGGGTCTGACTGAGGGCCTCCAGGAGAGAAGCCCAAGCAAGACACGCCCCGAGGAGCGTCTTGCCACATGTCAGCACTCGGTCTGACTGAGCGCCTCCAGGAGAGAGGCCCAAGCAAGACGTGCCCCGAGGAGCGTCTTGCCACATGTCAACACTGGGTCTGACTGAGCGCCTCAAGGAGAGAGGCCCAAGCAAGACGCACCCCGAGGAGCGTTTTGCCACATGTCACCACTGGGTCTGACTGAGCGCCTCCAGGAGAGAGGCCCAAGCAAGACGCGCCCGGAGGAGCGTCTTGCCACATGTCAGCACTCGGTCTGACTGAGCGCCTCCAGGAGAGAGGCCCAAGCAAGACGCGCCCTGAGGAGCATCTTGACACATGTCTCCTCTGGGTCTGACTGAGTGCCTCCAGGAGAGAGGCCCAAGCAAGACGTGCCCCGAGGAGCGTCTTGCCACATGTCAACACTGGGTCTGACTGAGTGCCTCCATGAGAGAAGCCCCAGCAAGACGCGCCCCGAGGAGCATCTTGCCACATGTCAACACTGGATCTGACTGAGAACCTCCAGGAGAGAGGCCCAAGCAAGATGCGCCCCGAGGAGCGTCTTGCCACATGTCAACACTGGGTCTGACTGAGCGCCTCCAGGAGAGAGGCCCAAGCAAGACGCGCCCCGAGGAGCGTCTTGTCACATGTCACTACTCGGTCTGACTGAGCGCTTCCAGGAGAGAAGCCCAAGCAAGACGTGCCCCGAGGAGCGTCTTGCCACATGTCAACAATGGGTCTGACTGAGGGCCTCCAGGAGAGAAGCCCAAGCAAGAAGCGCCCCGAGGAGCGTCTTGCCACATGTCAACACTGGGTCTGACTGAGTGCCTCCAGGAGAGAGGCCCAAGCAAGACACGCCCCGAGGAGCTTCTTGACACATGTAAACACTGGGTCTGACTGAGGGCCTCCTTGAGAGAAGCCCAAGCAAGACGCGCCCCGAGGAGAGTCTTGCCACATGTCAACACTGGGTCTGACAGAGGGCATCCAGGAGAGAGGCCCAAGCAATACGCGCCCCGAGGAGCTGCTTGCCACATGTCACCACTGGGTCTGACTGAGCGCCTCCAGGAGAGAGGCCCAAGCAAGACGCGCCCCGAGGAGCGTCTTGCCACGTGTCAACACTGGGTCTGACTTAGCGCCTCCAGGAGAGAGGCCCAAGCAAGATGCGCCCCGAGGAGCGTCTTGCCACGTGTCACCACTGGGTCTGACTGAGCTCCTCCAGGAGAGAGGCCCAAGCAAGACGCGCCCCGAGGAGCGTCTTGCCACGTGTCACCACTGGGTCTGATTGAGCACCTCTTGGAGAGAGGCCCCAGCAAGACGCGCCCCGAGGAGCGTCTTGCCTTATGTCAGCACTCGGTCTGACTGAGCGCCTCCAGGAGAGAGGCCCAAGCAAGACGCGCCCCGAGGAGCGTCTTGCCACATGTCACTACTCGGTCTAACTGAGCGCCTCCAGGAGAAAGGTCCAAGCAAGACGCGCCCCGAGGAGCGTCTTGCCACATGTCACTACTCGGTTTGACTGAGCGCCTCCAGGAGAGAGGCCCAAGCAAGACGTGCCCCGAGGAGCGTCTTGCCACATGTCAACAATGGGTCTGACTGAGGGCCTCCAGGAGAGAAGCCCAAGCAAGATGCGCCCCGAGGAGCGTCTTGCCACATGTCAACACTGGGTCTGACTGAGGGCCTCTAGGAGAGAGGTCCAAATAAGACGCGCCCCGAGGAGCGTCTTGCCACATGTCAACAATGGGTCTGACTGAGGGCCTCCAGGAGAGAAGCCCAAGCAAGACGGGCCCCGAGGAGCTTCTTGCCACGTGTCAACACTGGGTCTGATTGAGGGCCTTCTGGAGAGAGGCCCAAGCAAGACGCGCCCCGAGGAGCGTCTTGCCACATGTCAGCACTCGGTCTGACTGAGCGCCTCCAGGAGAGAGGCCCAAGCAAGACGCGCCCTGAGGAGCATCTTGACACATGTCTCCTCTGGGTCTGACTGAGTGCCTCCAGGAGAGAGGCCCAAGCAAGACGTGCCCCGAGGAGCGTCTTGCCACATGTCAACACTGGGTCTGACTGAGTGCCTCCATGAGAGAAGCCCCAGCAAGACGCGCCCCGAGGAGCATCTTGCCACATGTCAACACTGGATCTGACTGAGAACCTCCAGGAGCGAGGCCCAAGCAAGATGCGCCCCGAGGAGCGTCTTGCCACATGTCAACACTGGGTCTGACTGAGCGCCTCCAGGAGAGAGGCCCAAGCAAGACGCGCCCCGAGGAGCGTCTTGTCACATGTCACTACTCGGTCTGACTGAGCGCTTCCAGGAGAGAAGCCCAAGCAAGACGTGCCCCGAGGAGCGTCTTGCCACATGTCAACAATGGGTCTGACTGAGTGCCTCCAGGAGAGAAGCCCAAGCAAGAAGCGCCCCGAAGAGCGTCTTGCCACATGTCAACACTGGGTCTGACTGAGTGCCTCCAGGAGAGAGGCCCAAGCAAGACACGCCCCGAGGAGCTTCTTGACACATGTAAACACTGGGTCTGACTGAGGGCCTCCTTGAGAGAAGCCCAAGCAAGACGCGCCCCGAGGAGAGTCTTGCCACATGTCAAAACTGGGTCTGACAGAGGACATCCAGGAGAGAGGCCCAAGCAATACGCGCCCCGAGGAGCTTCTTGCCACATGTCACCACTGGGTCTGACTGAGCGCCTCCAGGAGAGAGGCCCAAGCAAGACGCGCCCCGAGGAGCGTCTTGCCACGTGTCAACACTGGGTCTGACTTAGCGCCTCCAGGAGAGAGGCCCAAGCAAGATGCGCCCCGAGGAGCGTCTTGCCACGTGTTACCACTGGGTCTGACTGAGCTCCTCCAGGAGAGAGGCCCAAGCAAGACGCGCCCCGAGGAGCGTCTTGCCACGTGTCACCACTGGGTCTGATTGAGCACCTCTAGGAGAGAGGCCCCAGCAAGACGCGCCCCGAGGAGCGTCTTGCCTTATGTCAGCACTCGGTCTGACTGAGCGCCTCCAGGAGAGAGGCCCAAGCAAGACGCGCCCCGAGGAGCGTCTTGCCACATGTCACTACTCGGTCTAACTGAGCGCCTCCAGGAGAAAGGTCCAAGCAAGACGCGCCCCGAGGAGCGTCTTGCCACATGTCACTACTCGGTTTGACTGAGCGCCTCCAGGAGAGAGGCCCAAGCAAGACGTGCCCAGAGGAGCGTCTTGCCACATGTCAACAATGGGTCTGACTGAGGGCCTCCAGGAGAGAAGCCCAAGCAAGACGCGCCCCGAGGAGCGTCTTGCCACATGTCAACACTGGGTCTGACTGAGGGCCTCTAGGAGAGAGGTCCAAATAAGACGCGCCCCGAGGAGCGTCTGGAGCGTCTTGCCACATGTCAGCACTCGGTCTGACTGAGCGCCTCCAGGAGAGAGGCCCAAGCAAGACGCGCCCTGAGGAGCATCTTGACACATGTCTCCTCTGGGTCTGACTGAGTGCCTCCAGGAGAGAGGCCCAAGCAAGACGTGCCCCGAGGAGCGTCTTGCCACATGTCAACACTGGGTCTGACTGAGTGCCTCCATGAGAGAAGCCCCAGCAAGACGCGCCCCGAGGAGCATCTTGCCACATGTCAACACTGGATCTGACTGAGAACCTCCAGGAGAGAGGCCCAAGCAAGATGCGCCCCGAGGAGCGTCTTGCCACATGTCAACACTGGGTCTGACTGAGCGCCTCCAGGAGAGAGGCCCAAGCAAGACGCGCCCCGAGGAGCGTCTTGCCACATGTCACTACTCGGTCTGACTGAGCGCTTCCAGGAGAGAAGCCCAAGCAAGACGTGCCCCGAGGAGCGTCTTGCCACATGTCAACAATGGGTCTGACTGAGTGCCTCCAGGAGAGAAGCCCAAGCAAGAAGCGCCCCGAAGAGCGTCTTGCCACATGTCAACACTGGGTCTGACTGAGTGCCTCCAGGAGAGAGGCCCAAGCAAGACACGCCCCGAGGAGCTTCTTGACACATGTAAACACTGGGTCTGACTGAGGGCCTCCTTGAGAGAAGCCCAAGCAAGACGCGCCCCGAGGAGAGTCTTGCCACATGTCAAAACTGGGTCTGACAGAGGGCATCCAGGAGAGAGGCCCAAGCAATACGCGCCCCGAGGAGCTTCTTGCCACATGTCACCACTGGGTCTGACTGAGCGCCTCCAGGAGAGAGGCCCAAGCAAGACGCGCCCCGAGGAGCGTCTTGCCACGTGTCAACACTGGGTCTGACTTAGCGCCTCCAGGAGAGAGGCCCAAGCAAGATGCGCCCCGAGGAGCGTCTTGCCACGTGTTACCACTGGGTCTGACTGAGCTCCTCCAGGAGAGAGGCCCAAGCAAGACGCGCCCCGAGGAGCGTCTTGCCACGTGTCACCACTGGGTCTGATTGAGCACCTCTAGGAGAGAGGCCCCAGCAAGACGCGCCCCGAGGAGCGTCTTGCCTTATGTCAGCACTCGGTCTGACTGAGCGCCTCCAGGAGAGAGGCCCAAGCAAGACGCGCCCCGAGGAGCGTCTTGCCACATGTCACTACTCGGTCTAACTGAGCGCCTCCAGGAGAAAGGTCCAAGCAAGACGCGCCCCGAGGAGCGTCTTGCCACATGTCACTACTCGGTTTGACTGAGCGCCTCCAGGAGAGAGGCCCAAGCAAGACGTGCCCAGAGGAGCGTCTTGCCACATGTCAACACTGGGTCTGACTGAGGGCCTCTAGGAGAGAGGTCCAAATAAGACGCGCCCCGAGGAGCGTCTTGCCACATGTCAACAATGGGTCTGACTCAGGGCCTCCAGGAGAGAAGCCCAAGCAAGACGGGCCCCGAGGAGCTTCTTGCCACGTGTCAACACTGGGTCTGATTGAGGGCCTTCTGGAGAGAGGCCCAAGCAAGACGCGCCCCGAGGAGCGTCTTGCCACATGTCAACAATGGGTCTGACTGAGGGCCTCCAGGAGAGAAGCCCAAGCAAGACGCGCCCCGAGGAGCTTCTTGCCACATGTCAGCACTCGGTCTGACTGAGCGCCTCCAGGAGAGAGGCCAAAGCAAGTCGCGCCCCGAGGAGCGTCTTGCCACGTGTCAACACTGGGTCTGACTTAGCGCCTCCAGGAGAGAGGCCCAAGCAAGATGCGCCCCGAGGAGCGTCTTGCCACGTGTCACCACTGGGTCTGACTGAGCTCCTCCAGGATAGAGGCCCAAGCAAGACGCGCCCCGAGGAGCGTCTTGCCACGTGTCAACACTGGGTCTGACTTAGTGCCTCCAGGAGAGAGGCCCAAGCAAGATGCGCCCCGAGGAGCGTCTTGCCACGTGTCACCACTGGGTCTGATAGAGCACCTCCAGGAGAGAGGCCCCAGCAAGACGCGCCCCGAGGAGCGTCTTGCCACATGTCACTACTCGGTCTGACTGAGCGCCTCCAGGAGAGAGGCCCAAGCAAGACGTGTCCCGAGGAGCGTCTTGCCACATGTCAACAATGGGTCTGACTGAGGGCCTCAAGGAGAGAAGCCCAAGCAAGACGCGCCCCGAGGAGCGTCTTGCCACATGTCAACACTGGGTCTGACTGAGGGCCTCCAGGAGAGAGGCCCAAATGAGACGCGCCCCGAGGAGCGTCTTGCCACATGTCAACAATGGGTCTGACTGAGGGCCTCCAGGAGAGAAGCCCAAGCAAGATGCGCCCCGAGGAGCGTCTTGCCACATGTCAGCACTGGGTCTCAATGAGGGCCTTCTGGTGAAAGGCCCAAGCAAGACGCGCCCCGAGGAGCGTCTTACCACATGTCAACAATGGGTCTGACTGAGGGCCTCCAGGAGAGAAGCCCAAGCAAGACGCGCCCCGAGGAGCGTCTTGCCAAATGTCAGCACTCGGTCTGACTGAGCGCCTCCAGGAGAGAGGCCCAAGCAAGACGTGCCCCGAGGAGCGTCTTGCCACATGTCAACACTGGGTCTGACTGAGCGCCTCCAGGAGAGAGGCCCAAGCAAGACGCACCCCGAGGAGCGTCTTGCCACATGTGAACACTGGGTCTGACTGAGTGCCTCCAGGAGAGAGGCCCAAGCAAGACGCGCCCGGAGGAGCGTCTTGCCACATGTCAGCACTCGGTCTGACTGAGCGTCTCCAGGAGAGAGGCCCAAGCAAGACGCGCCCCGAGGAGCATCTTGACACATGTCTCCTCTGGGTCTGACTGAGCGCCTCCAGGAGAGAGGCCCAAGCAAGACGTGCCCCGAGGAGCGTCTTGCCACATGTCAACAATGGGTCTGACTGAGGGCCTCCAGGAGAGAAGCCCAAGCAAGAAGCTTCCCGAGGAGCGTCTTGCCACATGTCAACACTGGGTCTAACTGAGCGCCTCCAGGAGAGAGGTCCAAGCAAGACACGCCCCGAGGAGCTTCTTGACACATGTCAACACTGGGTCTGACTGAGGGCCTCCAGGAGAGAAGCCCAAGCAAGACGCGCCCCGAGGAGCGTCTTGCCACATGTCAACACTGGGTCTGACTGAGGGACTCTAGGAGAGAGGTCCAAATAAGACGCGCCCCGAGGAGCGTCTTGCCACATGTCATCAATGGGTCTGACTGAGGGCCTCCAGGAGAGAAGCCCAAGCAAAACGCGCCCCGAGGAGCGTCTTGCCACATGTCAGCACTGGGTCTGATTGAGGGCCTTCTGGTGAAAGGCCCAAGCAAGACGCGCCCCGAGGAGCGTCTTGCCACATGTCAACAATGGGTCTGACTGAGGGCCTCCAGGAGAGAAGCCCAAGCAAGACACGCCCCGAGGAGCGTCTTGCCACATGTCAGCACTCGGTCTGACTGAGCGCCTCCAGGAGAGAGACCCAAGCAAGACGTGCCCCGAGGAGCGTCTTGCCACATGTCAACACTGGGTCTGACTGAGCGCCTCAAGGAGAGAGGCCCAAGCAAGACGCACCCCGAGGAGCGTTTTGCCACATGTCACCACTGGGTCTGACTGAGCGCCTCCAGGAGAGAGGCCCAAGCAAGACGCGCCCGGAGGAGCGTCTTGCCACATGTCAGCACTCGGTCTGACTGAGCGCCTCCAGGAGAGAGGCCCAAGCAAGACGCGCCCTGAGGAGCATCTTGACACATGTCTCCTCTGGGTCTGACTGAGTGCCTCCAGGAGAGAGGCCCAAGCAAGACGTGCCCCGAGGAGCGTCTTGCCACATGTCAACACTGGGTCTGACTGAGTGCCTCCATGAGAGAAGCCCCAGCAAGACGCGCCCCGAGGAGCATCTTGCCACATGTCAACACTGGATCTGACTGAGAACCTCCAGGAGAGAGGCCCAAGCAAGATGCGCCCCGAGGAGCGTCTTGCCACATGTCAACACTGGGTCTGACTGAGCGCCTCCAGGAGAGAGGCCCAAGCAAGACGCGCCCCGAGGAGCGTCTTGTCACATGTCACTACTCGGTCTGACTGAGCGCTTCCAGGAGAGAAGCCCAAGCAAGACGTGCCCCGAGGAGCGTCTTGCCACATGTCAACAATGGGTCTGACTGAGGGCCTCCAGGAGAGAAGCCCAAGCAAGCAGCGCCCCGAGGAGCGTCTTGCCACATGTCAACACTGGGTCTGACTGAGTGCCTCCAGGAGAGAGGCCCAAGCAAGACACGCCCCGAGGAGCTTCTTGACACATGTAAACACTGGGTCTGACTGAGGGCCTCCTTGAGAGAAGCCCAAGCAAGACGCGCCCCGAGGAGAGTCTTGCCACATGTCAACACTGGGTCTGACAGAGGGCATCCAGGAGAGAGGCCCAAGCAATACGCGCCCCGAGGAGCTTCTTGCCACATGTCACCACTGGGTCTGACTGAGCGCCTCCAGGAGAGAGGCCCAAGCAAGACGCGCCCCGAGGAGCGTCTTGCCACGTGTCAACACTGGGTCTGACTTAGCGCCTCCAGGAGAGAGGCCCAAGCAAGATGCGCCCCGAGGAGCGTCTTGCCACGTGTCACCACTGGGTCTGACTGAGCTCCTCCAGGAGAGAGGCCCAAGCAAGACGCGCCCCGAGGAGCGTCTTGCCACGTGTCACCACTGGGTCTGATTGAGCACCTCTAGGAGAGAGGCCCCAGCAAGACGCGCCCCGAGGAGCGTCTTGCCTTATGTCAGCACTCGGTCTGACTGAGCGCCTCCAGGAGAGAGGCCCAAGCAAGACGCGCCCCGAGGAGCGTCTTGCCACATGTCACTACTCGGTCTAACTGAGCGCCTCCAGGAGAAAGGTCCAAGCAAGACGCGCCCCGAGGAGCGTCTTGCCACATGTCACTACTCGGTTTGACTGAGCGCCTCCAGGAGAGAGGCCCAAGCAAGACGTGCCCCGAGGAGCGTCTTGCCACATGTCAACAATGGGTCTGACTGAGGGCCTCCAGGAGAGAAGCCCAAGCAAGACGCGCCCCGAGGAGCGTCTTGCCACATGTCAACACTGGGTCTGACTGAGGGCCTCTAGGAGAGAGGTCCAAATAAGACGCGCCCCGAGGAGCGTCTTGCCACATGTCAACAATGGGTCTGACTGAGGGCCTCCAGGAGAGAAGCCCAAGCAAGACGGGCCCCGAGGAGCTTCTTGCCACGTGTCAACACTGGGTCTGATTGAGGGCCTTCTGGAGAGAGGCCCAAGCAAGACGCGCCCCGAGGAGCGTCTTGCCACATGTCAACAATGGGTCTGACTGAGGGCCTCCAGGAGAGAAGCCCAAGCAAGACGCGCCCCGAGGAGCTTCTTGCCACATGTCAGCACTCGGTCTGACTGAGCGCCTCCAGGAGAGAGGCCAAAGCAAGACGCGCCCCGAGGAGCGTCTTGCCACGTGTCAACACTGGGTCTGACTTAGCGCCTCCAGGAGAGAGGCCCAAGCAAGATGCGCCCCGAGGAGCGTCTTGCCACGTGTCACCACTGGGTCTGACTGAGCTCCTCCAGGATAGAGGCCCAAGCAAGACGCGCCCCGAGGAGCGTCTTGCCACGTGTCAACACTGGGTCTGACTTAGTGCCTCCAGGAGAGAGGCCCAAGCAAGATGCGCCCCGAGGAGCGTCTTGCCACGTGTCACCACTGGGTCTGATAGAGCACCTCCAGGAGAGAGGCCCCAGCAAGACGCGCCCCGAGGAGCGTCTTGCCACATGTCACTACTCGGTCTGACTGAGCGCCTCCAGGAGAGAGGCCCAAGCAAGACGTGTCCCGAGGAGCGTCTTGCCACATGTCAACAATGGGTCTGACTGAGGGCCTCAAGGAGAGAAGCCCAAGCAAGACGCGCCCCGAGGAGCGTCTTGCCACATGTCAACACTGGGTCTGACTGAGGTCCTCCAGGAGAGAGGCCCAAATGAGACGCGCCCCGAGGAGCGTCTTGCCACATGTCAACAATGGGTCTGACTGAGGGCCTCCAGGAGAGAAGCCCAAGCAAGATGCGCCCCGAGGAGCGTCTTGCCACATTCCAGCACTGGGTCTCATTGAGGGCCTTCTGGTGAAAGGCCCAAGCAAGACGCGCCCCGAGGAGCGTCTTGCCACATGTCAACAATGGGTCTGACTGAGGGCCTCCAGGAGAGAAGCCCATTCAAGACGCGCCCCGAGGAGCGTCTTGCCACATGTCAGCACTCGGTCTGACTGAGCGCCTCCAGGAGAGAGGCCCAAGCAAGACGTGCCCCGAGGAGCGTCTTGCCACATGTCAACACTGGGTCTGACTGAGCGCCTCCAGGAGAGAGGCCCAAGCAAGACGCACTCCGAGGAGCGTCTTGCCACATGTGAACACTGGGTCTGACTGAGTGCCTCCAGGAGAGAGGCCCAAGCAAGACGCGCCGGGAGGAGCGTCTTGCCACATGTCAGCACTCGGTCTGACTGAGCGTCTCCAGGAGAGAGGCCCAAGCAAGACGCGCCCCGAGGAGCATCTTGACACATGTCTCCTCTGGGTCTGACTGAGCGCCTCCAGGAGAGAGGCCCAAGCAAGACGTGCCCCGAGGAGCGTCTTGCCACATGTCAACAATGGGTCTGACTGAGGGCCTCCAGGAGAGAAGCCCAAGCAAGAAGCTTCCCGAGGAGCGTCTTGCCACATGTCAACACTGGGTCTAACTGAGCGCCTCCAGGAGAGAGGTCCAAGCAAGACGCGCCCCGAGGAGCGTCTTGCCACATGTCAACACTGGGTCTGACTGAGGTCCTCCAGGAGAGAGGCCCAAATGAGACGCGCCCCGAGGAGCGTCTTGCCACATGTCAACAATGGGTCTGACTGAGGGCCTCCAGGAGAGAAGCCCAAGCAAGATGCGCCCCGAGGAGCGTCTTGCCACATTCCAGCACTGGGTCTCATTGAGGGCCTTCTGGTGAAAGGCCCAAGCAAGACGCGCCCCGAGGAGCGTCTTGCCACATGTCAACAATGGGTCTGACTGAGGGCCTCCAGGAGAGAAGCCCAAGCAAGACGCGCCCCGAGGAGCGTCTTGCCACATGTCAACAATGGGTCTGACTGAGGGCCTCCAGGAGAGAAGCCCAAGCAAGACGCGCCCCGAGGAGCGTCTTGCCACATGTCAACACTGGGTCTGACTGAGGGCCTCTAGGAGAGAGGTCCAAATAAGACGCGCCCCGAGGAGCGTCTTGCCACATGTCAACAATGGGTCTGACTGAGGGCCTCCAGGAGAGAAGCCCAAGCAAGACGGGCCCCGAGGAGCTTCTTGCCACGTGTCAACACTGGGTCTGATTGAGGGCCTTCTGGAGAGAGGCCCAAGCAAGACGCGCCCCGAGGAGCGTCTTGCCACATGTCAACAATGGGTCTGACTGAGGGCCTCCAGGAGAGAAGCCCAAGCAAGACGCGCCCCGAGGAGCTTCTTGCCACATGTCAGCACTCGGTCTGACTGAGCGCCTCCAGGAGAGAGGCCAAAGCAAGACGCGCCCCGAGGAGCGTCTTGCCACGTGTCAACACTGGGTCTGACTTAGCGCCTCCAGGAGAGAGGCCCAAGCAAGATGCGCCCCGAGGAGCGTCTTGCCACGTGTCACCACTGGGTCTGACTGAGCTCCTCCAGGATAGAGGCCCAAGCAAGACGCGCCCCGAGGAGCGTCTTGCCACGTGTCAACACTGGGTCTGACTTAGTGCCTCCAGGAGAGAGGCCCAAGCAAGATGCGCCCCGAGGAGCGTCTTGCCACGTGTCACCACTGGGTCTGATAGAGCACCTCCAGGAGAGAGGCCCCAGCAAGACGCGCCCCGAGGAGCGTCTTGCCACATGTCACTACTCGGTCTGACTGAGCGCCTCCAGGAGAGAGGCCCAAGCAAGACGTGTCCCGAGGAGCGTCTTGCCACATGTCAACAATGGGTCTGACTGAGGGCCTCAAGGAGAGAAGCCCAAGCAAGACGCGCCCCGAGGAGCGTCTTGCCACATGTCAACACTGGGTCTGACTGAGGTCCTCCAGGAGAGAGGCCCAAATGAGACGCGCCCCGAGGAGCGTCTTGCCACATGTCAACAATGGGTCTGACTGAGGGCCTCCAGGAGAGAAGCCCAAGCAAGATGCGCCCCGAGGAGCGTCTTGCCACATTCCAGCACTGGGTCTCATTGAGGGCCTTCTGGTGAAAGGCCCAAGCAAGACGCGCCCCGAGGAGCGTCTTGCCACATGTCAACAATGGGTCTGACTGAGGGCCTCCAGGAGAGAAGCCCATTCAAGACGCGCCCCGAGGAGCGTCTTGCCACATGTCAGCACTCGGTCTGACTGAGCGCCTCCAGGAGAGAGGCCCAAGCAAGACGTGCCCCGAGGAGCGTCTTGCCACATGTCAACACTGGGTCTGACTGAGCGCCTCCAGGAGAGAGGCCCAAGCAAGACGCACTCCGAGGAGCGTCTTGCCACATGTGAACACTGGGTCTGACTGAGTGCCTCCAGGAGAGAGGCCCAAGCAAGACGCGCCGGGAGGAGCGTCTTGCCACATGTCAGCACTCGGTCTGACTGAGCGTCTCCAGGAGAGAGGCCCAAGCAAGACGCGCCCCGAGGAGCATCTTGACACATGTCTCCTCTGGGTCTGACTGAGCGCCTCCAGGAGAGAGGCCCAAGCAAGACGTGCCCCGAGGAGCGTCTTGCCACATGTCAACAATGGGTCTGACTGAGGGCCTCCAGGAGAGAAGCCCAAGCAAGAAGCTTCCCGAGGAGCGTCTTGCCACATGTCAACACTGGGTCTAACTGAGCGCCTCCAGGAGAGAGGTCCAAGCAAGACGCGCCCCGAGGAGCGTCTTGCCACATGTCAACACTGGGTCTGACTGAGGTCCTCCAGGAGAGAGGCCCAAATGAGACGCGCCCCGAGGAGCGTCTTGCCACATGTCAACAATGGGTCTGACTGAGGGCCTCCAGGAGAGAAGCCCAAGCAAGATGCGCCCCGAGGAGCGTCTTGCCACATTCCAGCACTGGGTCTCATTGAGGGCCTTCTGGTGAAAGGCCCAAGCAAGACGCGCCCCGAGGAGCGTCTTGCCACATGTCAACAATGGGTCTGACTGAGGGCCTCCAGGAGAGAAGCCCAAGCAAGACGCGCCCCGAGGAGCGTCTTGCCACATGTCAGCACTCGGTCTGACTGAGCGCCTCCAGGAGAGAGGCCCAAGCAAGACGTGCCCCGAGGAGCGTCTTGCCACATGTCAACACTGGGTCTGACTGAGCGCCTCCAGGAGAGAGGCCCAAGCAAGACGCACTCCGAGGAGCGTCTTGCCACATGTGAACACTGGGTCTGACTGAGTGCCTCCAGGAGAGAGGCCCAAGCAAGACGCGCCCGGAGGAGCGTCTTGCCACATGTCAGCACTCGGTCTGACTGAGCGTCTCCAGGAGAGAGGCCCAAGCAAGACGCGCCCCGAGGAGCATCTTGACACATGTCTCCTCTGGGTCTGACTGAGCGCCTCCAGGAGAGAGGCCCAAGCAAGACGTGCCCCGAGGAGCGTCTTGCCACATGTCAACAATGGGTCTGACTGAGGGCCTCCAGGAGAGAAGCCCAAGCAAGAAGCTTCCCGAGGAGCGTCTTGCCACATGTCAACACTGGGTCTAACTGAGCGCCTCCAGGAGAGAGGTCCAAGCAAGACACGCCCCGAGGAGCTTCTTGACACATGTCAACACTGGGTCTGACTGAGGGCCTCGATGAGAGAAGCCCAAGCAAGACGCGCCCCGAGGAGAGTCTTGCCACATGTCAACACTGGGTCTGACAGAGGGCATCCAGGAGAGAGGCCCAAGCAATACGCGCCCCGAGGAGCGTCTTGCCACATGTCACCACTGGGTCTGACTGAGCGCCTCCAGGAGAGAGGCCCAAGCAAGACGCGCCCCGAGGAGCGTCTTGCCACGTGTCAACACTGGGTCTGACAGAGGGCCTTCTGGAGAGAGGCCCAAGCAAGACGCGCCCCGAGGAGTGTCTTGCCACATGTCAACAATGGGTCTGACTGAGGGCCTCCAGGAGAGAAGCCCAAGCAAGACGCGCCCCGAGGAGCTTCTTGCCACATGTCAGCACTCGGTCTGACTGAGCGCCTCCAGGAGAGAGTCCCAAGCAAGACGCGCCCCGAGGAGCGTCTTGACACATGTCAACACTGGGTCTGACAGAGGGCCTCCATGAGAGAGGCCCGAGCAAGACGCGCCCCGAGGAGTGTCTTGCCACATGTCAACACTGGGTCTGACTGAGCGCCTCCAGGAGAGAGGCCCAAGCAAGACGCGCCCCGAGGAGCGTCTTGCCACGTGTCAACACTGGGTCTGACTTAGCGCCTCCAGGAGAGAGGCCCAAGCAAGATGCGCCCCGAGAAGCGTCTTGCCACGTGTCACCACTGGGTCTGACTGAGCTCCTCCAGGAGAGAGGCCCAAGCAAGACGCGCCCCGAGGAGCGACTTGCCTTATGTCAGCACTCGGTCTGACTGAGCACCTCCAGGAGAGAGGCCCAAGCAAGACGCGCCCCGAGGAGCGTCTTGCCACATGTCACTACTCGGTCTAACTGAGCGCCTCCAGGAGAAAGGTCCAAGCAAGACACGCCCCGAGGAGCGTCTTGCCACATGTCACTACTCGGTTTGACTGAGCGCCTCCAGGAGAGAGGCCCAAGCAAGACGTGCCCCGAGGAGCGTCTTGCCACATGTCAACAATGGGTCTGACTGAGGGCCTCCAGGAGAGAAGCCCAAGCAAGACGCGCCCCGAGGAGAGTCTTGCCACATGTCAACACTGGGTCTGACTGAGGGCCTCTAGGAGAGAGGTCCAAGCAAGACGCGCCCCGAGGAGCGTCTTGCCACATGTCAACAATGGGTCTGACTGAGGGCCTCCAGGAGAGAAGCCCAAGCAAGACGCGCCCCGAGGAGCGTCTTGCCACATGTCAGCACTCGGTCTGACTGAGCGCCTCCAGGAGAGAGGCCCAAGTAAGACGCGCCCCGAGGAGCGTCTTGCCACGTGTCAACACTGGGTCTGATTGAGGGCCTTCTGGAGAGAGGCCCAAGCAAGACGCGCCCCGAGGAGCGTCTTGCCACATGTCAACAATGGGTCTTACTGAGGGCCTCCAGGAGAGAAGCCCAAGCAACACGCGCCCCGAGGAGCTTCTTGCCACATTTCAGCACTCGGTCTGACTGAGCGCCTCCAGGAGAGAGGCCAAAGCAAGACGCGCCCCGAGGAGCGTCTTGACACATGTCAACACTGGGTCTGACAGAGGGCCTCCATGAGAGAGGCCCAAGAAAGACGCGCCCCGAGGAGTGTCTTGCCACATGTCAACACTGGGTCTGACTGAGCGCCTCCAGGAGAGAGGCCCAAGCAAGATGCGCCCCGAGGAGCGTCTTGCCACGTGTCACCACTGTGTCTGACTGAGCGCCTCCAGGAGAGAGGCCCAAGAAAGACGCGCCCCGAGGAGCGTCTTGCCACGTGTCACCACTGGGTCTGATTGAGCGCCTCCAGGAGAGAGGCCCCAGCAAGACGCGCCCCGAGGAGCGTCTTGCCTTATGCCACTACTCGGTCTGACTGATCGCCTCCAGGAGAGAGGTCCAAGCAAGACGTGCCCCGAGGAGCGTCTTGCCACATGTCAACAATGGGTCTGACTGAGGTTCTCCAGGAGAGAAGCCCAAGCAAGACGCGCCCCGAGGAGCGTCTTGCCACATGTCAACAATGGGTCTGACTGAGGGCCTCCAGGAAAGAAGCCCAAGCAACACTCGGCCCGAGGAGCGTCTTGCCACATGTCAGCACTCGGTCTGACTGAGAGCCTCCAGGAGAGAGGCCCAAGCAACACGCGCCCCGAGGAGCGTCAGGCCACATGTCACTACTCAGTCTGACTGAGCGCCTCCAGGAGAGAGGCCCAAGCAAGACGCGCCCCGAGGAGCGTCTTGTCACATGTCAACACTGGGTCTTTCTGAGCGCCTCCAGGAGAGAAGCCCAAGCAACACGCGGCTCGAGGAGCGTCTTGCCACATGTCAGCACTCGGTCTGACTGAGAGCCTCCAGGAGAGAGGCCCAAGCAAGACGCGCCCCGAGGAGCGTCTTGCCACATGTCAACAATGGGTCTGACTGAGGGCCTCCAGGAGAGAAGCCCAAGCAAGACGCGCCCCGAGGAGCGTCTTGACACATGTCAACACTGGGTCTGACAGAGGGCCTCCAGGAGAGAGGCCCAAGCAAGACGCGCCCCGAGGAGTGTCTTGCCACATGTCACCACTTGGTCTGACTGAGCGCCTCCAGGAGAGAGGCCCAAGCAACACGCGCCCCGAGGAGCGTCAGGCCACCTTTCACTACTCAGTCTGACTGAGCGCCTCCAGGAGAGAGGCCCAAGCAAGACGCGCCCCGAGGAGCATCTTGCCACATGTCAACAATGGGTCTTACTGAGGGCCTCCAGGAGAGAAGCCCAAGCAAGACTCGCCCCGAGGAGCTTCTTGCCACATGTCAGCACTCGGTCTGACTGAGCGCCTCCAGGAGAGAGGCCAAAGCAAGACGCGCCCCGAGGAGCGTCTTGACACATGTCAACACTGGGTCTGACAGAGGGCCTCCATGAGAGAGGCCCAAGCAAGACGCGCCCCGAGGAGTGTCTTGCCACATGTCAACACTGGGTCTGACAGAGGGCCTCCAGGAGAGAGGCCCAAGCAAGACGCGCCCCGAGGAGTGTCTTGCCACATGTCACCACTTGGTCTGACTGAGCGCCTCCAGGAGAGAGGCCCAAGCAACACGCGCCCCGAGGAGCGTCAGGCCACATGTCACTACTCAGTCTGACTGAGCGCCTCCAGGAGAGAGGCCCAAGCAAGACGCGCCCCGAGGAGCGTCTTGCCACGTGTCAACACTGGGTCTGATTGAGGGCCTTCTGGAGAGAGGCCCAAGCAAGACGCGCCCCGAGGAGCTTCTTGACACATGTCAACACTGGGTCTGACAGAGGAACTCCTTGAGAGAGGCCCAAACAAGACGCGCCCCGAGGAGTGTCTTGCCACATGTCAACACTGGGTCTGACTGAGCGCCTCCAGGAGAGAGGCCCAAGCAAGACGCGCCCCGAGGAGCCTCTTGCCACGTGTCAACACTGGGTCTGATTGAGGGCCTTCTGGAGAGAGGCCCAAGCAAGACGCGCCCCGAGGAGCGTCTTGCCACATGTCAACAATGGTTCTTACTGACGGCCTCCAGGAGAGAAGCCCAAGCAAGATGCGCCCCGAGGAGCTTCTTGCCACATGTCAGCACTCGGGCTGACTGAGCACCTCCAGGAGAGAGGCCAAAGCAAGACGCCCCCGGAGGAGCGTCTTGACACATGTCAACACTGGGTCTGACAGAGGGACTCCATGAGAGAGGCCCAAGCAAGACGCGCCCCGAGGAGTGTCTTGCCAAATGTCAACACTGGGTCTGAAAGAGGGCCTCCAGGAGAGAGGCCCAAGCAAGACGCGCCCCGAGGAGCGTCAGGCCACATGTCACTACTCAGTCTGACTGAGCGCCTCCAGGAGAGAGGCCCAAGCAAGACGCGCCCCGAGGAGCGTCTTGCCACATGTCAACAATGGGTCTTCCTGAGGGCCTCCAGGAGAGAAGCCCAAGCAAGACTCGCCCCGAGGAGCTTCTTGCCAAATGTCAGCACTCGGTCTGACTGAGCGCCTCCAGGAGAGAGGCCAAAGCAAGACGCGCCCCGAGAAGTGTCTTGCCACATGTCAACACTGGGTCTGACAGAGGGCCTCCAGGAGAGAGGCCCAAGCAACACGCGCCCCGAGGAGCGTCAGGCGACATGTCACTACTCAGTCTGACTAAGCGCCTCCAGGAGGGAGGCCCAAGCAAGACGCGCCCCGAGGAGCGTCTTGCCACGTGTCAACACTGGGTCTGATTGAGGGCCTTCTGGAGAGAGGCCCAAGCAAGACGTGCCCCGAGGAGCGTCTTGCCACATGTCACCACTTGGTCTGACTGAGCATCTCCAGGAGAGAGGCCCAAGCAACACGCGCCCCGAGGAGCGTCAGGCCACATGTCACTACTCGGTCTGACTGAGCGCCTCCAGGAGAGAGGTCCAAGCAACACGCGCCCCGAGGAGCGTCTTGCCACATGTCAACACTGGGTCTGACTGAGTGCCTCCATGAGAGAAGCCCCAGCAAGACGGGCCCTGAGGAGCGTCTTGCCACATGTCACTACTTGGTCTGACTGAGCGCCTCCAGGAGAGAGGCCCAAGCAAGACGTGCCCCGAGGAGCGTCTTGCCACATGTCAACACTGGGTCTTACTGAGCACCTCCAGGAGAGAGGCCCAAGCAAGACACGCCCCGAGGAGCGTCTTGACACATGTCAACACTGGGTCTGACTGAGGGCCTCCATGAGAGAAGCCCAAGCAAGACGCGCCCCGATGAGCGTCTTTCCACGTGTCACCACTGGGTCTGACTGAGCGCCTCCAGGAGAGAGGCCCAAGCAAGACGCGCCCCGAGGAGCGTCTTGACACATGTCAACACTGGGTCTGACAGATGGCCTCCAGGAGATAGGCCCAAGCAAGACGCGCCCCGAGGAGTGTCTTGCCACATGTCACCACTGGATCTGACTGAGTGCCTCCAGGAGAGAGGCCCAAGCAAGACACGCCCCGAGGAGCGTCAGGACACATGTCACTACTCAGTCAGACTGAGCGCCTCCAGGAGAGAGGCCCAAGCAAATGCTCCCCGAGGAGCGTCTTGCCACATGTCAGCACTGGGTCTGACTGAGCGCCTCCAGGAGAGAGGCCCAAGCAAGACGCGCCCCGATGAGCGTCTTGCCACGTGTCACCACTGGGTCTGACTGAGCGCCTCCAGGAGAGAGGCCCAAGCAAGACGCGCCCCGAGGAGCGTCTTGACACGTGTCAACACTGGGTCTGACTGAGGGCCTCCAGGAGAGAGGCCCAAGCAAGATGCGCCCGGAGGAGCGTCTTGCCACATGTCAACACTGGGTCTGAAAGAGGGCCTCCAGGAGAGAGGCCCAAGCAAGACGCGCCCCGAGGAGCGTCTTGCCACATGTCACCTCTGGTTCTGACTGAGAGCCTCCAGGAGAGAGGCCCAAGCAAGACGCGCCCCGAGGAGCGTCTTGCCACATGTCAACAATGGGTCTGACTGAGGGCCTCCAGGAGAGAAGCCCAAGCAAGACGCGCCCCGAGGAGCGTCTTGACACATGTCAACACTGGGTCTGACAGAGGGCCTCCAGCAGAGAGGCCCAAGCAAGACGCGCCCCGAGGAGTGTCTTGCCACATGTCACCACTTGGTCTGACTGAGCGCCTCCAGGAGAGAGGCCCAAGCAACACGCGCCCCGAGGAGCGTCAGGCCACCTGTCACTACTCAGTCTGACTGAGCGCCTCCAGGAGAGAGGCCCAAGCAAGACGCGCCCCGAGGAGCGTCTTGCCACATGTCAACAATGGGTCTTACTGAGGGCCTCCAGGAGAGAAGCCCAAGCAAGACTCGCCCCGAGGAGCTTCTTGCCACATGTCAGCACTCGGTCTGACTGAGCGCCTCCAGGAGAGAGGCCAAAGCAAGACGCGCCCCCAGGAGCGTCTTGACACATGTCAACACTGGGTCTGACAGAGGGCCTCCATGAGAGAGGCCCAAGCAAGACGCGCCCCGAGGAGTGTCTTGCCACATGTCAACACTGGGTCTGACAGAGGGCCTCCAGGAGAGAGGCCCAAGCAAGACGCGCCCCGAGGAGTGTCTTGCCACATGTCACCACTTGGTCTGACTGAACGCCTCCAGGAGAGAGGCCCAAGCAACACGCGCCCCGAGGAGCGTCAGGCCACATGACACTACTCAGTCTGACTGAGCGCCTCCAGGAGAGAGGCCCAAGCAAGACGCGCCCCGAGGAGCGTCTTGCCACGTGTCAACACTGGGTCTGATTGAGGGCCTTCTGGAGAGAGGCCCAAGCAAGACGCGCCCCGAGGAGCGTCTTACCACATGTCACCACTTGGTCTGACTGAGCGCCTCCAGGAGAGAGGCCCAAGCAACACGCGCCCCGAGGAGCGTCAGGCCAAATGTCACTACTCAGTCTGACTGAGCGCCTCCAGGAGAGAGGCCCAAGCAAGACGCGCCCCGAGGAGCGTCTTGCCACATGTCAACAATGGGTCTTACTGAGGGCCTCCAGGAGAGAAGCCCAAGCAAGACGCGCCCCGAGGAGCTTCTTTACACATGTCAACACTGGGTCTGACAGAGGAACTCCATGAGAGAGGCCCAAACAAGACGCGCCCCGAGGAGTGTCTTGCCACATGTCAATACTGGGTCTGACTGAGCGCCTCCAGGAGAGAGGCCCAAGCAAGACGCGCCCCGAGGAGCGTCTTGCCACGTGTCAACACTGGGTCTGATTGAGGGCCTTCTGGAGAGAGGCCCAAGCAAGACGCGCCCCGAGGAGCGTCTTGCCACATGTCAACAATGGTTCTTACTGAGGGCCTCCAGGAGAGAAGCCCAAGCAAGACGCGTTCCGAGGAGCTTCTTGCCACATGTCAGCACTCGGTCTGACTGAGCGCCTCCAGGAGAGAGGCCAAAGCAAGATGCCCCCCGAGGAGCGTCTTGACACATGTCAACACTGGGTCTGACAGAGGGCCTCCATGAGAGAGGCCCAAGCAAGACGCGCCCCGAGGAGTGTCTTGCCAAATGTCAACACTGGGTCTGACTGAGCGCCTCAGGGAGAGAGGTCCAGGCAAGACGCGCCCCGAGGAGCGTCTTGCCACATGTCACTACTCGGTCTGACTGAGCGCCTCAGGGAGAGAGGTCCAAGCAAGACGCGCCCCGAGGAGTGTCTTGCCACATGTCAACACTGGGTCTGACTGAGTGCCTCCATGATAGAAGCCCCAGTAAGACGCGCCCCGAGGAGCGTCTTGCCACATGTCAACAATGGGTCTGACTGAGGGCCTCCAGGAGAGAAGCCCAAGCAAGACACGCCCCGAGGAGCGTCTTGACACATGTCAACACTGGGTCTGACTGAGGGCCTCCATGAGAGAAGCCCAAGCAAGACGCGCCCCGAGGAGAGTCTTGCCACATGTAAACACTCGGTCTGACAGAGGGCATCCAGGAGAGAGGCCCAAGCAATACGCGCCCCGAGGAGCGTCTTGCCACATGTCACCACTGGGTCTGACTGAGCGCCTCCAGGAGAGAGACCCAACCAAGACGCGCCCTGAGGAGCGTCTTGCCACATGCCAACACTGGGTCTGACAGAGGGCCTCCAGGAGAGAGGCCCAAGCAAGACGCGCCCCGAGGAGTGTCTTGCCACATGTCACCACTGGGTCTGACTGAGCGCCTCCAGGAGAGAGGCCCAAGCAAGACGCGCCCCGAGGAGCGTCTTGTCACATGTCAACACTGGGTCTTTCTGAGCGCCTCCAGGAGAGAAGCCCAAGCAAGACGCGCCCCGAGGAGAGTCTTTCCACATGTCAGCACTCGGTCTGACTGAGCGCCTCCAGGAGAGAGGCCAAAGGAAGATGCGCCCCGAGGAGCGTCTTGCCACATGTCAACAATGGGTATGACTGACGTCCTCCCGGAGAGAAGCCCAAGCAAGAAGCGCCCGGAGGAGCGTCTTGACACATGTCAACACTGGGTCTGACAGAAAGCCTCCAGGAGAGAGGCCCAAGCAAGACGCGCCCCGAGGAGTGTCTTGCCACATGTCACCACTTGGTCTGACTGAGCGCCTCCAGGAGAGAGGCCCAAGCAACACGCGCCCCGAGGAGCGTCAGGCCACATGTCACTACTCAGTCTGACTGAGCGCCTCCAGGAGAGAGGCCCAAGTAAGACGCGCCCCGAGGAGCGTCTTGCCACGTGTCAACACTGGGTCTGATTGAGGGCCTTCTGGAGAGAGGCCCAAGCAAGACGCGCCCCGAGGAGCGTCTTGCCACATGTCAACAATGGGTCTTACTGAGGGCCTCCAGGAGAGAAGCCCAAGCAACACGCGCCCCGAGGAGCTTCTTGCCACATTTCAGCACTCGGTCTGACTGAGCGTCTGCAGGAGAGAGGCCAAAGCAAGACGCGCCCCGAGGAGCGTCTTGACACATGTCAACACTGGGTCTGACAGAGGGCCTCCATGAGAGAGGCCCAAGCAAGACGCGCCCCGAGGAGTGTCTTGCCACATGTCAACACTGGGTCTGACTGAGCGCCTCCAGGAGAGAGGCCCAAGCAAGACGCGCCCGAAGGAGCGTCTTGCCACGTGTCAACACTGGGTCTGACTGAGCGCCTCCAGGAGAGAGGCCCAAGCAAGATGCGCCCCGAGGAGCGTCTTGCCACGTGTCACCACTGGGTCTGACTGAGCGCCTCCAGGAGAGAGGCCCAAGAAAGACGCGCCCCGAGGAGCGTCTTGCCACGTGTCACCACTGGGTCTGATTGAGTGCCTCCAGGAGAGAGGCCCCAGCAAGACGCGCCCCGAGGAGCGTCTTGCCTTATGTCACTACTCGGTCTGACTGAGCGCCTCCAGGAGAGAGGTCCAAGCAAGACGTGCCCCGAGGAGCGTCTTGCCACATGTCAACAATGGGTCTGACTGAGGGCCTCCAGGAGAGAAGCCCAAGCAAGACGCGCCCCGAGGAGCGTCTTGCCACATGTCAACACTGGGTCTGACTGAGCGCCTCCAGGAGAGAGGCCCAAGCAAGACGCGCCCCGAGGAGCGTCAGGCCACATGTCACTACTCAGTCTTACTGAGCGCCTCCAGGAGAGAGGCCCAAGCGAGACGCGCCCCGAGGAGACTCTTGCCACATGTCAACACTGGGTCTGATTTAGGGCCTTCTGGAGAGAGGCCCAAGCAAGACGCGCCCCGAGGAGCGTCTTGCCACATGTCACCTCTGGTTCTGACTGAGCGCCTCCAGGAGAGAGGCCCAAGCAAGACGCGCCCCGAGGAGCGTCTTGCCACATGTCAACAATGGGTCTGACTGAGGGCCTCCAGGAAAGAAGCCCAAGCAACACTCGGCCCGAGGAGCGTCTTGCCACATGTCAGCACTCGGTCTGACTGAGCGCCTCCAGGAGAGAGGCCCAAGCAAGACGCGCCCCGAGGAGCGTCTTGCCACATGTCAACAATGGGTCTGACTGAGGGCCTCCAGGAGAAAAGCCCAAGCAAGACGCGCCCCGAGGAGCGTCTTGACACATGTCAACACTGGGTCTGACAGAGGGCCTCCAGGAGAGAGGCCCAAGCAAGACGTGCCCCGAGGAGTGTCTTGCCACATGTCACCACTTGGTCTGACTGAGCGCCTCCAGGAGAGAGGCCCAAGCAACACGCGCCCCGAGGAGCGTCAGGCCACATGTCACTACTCAGTCTGACTGAGCGCCTCCAGGAGAGAGGCCCAAGCAAGACGCGCCCCGAGGAGCGTCTTGCCACATGTCAACAATGGGTCTTACTGAGGGCCTCCAGGAGAGAGGCCCAAGCAAGACTCGCCCCGAGGAGCGTCTTGCCACATGTCAGCACTCGGTCTGACTGAGCGCCTCCAGGAGAGAGGCCCAAGCAAGATGCGCCCCGAGGAGCGTCTTGCCACATGTCACTACTCAGTCTGACTGAGCGCCTCCAGGAGAGAGGCCCAAGCAAGACGCGCCCCGAGGAGTGTCTTGCCACATGTCACCACTGGGTCTGACTGAGTGCCTCCAGGAGAGAGGCCCAAGCAAGACACGCCCCGAGGAGCGTCAGGACACATGTCACTACTCAGTCTGACTGAGCGCCTCCAGGAGAGAGGCCCAAGCAAATGCTCCCCGAGGAGCGTCTTGCCACATGTCAGCACTGGGTCTGACTGAGCGCCTCCAGGAGAGAGGCCCAAGCAAGACGCGCCCCGATGAGCGTCTTGCCACGTGTCACCACTGGGTCTGACTGAGCACCTCCAGGAGAGAGGCCCAAGCAAGACGCGCCCCGAGGAGCGTCTTGACACGTGTCAACACTGGGTCTGACTGAGGGCCTCCAGGAGAGAGGCCCAAGCAAGATGCGCCCGGAGGAGCGTCTTGCCACATGTCAACACTGGGTCTGAAAGAGGGCCTCCAGGAGAGAGGCCCAAGCAAGACGCGCCCCGAGGAGCGTCTTGCCACATGTCACCTCTGGTTCTGACTGAGAGCCTCCAGGAGAGAGGCCCAAGCAAGACGCGCCCCGAGGAGCGTCTTGCCACATGTCAACAATGGGTCTGACTGAGGGCCTCCAGGAGAGAAGCCCAAGCAAGACGCGCCCCGAGGAGCGTCTTGACACATGTCAACACTGGGTCTGACAGAGGGCCTCCAGCAGAGAGGCCCAAGCAAGACGCGCCCCGAGGAGTGTCTTGCCACATGTCACCACTTGGTCTGACTGAGCGCCTCCAGGAGAGAGGCCCAAGCAACACGCGCCCCGAGGAGCGTCAGGCCACCTGTCACTACTCAGTCTGACTGAGCGCCTCCAGGAGAGAGGCCCAAGCAAGACGCGCCCCGAGGAGCGTCTTGCCACATGTCAACAATGGGTCTTACTGAGGGCCTCCAGGAGAGAAGCCCAAGCAAGACTCGCCCCGAGGAGCTTCTTGCCACATGTCAGCACTCGGTCTGACTGAGCACCTCCAGGAGAGAGGCCAAAGCAAGACGCGCCCCCAGGAGCGTCTTGACACATGTCAACACTGGGTCTGACAGAGGGCCTCCATGAGAGAGGCCCAAGCAAGACGCGCCCCGAGGAGTGTCTTGCCACATGTCAACACTGGGTCTGACAGAGGGCCTCCAGGAGAGAGGCCCAAGCAAGACGCGCCCCGAGGAGTGTCTTGCCACATGTCACCACTTGGTCTGACTGAACGCCTCCAGGAGAGAGGCCCAAGCAACACGCGCCCCGAGGAGCGTCAGGCCACATGACACTACTCAGTCTGACTGAGCGCCTCCAGGAGAGAGGCCCAAGCAAGACGCGCCCCGAGGAGCGTCTTGCCACGTGTCAACACTGGGTCTGATTGAGGGCCTTCTGGAGAGAGGCCCAAGCAAGACGCGCCCCGAGGAGCGTCTTACCGCATGTCACCACTTGGTCTGACTGAGCGCCTCCAGGAGAGAGGCCCAAGCAACACGCGCCCCGAGGAGCGTCAGGCCACATGTCACTACTCAGTCTGACTGAGCGCCTCCAGGAGAGAGGCCCAAGCAAGACGCGCCCCGAGGAGCGTCTTGCCACATGTCAACAATGGGTCTTACTGAGGGCCTCCAGGAGAGAAGCCCAAGCAAGACGCGCCCCGAGGAGCTTCTTTACACATGTCAACACTGGGTCTGACAGAGGAACTCCATGAGAGAGGCCCAAACAAGACGCGCCCCGAGGAGTGTCTTGCCACATGTCAATACTGGGTCTGACTGAGCGCCTCCAGGAGAGAGGCCCAAGCAAGACGCGCCCCGAGGAGCGTCTTGCCACGTGTCAACACTGGGTCTGATTGAGGGCCTTCTGGAGAGAGGCCCAAGCAAGACGCGCCCCGAGGAGCGTCTTGCCACATGTCAACAATGGTTCTTACTGAGGGCCTCCAGGAGAGAAGCCCAAGCAAGACGCGTTCCGAGGAGCTTCTTGCCACATGTCAGCACTCGGTCTGACTGAGCGCCTCCAGGAGAGAGGCCAAAGCAAGATGCCCCCCGAGGAGCGTCTTGACACATGTCAACACTGGGTCTGACAGAGGGCCTCCATGAGAGAGGCCCAAGCAAGACGCGCCCCGAGGAGTGTCTTGCCAAATGTCAACACTGGGTCTGACTGAGCGCCTCAGGGAGAGAGGTCCAGGCAAGACGCGCCCCGAGGAGCGTCTTGCCACATGTCACTACTCGGTCTGACTGAGCGCCTCAGGGAGAGAGGTCCAAGCAAGACGCGCCCCGAGGAGTGTCTTGCCACATGTCAACACTGGGTCTGAATGAGTGCCTCCATGATAGAAGCCCCAGTAAGACGCGCCCCGAGGAGCGTCTTGCCACATGTCAACAATGGGTCTGACTGAGGGCCTCCAGGAGAGAAGCCCAAGCAAGACACGCCCCGAGGAGCGTCTTGACACATGTCAACACTGGGTCTGACTGAGGGCCTCCATGAGAGAAGCCCAAGCAAGACGCGCCCCGAGGAGAGTCTTGCCACATGTCAACACTCGGTCTGACAGAGGGCATCCAGGAGAGAGGCCCAAGCAATACGCGCCCCGAGGAGCGTCTTGCCACATGTCACCACTGGGTCTGACTGAGCGCCTCCAGGAGAGAGACCCAACCAAGACGCGCCCTGAGGAGCGTCTTGCCACATGCCAACACTGGGTCTGACAGAGGGCCTCCAGGAGAGAGGCCCAAGCAAGACGCGCCCCGAGGAGTGTCTTGCCACATGTCACCACTGGGTCTGACTGAGCGCCTCCAGGAGAGAGGCCCAAGCAAGACGCGCCCCGAGGAGCGTCTTGTCACATGTCAACACTGGGTCTTTCTGAGCGCCTCCAGGAGAGAAGCCCAAGCAAGACGCGCCCCGAGGAGAGTCTTTCCACATGTCAGCACTCGGTCTGACTGAGCGCCTCCAGGAGAGAGGCCAAAGGAAGATGCGCCCCGAGGAGCGTCTTGCCACATGTCAACAATGGGTATGACTGACGTCCTCCCGGAGAGAAGCCCAAGCAAGAAGCGCCCGGAGGAGCGTCTTGACACATGTCAACACTGGGTCTGACAGAAAGCCTCCAGGAGAGAGGCCCAAGCAAGACGCGCCCCGAGGAGTGTCTTGCCACATGTCACCACTTGGTCTGACTGAGCGCCTCCAGGAGAGAGGCCCAAGCAACACGCGCCCCGAGGAGCGTCAGGCCACATGTCACTACTCAGTCTGACTGAGCACCTCCAGGAGAGAGGCCCAAGTAAGACGCGCCCCGAGGAGCGTCTTGCCACGTGTCAACACTGGGTCTGATTGAGGGCCTTCTGGAGAGAGGCCCAAGCAAGACGCGCCCCGAGGAGCGTCTTGCCACATGTCAACAATGGGTCTTACTGAGGGCCTCCAGGAGAGAAGCCCAAGCAACACGCGCCCCGAGGAGCTTCTTGCCACATTTCAGCACTCGGTCTGACTGAGCGTCTCCAGGAGAGAGGCCAAAGCAAGACGCGCCCCGAGGAGCGTCTTGACACATGTCAACACTGGGTCTGACAGAGGGCCTCCATGAGAGAGGCCCAAGCAAGACGCGCCCCGAGGAGTGTCTTGCCACATGTCAACACTGGGTCTGACTGAGCGCCTCCAGGAGAGAGGCCCAAGCAAGACGCGCCCGAAGGAGCGTCTTGCCACGTGTCAACACTGGGTCTGACTGAGCGCCTCCAGGAGAGAGGCCCAAGCAAGATGCGCCCCGAGGAGCGTCTTGCCACGTGTCACCACTGGGTCTGACTGAGCGCCTCCAGGAGAGAGGCCCAAGAAAGACGCGCCCCGAGGAGCGTCTTGCCACGTGTCACCACTGGGTCTGATTGAGTGCCTCCAGGAGAGAGGCCCCAGCAAGACGCGCCCCGAGGAGCGTCTTGCCTTATGTCACTACTCGGTCTGACTGAGCGCCTCCAGGAGAGAGGTCCAAGCAAGACGTGCCCCGAGGAGCGTCTTGCCACATGTCAACAATGGGTCTGACTGAGGGCCTCCAGGAGAGAAGCCCAAGCAAGACGCGCCCCGAGGAGCGTCTTGCCACATGTCAACACTGGGTCTGACTGAGCGCCTCCAGGAGAGAGGCCCAAGCAAGACGCGCCCTGAGGAGCGTCAGGCCACATGTCACTACTCAGTCTTACTGAGCGCCTCCAGGAGAGAGGCCCAAGCGAGACGCGCCCCGAGGAGAGTCTTGCCACATGTCAACACTGGGTCTGATTTAGGGCCTTCTGGAGAGAGGCCCAAGCAAGACGCGCCCCGAGGAGCGTCTTGCCACATGTCACCTCTGGTTCTGACTGAGCGCCTCCAGGAGAGAGGCCCAAGCAAGACGCGCCCCGAGGAGCGTCTTGCCACATGTCAACAATGGGTCTGACTGAGGGCCTCCAGGAAAGAAGCCCAAGCAACACTCGGCCCGAGGAGCGTCTTGCCACATGTCAGCACTCGGTCTGACTGAGCGCCTCCAGGAGAGAGGCCCAAGCAAGACGCGCCCCGAGGAGCGTCTTGCCACATGTCAACAATGGGTCTGACTGAGGGCCTCCAGGAGAAAAGCCCAAGCAAGACGCGCCCCGAGGAGCGTCTTGACACATGTCAACACTGGGTCTGACAGAGGGCCTCCAGGAGAGAGGCCCAAGCAAGACGTGCCCCGAGGAGTGTCTTGCCACATGTCACCACTTGGTCTGACTGAGCGCCTCCAGGAGAGAGGCCCAAGCAACACGCGCCCCGAGGAGCGTCAGGCCACATGTCACTACTCAGTCTGACTGAGCGCCTCCAGGAGAGAGGCCCAAGCAAGACGCGCCCCGAGGAGCGTCTTGCCACATGTCAACAATGGGTCTTACTGAGGGCCTCCAGGAGAGAGGCCCAAGCAAGACTCGCCCCGAGGAGCGTCTTGCCACATGTCAGCACTCGGTCTGACTGAGCGCCTCCAGGAGAGAGGCCCAAGCAAGACGCGCCCCGAGGAGCGTCTTGCCACATGTCAACAATGGGTCTTACTGAGGGCCTCCAGGAGAGAGGCCCAAGCAAGATGCGCCCCGAGGAGCGTCTTGCCACATGTCACTACTCAGTCTGACTGAGCGCCTCCAGGAGAGAGGCCAAAGCAAGACGCGCCCCGAGGAGTGTCTTGCCACATGTCAACACTGGGTCTGACAGAGGGCCTCCAGGAGAGAGGCCCAAGCAAGACGCGCCCCGAGGAGTGTCTTGCCACATGTCACCACTTGGTCTGACTGAGCGCCTCCAGGAGAGAGGCCCAAGCAACACGCGGCCCGAGGAGCGTCAGGCCACATGTCACTACTCAGTCTGACTGAGCACCTCCAGAAGAGAGGCCCAAGCAACACGCGCCCCGAGGAGCGTCAGGCCACATGTCACTACTCAGTCTGACTGAGCGCCTCCAGGAGAGAGGCCCAAGTAAGACGCGCCCCAAGGAGCGTCTTGCCACGTGTCAACACTGGGTCTGATTGAGGGCCTTCTGGAGAGAGGCCCAAGCAAGACGCGCCCCGAGGAGCGTCTTGCCACATGTCAACAATGGGTCTTACTGAGGGCCTCCAGGAGAGAAGCCCAAGCAACACGCGCCCCGAGGAGCTTCTTGCCACATTTCAGCACTCGGTCTGACTGAGCGCCTCCAGGAGAGAGGCCAAAGCAAGACGCGCCCCGAGGAGCGTCTTGACACATGTCAACACTGGGTCTGACAGAGGGCCTCCATGAGAGAGGCCCAAGCAAGACGCGCCCCGAGGAGCGTCTTGCCACGTGTCAACACTGGGTCTGACTGAGCGCCTCCAGGAGAGAGGCCCAAGCAAGATGCACCCCGAGGAGCGTCTTGCCACGTGTCACCACTGGGTCTGACTGAGCGCCTCCAGGAGAGAGGCCCAAGAAAGACGCGCCCCGAGGAGCGTCTTGCCACGTGTCACCACTGGGTCTGATTGAGTGCCTCCAGGAGAGAGGCCCCAGCAAGACGCGCCCCGAGGAGCGTCTTGCCTTATGTCACTACTCGGTCTGACTGAGCGCCTCCAGGAGAGAGGTCCAAGCAAGACGTGCCCCGAGGAGCGTCTTGCCACATGTCAACAATGGGTCTGACTGAGGGCCTCCAGGAGAGAAGCCCAAGCAAGACGCGCCCCGAGGAGCGTCTTGCCACATGTCAACACTGGGTCTGACTGAGCGCCTCCAGGAGAGAGGCCCAAGCAAGACGCGCCCCGAGGAGCGTCAGGCCACATGTCACTACTCAGTCTGACTGAGCGCCTCCAGGAGAGAGGCCCAAGCGAGACGCGCCCCGAGGAGAGTCTTGCCACATGTCAACACTGGGTCTGATTGAGGGCCTTCTGGAGAGAGGCCCAAGCAAGACGCGCCCCGAGGAGCTTCTTGCCACATGTCAACAATGGGTCTTACTGAGGGCCTCCAGGAGAGAGGCCCAAGCAAGATGCGCCCGGAGGAGCGTCTTGCCACATGTCAACACTGGGTCTGACAGAGGGCCTCCAGGAGAGAGGCCCAAGCAAGACGCGCCCCGAGGAGCGTCTTGCCACATGTCACCTCTGGTTCTGACTGAGCGCCTCCAGGAGAGAGGCCCAAGCAAGACGCGCCCCGAGGAGCGTCTTGCCACATGTCAACAATGGGTCTGACTGAGGGCCTCCAGGAAAGAAGCCCAAGCAACACTCGGCCCGAGGAGCGTCTTGCCACATGTCAACAATGGGTCTGACTGAGGGCCTCCAGGAGAGAAGCCCAAGCAAGACGCGCCCCGAGGAGCGTCTTGACACATGTCAACACTGGGTCTGACTGAGCGCCTCCAGGAGAGAGGCCCAAGCAAGACGCGCCCCGAGGAGCGTCTTGCCACATGTCAACAATGGGTCTGACTGAGGGCCTCCAGGAGAGAAGCCCAAGCAAGACGCGCCCCGAGGAGCGTCTTGACACATGTCAACACTGGGTCTGACAGAGGGCCTCCAGGAGAGAGGCCCAAGCAAGACGTGCCCCGAGGAGTGTCTTGCCACATGTCACCACTTGGTCTGACTGAGCGCCTCCAGGAGAGAGGCCCAAGCAACACGCGCCCCGAGGAGCATCAGGCCACATGTCACTACTCAGTCTGACTGAGTGCCTCCAGGAGAGAGGCCCAAGCAAGACGCGCCCCGAGGAGCGTCTTGCCACATGTCAACAATGGGTCTTACTGAGGGCCTCCAGGAGAGAGGCCCAAGCAAGACTCGCCCCGAGGAGCTTCTTGCCAAATGTCAGCACTCGGTCTGACTGAGCGCCTCCAGGAGAGAGGCCAAAGCAAGACGCGCCCCGAGGAGTGTCTTGCCACATGTCAACACTGGGTCTGACAGAGGGCCTCCAGGAGAGAGGCCCAAGCAAGACGCGCCCCGAGGAGTGTCTTGCCACATGTCACCACTTGGTCTGACTGAGCGCCTCCAGGAGAGAGGCCCAAGCAACACGCGGCCCGAGGAGCGTCAGGCCACATGTCACCACTTGGTCTGACTGAGCGCCTCCAGGAGAGAGGCCCAAGCAAGACGCGCCCCGAGGAGCTTCTTGCCACAGTACTCAGCACTCGGTCTGACTGAGCGCCTACAAGAGAGAGGCCAAAACAAGAAGCGCCCCGAGGAGCGTCTTGACACATGTCAACACTAGGTCTGACAGAGGGCCTCCATGAGAGAGGCCCAAGCAAGACTCGCCCCGAGGAGTGTCTTGCCACATGTCAACACTGGGTCTGACTGAGGGCCTCCAGGAGAGAAGCCCAAGCAAGACGCGCCCCGAGGAGCGTCTTGACACATGTCAACACTGGGTCTGACAGAGGGCCTCCAGGAGAGAGGCCCAGGCAAGACGTGCCCCGAGGAGTGTCTTGCCACATGTCACCACTTGGTCTGACTGAGCGCCTCCAGGAGAGAGGCCCAAGCAACACGCGCCCCGAGGAGCGTCAGGCCACATGTCACTACTCAGTCTGACTGAGCGCCTCCAGGAGAGAGGCCCAAGCAAGACGCGCCCCGAGGAGCGTCTTGCCACATGTCAACAATGGGTCTTACTGAGGGCCTCCAGGAGAGAGGCCCAAGCAAGACTCGCCCCGAGGAGCTTCTTGCCAAATGTCAGCACTCGGTCTGACTGAGCGCCTCCAGTAGAGAGGCCAAAGCAAGACGCGCCCCGAGGAGTGTCTTGCCACATGTCAACACTGGGTCTGACAGAGGGCCTCCAGGAGAGAGGCCCAAGCAAGACGCGCCCCGAGGAGTGTCTTGCCACATGTCACCACTTGGTCTGACTGAGCGCCTCCAGGAGAGAGGCCCAAGCAACACGCGGCCCGAGGAGCGTCTTGTCACATGTCACTACTCAGTCTGACTGAGCGCCTCCAGGAGAGAGGCCCAAGCAAGACGCGCCCCGAGGAGCGTCTTGCCAGATGTCACTACTCAGTCTGACTGAGAGCCTCCAGGAGAGAGGCCCAAGCAAGACGCGCCCCGAGGAGCGTCTTGCCACATGTCAACAATGGGTCTTACTGAGGGCCTCCAGGAGAGAGGCCCAAGCAAGACTCGCCCCGAGGAGCTTCTTGCCAAATGTCAGCACTCGGTCTGACTGAGCGCCTCCAGGAGAGAGGCCAAAGCAAGACGCGCCCCGAGGAGTGTCTTGCCACATGTCAACACTGGGTCTGACAGAGGGCCTCCAGGAGAGAGGCCCAAGCAAGACGCACCCCGAGGAGTGTCTTGCCACATGTCACCACTTGGTCTGACTGAGCGCCTCCAGGAGAGAGGCCCAAGCAACACGCGGCCCGAGGAGCGTCAGGCCACATGTCACTACTCAGTCTGACTGAGCACCTCCGGAAGAGAGGCCCAAGCAACACGCGCCCCGAGGAGCGTCAGGCCACATGTCACTACTCAGTCTGACTGAGCGCGTCCAGGAGAGAGGCCCAAGTAAGACGCGCCCCGAGGAGCGTCTTGCCACGTGTCAACACTGGGTCTGATTGAGGGCCTTCTGGAGAGAGGCCCAAGCAAGACGCGCCCCGAGGAGCGTCTTGCCACATGTCAACAATGGGTCTTACTGAGGGCCTCCAGGAGAGAAGCCCAAGCAACACGCGCCCCGAGGAGCTTCTTGCCACATTTCAGCACTCGGTCTGACTGAGCGCCTCCAGGAGAGAGGCCAAAGCAAGACGCGCCCCGAGGAGCGTCTTGACACATGTCAACACTGGGTCTGACAGAGGGCCTCCATGAGAGAGGCCCAAGCAAGACGCGCCCCGAGGAGCGTCTTGCCACGTGTCAACACTGGGTCTGACTGAGCGCCTCCAGGAGAGAGGCCCAAGCAAGATGCACCCCGAGGAGCGTGTTGCCACGTGTCACCACTGGGTCTGACTGAGCGCCTCCAGGAGAGAGGCCCAAGAAAGACGCGCCCCGAGGAGCGTCTTGCCACGTGTCACCACTGGGTCTGATTGAGTGCCTCCAGGAGAGAGGCCCCAGCAAGACGCGCCCCGAGGAGCGTCTTGCCTTATGTCACTACTCGGTCTGACTGAGCGCCTCCAGGAGAGAGGTCCAAGCAAGACGTGCCCCGAGGAGCGTCTTGCCACATGTCAACAATGGGTCTGACTGAGGGCCTCCAGGAGAGAAGCCCAAGCAAGACGCGCCCCGAGGAGCGTCTTGCCACATGTCAACACTGGGTCTGACTGAGCGCCTCCAGGAGAGAGGCCCAAGCAAGACGCGCCCCGAGGAGCGTCAGGCCACATGTCACTACTCAGTCTGACTGAGCGCCTCCAGGAGAGAGGCCCAAGCGAGACGCGCCCCGAGGAGAGTCTTGCCACATGTCAACACTGGGTCTGATTGAGGGCCTTCTGGAGAGAGGCCCAAGCAAGACGCGCCCCGAGGAGCTTCTTGCCACATGTCAACAATGGGTCTTACTGAGGGCCTCCAGGAGAGAGGCCCAAGCAAGATGCGCCCGGAGGAGCGTCTTGCCACATGTCAACACTGGGTCTGACAGAGGGCCTCCAGGAGAGAGGCCCAAGCAAGACGCGCCCCGAGGAGCGTCTTGCCACATGTCACCTCTGGTTCTGACTGAGCGCCTCCAGGAGAGAGGCCCAAGCAAGACGCGCCCCGAGGAGCGTCTTGCCACATGTCAACAATGGGTCTGACTGAGGGCCTCCAGGAAAGAAGCCCAAGCAACACTCGGCCCGAGGAGCGTCTTGCCACATGTCAACAATGGGTCTGACTGAGGGCCTCCAGGAGAGAAGCCCAAGCAAGACGCGCCCCGAGGAGCGTCTTGACACATGTCAACACTGGGTCTGACTGAGCGCCTCCAGGAGAGAGGCCCAAGCAAGACGCGCCCCGAGGAGCGTCTTGCCACATGTCAACAATGGGTCTGACTGAGGGCCTCCAGGAGAGAAGCCCAAGCAAGACGCGCCCCGAGGAGCGTCTTGACACATGTCAACACTGGGTCTGACAGAGGGCCTCCAGGAGAGAGGCCCAAGCAAGACGTGCCCCGAGGAGTGTCTTGCCACATGTCACCACTTGGTCTGACTGAGCGCCTCCAGGAGAGAGGCCCAAGCAACACGCGCCCCGAGGAGCGTCAGGCCACATGTCACTACTCAGTCTGACTGAGTGCCTCCAGGAGAGAGGCCCAAGCAAGACGCGCCCCGAGGAGCGTCTTGCCACATGTCAACAATGGGTCTTACTGAGGGCCTCCAGGAGAGAGGCCCAAGCAAGACTCGCCCCGAGGAGCTTCTTGCCAAATGTCAGCACTCGGTCTGACTGAGCGCCTCCAGGAGAGAGGCCAAAGCAAGACGCGCCCCGAGGAGTGTCTTGCCACATGTCAACACTGGGTCTGACAGAGGGCCTCCAGGACAGAGGCCCAAGCAAGACGCGCCCCGAGGAGTGTCTTGCCACATGTCACCACTTGGTCTGACTGAGCGCCTCCAGGAGAGAGGCCCAAGCAACACGCGGCCCGAGGAGCGTCAGGCCACATGTCACCACTTGGTCCGACTGAGCGCCTCCAGGAGAGAGGCCCAAGCAAGACGCGCCCCGAGGAGCTTCTTGCCACAGTACTCAGCACTCGGTCTGACTGAGCGCCTACAGGAGAGAGGCCAAAACAAGAAGCGCCCCGAGGAGCGTCTTGACACATGTCAACACTAGGTCTGACAGAGGGCCTCCATGAGAGAGGCCCAAGCAAGACTCGCCCCGAGGAGTGTCTTGCCACATGTCAACACTGGGTCTGACTGAGGGCCTCCAGGAGAGAAGCCCAAGCAAGACGCGCCCCGAGGAGCGTCTTGACACATGTCAACACTGGGTCTGACAGAGGGCCTCCAGGAGAGAGGCCCAAGCAAGACGTGCCCCGAGGAGTGTCTTGCCACATGTCACCACTTGGTCTGACTGAGCGCCTCCAGGAGAGAGGCCCAAGCAACACGCGCCCCGAGGAGCGTCAGGCCACATGTCACTACTCAGTCTGACTGAGCGCCTCCAGGAGAGAGGCCCAAGCAAGACGCGCCCCGAGGAGCGTCTTGCCACATGTCAACAATGGGTCTTACTGAGGGCCTCCAGGAGAGAGGCCCAAGCAAGACTCGCCCCGAGGAGCTTCTTGCCAAATGTCAGCACTCGGTCTGACTGAGCGCCTCCAGTAGAGAGGCCAAAGCAAGACGCGCCCCGAGGAGTGTCTTGCCACATGTCAACACTGGGTCTGACAGAGGGCCTCCAGGAGAGAGGCCCAAGCAAGACGCGCCCCGAGGAGTGTCTTGCCACATGTCACCACTTGGTCTGACTGAGCGCCTCCAGGAGAGAGGCCCAAGCAACACGCGGCCCGAGGAGCGTCAGGCCACATGTTACTACTCAGTCTGACTGAGCGCCTCCAGGAGAGAGGCCCAAGCAACACGCGCCCCGAGGAGCGTCAGGCCATATGTCACTACTCAGTCTGACTGAGCGCCTCCAGGAGAGAGGCCCAAGTAAGACGCGCCCCGAGGAGCGTCTTGCCACGTGTCAACACTGGGTCTGATTGAGGGCCTTCTGGAGAGAGGCCCAAGCAAGACGCGCCCCGAGGAGCGTCTTGCCACATGTCAACAATGGGTCTTACTGAGGGCCTCCAGGACAGAAGCCCAAGCAACACGCGCCCCGAGGAGCTTCTTGCCACATTTCAGCACTCGGTCTGACTGAGCGCCTCCAGGAGAGAGGCCAAAGCAAGACGCGCCCCGAGGAGCGTCTTGACACATGTCAACACTGGGTCTGACAGAGGGCCTCCATGAGAGAGGCCCAAGCAAGACGCGCCCCGAGGAGTGTCTTGCCACATGTCAACAATGGGTCTGACTGAGCGCCTCCAGGAGAGAGGCCCAAGCAAGATGCGCCGCGAGGAGCGTCTTGCCACGTGTCAACAATGGGTCTGACTGAGGGCCTCCAGGAGAGAAGCCCAAGCAAGACGCGCCCCGAGGAGCGTCTTGACACATGTCAACACTGGGTCTGACAGAGGGCCTCCAGGAGAGAGGCCCAAGCAAGACGCGCCCCGAGGAGCGTCTTGCCACGTGTCAACACTGGGTCTGACTGAGCGCCTCCAGGAGAGAGGCCCAAGCAAGATGCACCCCGAGGAGCGTGTTGCCACGTGTCACCACTGGGTCTGACTGAGCGCCTCCAGGAGAGAGGCCCAAGAAAGACGCGCCCCGAGGAGCGTCTTGCCACGTGTCACCACTGGGTCTGATTGAGTGCCTCCAGGAGAGAGGCCCCAGCAAGACGCGCCCCGAGGAGCGTCTTGCCTTATGTCACTACTCGGTCTGACTGAGCGCCTCCAGGAGAGAGGTCCAAGCAAGACGTGCCCCGAGGAGCGTCTTGCCACATGTCAACAATGGGTCTGACTGAGGGCCTCCAGGAGAGAAGCCCAAGCAAGACGCGCCCCGAGGAGCGTCTTGCCACATGTCAACACTGGGTCTGACTGAGCGCCTCCAGGAGAGAGGCCCAAGCAAGACGCGCCCCGAGGAGCGTCAGGCCACATGTCACTACTCAGTCTGACTGAGCGCCTCCAGGAGAGAGGCCCAAGCGAGACGCGCCCCGAGGAGAGTCTTGCCACATGTCAACACTGGGTCTGATTGAGGGCCTTCTGGAGAGAGGCCCAAGCAAGACGCGCCCCGAGGAGCTTCTTGCCACATGTCAACAATGGGTCTTACTGAGGGCCTCCAGGAGAGAGGCCCAAGCAAGATGCGCCCGGAGGAGCGTCTTGCCACATGTCAACACTGGGTCTGACAGAGGGCCTCCAGGAGAGAGGCCCAAGCAAGACGCGCCCCGAGGAGCGTCTTGCCACATGTCACCTCTGGTTCTGACTGAGCGCCTCCAGGAGAGAGGCCCAAGCAAGACGCGCCCCGAGGAGCGTCTTGCCACATGTCAACAATGGGTCTGACTGAGGGCCTCCAGGAAAGAAGCCCAAGCAACACTCGGCCCGAGGAGCGTCTTGCCACATGTCAACAATGGGTCTGACTGAGGGCCTCCAGGAGAGAAGCCCAAGCAAGACGCGCCCCGAGGAGCGTCTTGACACATGTCAACACTGGGTCTGACTGAGCGCCTCCAGGAGAGAGGCCCAAGCAAGACGCGCCCCGAGGAGCGTCTTGCCACATGTCAACAATGGGTCTGACTGAGGGCCTCCAGGAGAGAAGCCCAAGCAAGACGCGCCCCGAGGAGCGTCTTGACACATGTCAACACTGGGTCTGACAGAGGGCCTCCAGGAGAGAGGCCCAAGCAAGACGTGCCCCGAGGAGTGTCTTGCCACATGTCACCACTTGGTCTGACTGAGCGCCTCCAGGAGAGAGGCCCAAGCAACACGCGCCCCGAGGAGCGTCAGGCCACATGTCACTACTCAGTCTGACTGAGTGCCTCCAGGAGAGAGGCCCAAGCAAGACGCGCCCCGAGGAGCGTCTTGCCACATGTCAACAATGGGTCTTACTGAGGGCCTCCAGGAGAGAGGCCCAAGCAAGACTCGCCCCGAGGAGCTTCTTGCCAAATGTCAGCACTCGGTCTGACTGAGCGCCTCCAGGAGAGAGGCCAAAGCAAGACGCGCCCCGAGGAGTGTCTTGCCACATGTCAACACTGGGTCTGACAGAGGGCCTCCAGGACAGAGGCCCAAGCAAGACGCGCCCCGAGGAGTGTCTTGCCACATGTCACCACTTGGTCTGACTGAGCGCCTCCAGGAGAGAGGCCCAAGCAACACGCGGCCCGAGGAGCGTCAGGCCACATGTCACCACTTGGTCCGACTGAGCGCCTCCAGGAGAGAGGCCCAAGCAAGACGCGCCCCGAGGAGCTTCTTGCCACAGTACTCAGCACTCGGTCTGACTGAGCGCCTACAGGAGAGAGGCCAAAACAAGAAGCGCCCCGAGGAGCGTCTTGACACATGTCAACACTAGGTCTGACAGAGGGCCTCCATGAGAGAGGCCCAAGCAAGACTCGCCCCGAGGAGTGTCTTGCCACATGTCAACACTGGGTCTGACTGAGGGCCTCCAGGAGAGAAGCCCAAGCAAGACGCGCCCCGAGGAGCGTCTTGACACATGTCAACACTGGGTCTGACAGAGGGCCTCCAGGAGAGAGGCCCAAGCAAGACGTGCCCCGAGGAGTGTCTTGCCACATGTCACCACTTGGTCTGACTGAGCGCCTCCAGGAGAGAGGCCAAAGCAACACGCGCCCCGAGGAGCGTCAGGCCACATGTCACTACTCAGTCTGACTGAGCGCCTCCAGGAGAGAGGCCCAAGCAAGACGCGCCCCGAGGAGCGTCTTGCCACATGTCAACAATGGGTCTTACTGAGGGCCTCCAGGAGAGAGGCCCAAGCAAGACTCGCCCCGAGGAGCTTCTTGCCAAATGTCAGCACTCGGTCTGACTGAGCGCCTCCAGTAGAGAGGCCAAAGCAAGACGCGCCCCGAGGAGTGTCTTGCCACATGTCAACACTGGGTCTGACAGAGGGCCTCCAGGAGAGAGGCCCAAGCAAGACGCGCCCCGAGGAGTGTCTTGCCACATGTCACCACTTGGTCTGACTGAGCGCCTCCAGGAGAGAGGCCCAAGCAACACGCGGCCCGAGGAGCGTCAGGCCACATGTTACTACTCAGTCTGACTGAGCGCCTCCAGGAGAGAGGCCCAAGCAACACGCGCCCCGAGGAGCGTCAGGCCATATGTCACTACTCAGTCTGACTGAGCGCCTCCAGGAGAGAGGCCCAAGTAAGACGCGCCCCGAGGAGCGTCTTGCCACGTGTCAACACTGGGTCTGATTGAGGGCCTTCTGGAGAGAGGCCCAAGCAAGACGCGCCCCGAGGAGCGTCTTGCCACATGTCAACAATGGGTCTTACTGAGGGCCTCCAGGACAGAAGCCCAAGCAACACGCGCCCCGAGGAGCTTCTTGCCACATTTCAGCACTCGGTCTGACTGAGCGCCTCCAGGAGAGAGGCCAAAGCAAGACGCGCCCCGAGGAGCGTCTTGACACATGTCAACACTGGGTCTGACAGAGGGCCTCCATGAGAGAGGCCCAAGCAAGACGCGCCCCGAGGAGTGTCTTGCCACATGTCAACAATGGGTCTGACTGAGCGCCTCCAGGAGAGAGGCCCAAGCAAGATGCGCCGCGAGGAGCGTCTTGCCACGTGTCAACAATGGGTCTGACTGAGGGCCTCCAGGAGAGAAGCCCAAGCAAGACGCGCCCCGAGGAGCGTCTTGACACATGTCAACACTGGGTCTGACAGAGGGCCTCCAGGAGAGAGGCCCAAGCAAGACGTGCCACGAGGAGTGTCTTGCCACATGTCACCACTTGGTCTGACTGAGCGCCTCCAGGAGAGAGGCCCAAGCAACACGCGCCCCGAGGAGCGTCTTGCCACGTGTCACCACTGGGTCTGACTGAGCGCCTCCAGGAGAGAGGCCCAAGAAAGACGCGCCCCGAGGAGCGTCTTGCCACGTGTCACCACTGGGTCTGATTGAGTGCCTCCAGGAGAGAGGCCCCAGCAAGACGCGCCCCGAGGAGCGTCAGGCCACATGTCACTACTCAGTCTGACTGAGCGCCTCCAGGAGAGAGGCCCAAGCGAGACGCGCCCCGAGGAGAGTCTTGCAACATGTCAACACTGGGTCTGATTGAGGGCCTTCTGGAGAGAGGCCCAAGCAAGACGCGCCCCGAGGAGCTTCTTGCCACATGTCAACAATGGGTCTTACTGAGGGCCTCCAGGAGAGAGGCCCAAGCAAGATGCGCCCGGAGGAGCGTCTTGCCACATGTCAACACTGGGTCTGACAGAGGGCCTCCAGGAGAGAGGCCCAAGCAAGACGCGCCCCGAGGAGCGTCTTGCCACATGTCACCTCTGGTTCTGACTGAGCGCCTCCAGGAGAGAGGCCCAAGCAAGACGCGCCCCGAGGAGCGTCTTGCCACATGTCAACAATGGGTCTGACTGAGGGCCTCCAGGAAAGAAGCCCAAGCAACACTCGGCTCGAGGAGCGTCTTGCCACATGTCAGCACTCGGTCTGACTGAGCGCCTCCAGGAGAGAGGCCCAAGCAAGACGCGCCCCGAGGAGCGTCTTGCCACATGTCAACAATGGGTCTGACTGAGGGCCTCCAGGAGAGAAGCCCAAGCAAGACGCGCCCCGAGGAGCGTCTTGACACATGTCAACACTGGGTCTGACAGAGGGCCTCCAGGAGAGAGGCCCAAGCAAGACGTGCCACGAGGAGTGTCTTGCCACATGTCACCACTTGGTCTGACTGAGCGCCTCCAGGAGAGAGGCCCAAGCAACACGCGCCCCGAGGAGCGTCAGGCCATATGTCACTACTCAGTCTGACTGAGCGCCTCCAGGAGAGAGGCCCAAGCAAGACGCGCCCCGAGGAGCGTCTTGCCACATGTCAACAATGGGTCTTACTGAGGGCCTTCTGGAGAGAGGCCCAAGCAAGACGCGCCCCGAGGAGCTTCTTGCCACATGTCAACAATGGGTCTTACTGAGGGCCTCCAGGAGAGAGGCCCAAGCAAGATGCGCCCGGAGGAGCGTCTTGCCACATGTCAACACTGGGTCTGACAGAGGGCCTCCAGGAGAGAGGCCCAAGCAAGACGCGCCCCGAGGAGCGTCTTGCCACATGTCAACAATGGGTCTGACTGAGGGCCTCCAGGAGAGAAGCCCAAGCAAGACGCGTCCCGAGGAGCGTCTTGACACATGTCAACACTGGGTCTGACAGAGGGCCTCCAGGAGAGAGGCCCAAGCAAGACGTGCCACGAGGAGTGTCTTGCCACATGTCACCACTTGGTCTGACTGAGCGCCTCCAGGAGAGAGGCCCAAGCAACACGCGCCCCGAGGAGCGTCAGGCCACATGTCACTACTCAATCTGACTGAGCGCCTCCAGGAGAGAGGCCCAAGCAAGACGCGCCCCGAGGAGCGTCTTGCCACATGTCAACAATGGGTCTTACTGAGGGCCTCCAGGAGAGAGGCCCAAGCAAGACTCGCCCCGAGGAGCTTCTTGCCAAATATCAGCACTCGGTCTGACTGAGCGCCTCCAGGAGAGAGGCCAAAGCAAGACGCGCCCCGAGGAGTGTCTTGCCACATGTCACTACTCAGTCTGACTGAGCGCCTCCAGGAGAGAGGCCCAAGCAAGACGCGCCCCGAGGAGCGTCTTGCCACATGTCAACAATGGGTCTTACTGAGGGCCTCCAGGAGAGAAGCCCAAGCAAGACGCGCCCCGAGGAGCTTCTTGCCACAGTACTCAGCACTCGGTCTGACTGAGCGCCTACAGGAGAGAGGCCAAAACAAGACGCGCCCCGAGGAGCGTCTTGACACATGTCAACACTAGGTCTGACAGAGGGCCTCCATGAGAGAGGCCCAAGCAAGACTCGCCCCGAGGAGTGTCTTGCCACATGTCAACACTGGGTCTGACTGAGCGCCTCCAGGAGAGAGGCCCAAGCAAGACGCGCCCGAGGAGCGTCTTGTCACATGTCACTACTCGGTCTGACTGAGCGCCTCCAGGAGAGAGGCCCAAGCAAGACGTGCCCCGAGGAGCGTCTTGCCACATGTCAACACTGGGTCTGACAGAGGGCATCCAGGAGAGAGGCCCAAGCAATACGCGCCCCGAGGAGCGTCTTGCCACATGTCACCACTGGGTCTGACTGAGCGCCTCCAGGAGAGAGGCCCAAGCAAGAAGCGCCCCGAGGAGCGTCTTGCCACGTGTCAACACTGGGTCCGATTGAGGGCCTTCTGGAGAGAGGCCCAAGCAAGACGCGCCCCGAGGAGCGTCTTGCCACATGTCAACAATGGGTCTGACTGAGGGCCTCCAGGAGAGAAGCCCCAGCAAGACGCGCCCCGAGGATCGTCTTGCCACATGTCAGCACTCGGTCTGACTGAGTGCCTCCAGGAGAGAGGCCCAAGCAAGACGTGCCCCGAGGAGCGTCTTGCCACATGTCAACACTGGGTCTGACTGAGCGCCTCCAGGAGAGAGGCCCAGGCAAGACGCGCCCCGAGGAGCATCTTGACACATGTCTCCTCTGGGTCTAACTGAGCGCCTCCAGGAGAGAGGCCCAAGCAAAACGTGCCCCGAGGAGCGTCTTGCCACATGTCAACACTGGGTCTGACTGAGTGCCTCCATGAGAGAAGCCCCAGCAAGACGAGCCCCGAGGAGCATCTTGCCACATGTCAACACTGGGTCTGACTGAGAACCTCCAGGAGAGAGGCCTAAGCAAGACGCGCCCCGAGGAGCGTCTTGCCACATGTCAACACTGGGTCTGACTGAGCGCCTCCAGGAGAGAGGCCCAAGCAGGACGCGCCCCGAGGAGCGTCTTGTCACATGTCACTACTCGGTCTGACTGAGCGCCTCCAGGAGAGAGGCCCAAGCAAGACGTGCCCCGAGGAGCGTCTTGCCACATGTCAACACTGGGTCTGACTGAGGGCCTCCATGAGAGAAGCCCAAGCAAGACGCGCCCCGAGGAGAGTCTTGCCACATGTCAACACTGGGTCTGACAGAGGGCATCCAGGAGAGAGGCCCAAGCAATACGCGCCCCGAGGAGCGTCTTGCCACATGTCACCACTGGGTCTGACTGAGCTACTCCAGGAGAGATGCCCAAGCAAGAAGCGCCCCGAGGAGCGTCTTGCCACGTGTCAACACTGGGTCTGATTGAGGGCCTTCTGGAGAGAAGCCCAAGCAAGTCGCGCCCCGAGGAGCTTCTTGCCACATGTTAGCACTCGGTCTGACTGAGCGCCTCCAGGAGAGAGGCCAAAGCAAGACGCGCCACGAGGAGCGTCTTGACACATGTCAACACTGGGTCTGACAGAGGGCCTCCATGAGAGAGGCCCAAGCAAGAAGTGCCCCGAGGAGCGTCTTGCCACGTGTCAACACTGGGTCTGATTGAGGGCCTTCTGGAGAGAAGCCCAAGCAAGTCGCGCCCCGAGGAGCTTCTTGCCACATGTCAGCACTCGGTCTGACTGAGCGCCTCCAGGAGAGAGGCCCAAGCAAGACGCGCCCCGAGGAGTGTCTTGCCACATGTCACCACTTGGTCTGACTGAGCTCCTCCAGGAGAGAGGCCCAAGCAACACGCGCCCCGAGGAGCGTCAGGCCACATGTCACCACTCAGTCTGACTGAGCGCCTCCAGGAGAGAGGCCCAAGCAAGACGCGCCCCGAGGAGCGTCTTGCCACGTGTCAACACTGGGTCTGATTGAGGGCCTTCTGGAGAGAGGCCCAAGCAAGACGCGCCCCGAGGAGCGTCTTGCCACTTGTCACCACTTGGTCTGACTGAGCGCCTCCAGGAGAGAGGCCCAAGCAACACGCGCCCCGAGGAGCGTCAGGCCACATGTCACTACTCAGTCTGACTGAGCGCCTCCAGGAGAGAGGCCCAAGCAAGACGCGCCCCGAGGAGCGTCTTGCCACATGTCAACAATGGGTCTTACTGAGGGCCTCCAGGAGAGAAGCCCAAGCAAGACACGCCCCGAGGAGCTTCTTGACTCATGTCAACACTGGGTCTGACAGAGGAACTCCATGAGAGAGGCCCAAACAAGACGCGCCCCGAGGAGTGTCTTGCCACATGTCAACACTGGGTCTGACTGAGCGCCTCCAGGAGAGAGGCCCAAGCAAGACGCGCCCCGAGGAGCGTCTTGCCACGTGTCAACACTGGGTCTGATTGAGGGCCTTCTGGAGAGAGGCCCAAGCAAGACGCGCCCCGAGGAGCGTCTTGCCACATGTCAACAATGGTTCTTACTGAGGGCCTCCAGGAGAGAAGCCCAAGCAAGACGCGCCCCGAGGAGCTTCTTGCCACATGTCAGCACTCGGTCTGACTGAGCGCCTCCAGGAGAGAGGCCAAAGCAAGACGCCACCCGAGGAGCGTCTTGACACATGTCAACACTGGGTCTGACAGAGGGCCTCCATGAGAGAGGCCCAAGCAAGACGCGCCCCGAGGAGTGTCTTGCCAAATGTCAACACTGGGTCTGACTGAGCGCCTCAGGGAGAGAGGTCCAGGCAAGACGCGCCCCGAGGAGCGTCTTGACACATGTCAACACTGGGTCTGACTGAGGGCCTCCATGAGAGAAGCCCAAGCAAGACGCGCCCCGAGGAGAGTCTTGCCACATGTCAACACTGGGTCTGACAGAGGGCATCCAGGAGAGAGGCCCAAGCAATACGCGCCCCGAGGAGCGTCTTGCCACATGTCACCACTGGGTCTGACTGAGCTACTCCATGAGAGAGGCCCAAGCAAGAAGCGCCCTGAGGAGCGTCTTGCCACATGCCAACACTGGGTCTGACAGTGGGCCTCCAGGAGAGAAGCCCAAGCAAGTCGCGCCCCGAGGAGCTTCTTGCCACATGTCAGCACTCGGTCTGACTGAGCGCCTCCAGGAGAGAGGCCAAAGCAAGACGCGCCACGAGGAGCGTCTTGACACATGTCAACACTGGGTCTGACAGAGGGCCTCCATGAGAGAGGCCCAAGCAAGAAGCGCCCCGAGGAGCGTCTTGCCACGTGTCAACACTGGGTCTGATTGAGGGCCTTCTGGAGAGAAGCCCAAGCAAGTCGCGCCCCGAGGAGCTTCTTGCCACATTTCAGCACTCGGTCTGACTGAGCGCCTCCAGGAGAGAGGCCCAAGCAAGACGCGCCCCGAGGAGTGTCTTGCCACATGTCACCACTTGGTCTGACTGAGCGCCTCCAGGAGAGAGGCCCAAGCAACACGCGCCCCGAGGAGCGTCAGGCCACATGTCACTACTCAGGCTGACTGAGCGCCTCCAGGAGAGAGGCCCAAGCAAGACGCGCCCCGAGGAGCGTCTTGCCACGTGTCAACACTGGGTCTGATTG